>NW_017728911.1:34824707-34860821 GCF_001723895.1 Crocodylus porosus | reverse complement strand
GTCAGTTGCCCCATCTGGTTTAGCAGGGGTCCAACACTGCCCTTGCTTTTCCTCCGGCTCCCCACATATCTGAAAAAGGACTTTTTGTTGTCCTTTGGATGGGAAAGTAGTGGTGGGTGGTACAGGGGGAAGCTGCTGCTGCCAAGCAGCTTCTGCCTCCACTGCTGGGGCTCCAGCTCCAGTTCACAGCCATTGCCTGGCATGATGAGAAGCCACCTGCAGGCAGTGGAGTGGGTGGAAGGCAACCCCAGTGGGAAGTTGTGTATTGTCCCAGTATTGGCTGGGACCCAGGCAGGTGTGTGGGGGAAAAATGAGGGATGTCCTGGGAGGGGCTTATCCCCACGTGGAGGGTTGTGGGGGCAACCACTGGGGGGGGGGGAGGAAAACAGACCACACCTGCATCACACTGCCCAGGTGAGCTCTGCTGCATGTACCTGATGTGCCCCCCACCCCCCAGCCTCATTTCTTTCCACCCCCACAGCTGGGTCCTGGATCCTACCTAACATGTGGGCAGCCCCCCCACATGCCCCTTCACACCCCCAGCATACACCCTGCCTACCTCCCCCCGACAATATACAAGAGTAAGACTTTCTGAGCTATTTTGCAAGTGCCTCTATATACACTACTAAAAAAACCCCCCGTAAATCAGGACAAAAATGTATTATTTAAAATTAAATTAAAATATGTTGTAACAGATGTTTGATTTTTAATATACAATTTGTTAAAATTATATCTTCTGAAAGATTTTATGGGTGCAGCCCTTGACAGCTCACCAAAATTTGTTAAGCAGCCTCCCAAATACCAATCTCTGCCTTGGGGTCTATCTATACAAACTATCTTGCAGGACCTGGGTCTGAATGTCACGTTACAAAGGGGGGAGTAGCGAAATCACTAAACGTACATTTATATGAATATAAACACAAAATTAAGATATGCCCCCCCCCAACACACACACACAGAGCTTTGTGTCAACAAAGGCCACTTGTCCCTTCAAACCATCACCAGTTGACTGATTTTGTTCTGCCAAGACAAGGTATCTTATAAACGCTGGAAAAAGGACAGAACGTCTCATAAGCAAAACCGGCTCCAGTGAGATGTGACCAGGATCGATTCCACGTACACTACCAGATTGTGGTCACAGTTGGGCTAACCATGTGGGGAGGCTGAATCACAAATATAAAGTGGCTTCCACAGGCAGAAGCCCAATGCAATCGTGCAGCACAGGGTTGCGTGCTACTCAGGCCAGAGGTCAGTCACCAGCTGCAGATGAGCCCGAGGGCTGCTTTGCACTTTGCCTCATGGTTAAAAAGCACAGTTTGCACAGTTCTCAGCACCACACCCCCATAATGTGCTTTTGGGTTGTGTTTGCATGAGACCATTACAACTTACATAATGGATAACACAAGATTACATTAGAGTAAAATCATATGGGTTTCAAAGGAGATTCATTTTTAGGCTTTGCCCAAAGAAACACTGTGAACACATTCGGATGCGACTGTATCCTTTTACAGAGCTTTAACTTTATCTTTGGGCCTGAGAGTATTTTACTTTGACAATCCTATTAGCACGTTCAAGGAACTTATTGTTTGATTGTAGCTTTTATTTCTGTCTAATAATTAGTGTTTTATCAGCCATTAATGCTTTCAACGTAATATTTTATGCGGTGGCGCTTCACTAGTCTGTGAACCACTTGAACCTGTTTTGAGAGAGCATCATGATCAGTGTAAATATTGGGCTTTTGCATTATTCATCCTCCTCCTTTCAGCGTACCATATTTTAGTCTATTTTATTAGGCCATTTCCGGCACTCTGTTTTCAAGTACTTTGGTAGCCCATGTGTTAAATCTGGACTGTTTCTTTCTTCCACACCCAACAGAGTCATTTCCTGCAGCTCTTATTACCAGGCTCTGCAAGTTCTTCAGAGAACATTTCATGCTCTTATGGGTACTGTCAAAAACAAACCACTGCCTTCTCTGTGAAATATCTCACACAGAAGTAGGGCAGATGGATTCAAAAGCACTTTGCCTGCCAGAAGGCTGGGATATTTTATATGCAGAACATAAAAAGAAGTTTAGAAAAACAATTTGTTAAAGCACGGGGAAAGTGCAACAGAATATCGTAATGTGTAATACTATGTGCATCGATCCGTCTGCAGCAAAAAAAACAAAAAAACAAACAGTCCCTTGGAAAATGTTTCATGTGTTTGTTATACATAGCAAGTAGAAATTGCAAAGGCAACATTATCTGTTATTTGAAGATCCTATACTGAAGTTGCACAAAAAAGGTTTTAGAATATTAATTTCTAATTTCCAGTTTAGATTATAATATACCTTTTTGCTGTCAAGAATCCAAAGAGCTGCTCTGTTAGATATAGCATAATGTAACCCAAGAAAATCAAATTACAAGTAAAGAGTGAAAGGGCAGCTAAAAGCACAGTATTTCTTGGTATAAGGTCAGGAGCCAGAAACAGATAATGATTACACGATGACGTAACTGTCTGGCAGTTTGCCAGACTGAACCCTTAGTAGTCCTGTGCCTTCCATGTATTAAATGATATAATATCAAATCCATTGCTTCTACCCAACCTACAACTTCCTTTCAAATTCAAATACATTTTCATTTTAAAAAGGCTGGTAAAGGTTGATATTGAAAACAGAATGAGTAGTTTACTTCTACAGGGCTGCTTTAATTAAACATGCATTTATCTTAGGACATGCTACCACAAAGCTGTTCCAAAAATCTGCTGCACACACACACACGCGCGGATGTAGACTACATCACAGCGTTGTCACGTTATCACAGGCACAATAAGGGCCTACTGCAAAATACGAGTCATTTTAAGCACTTGGAAACTATACATTTTAATGAGCTTTTCTGATATGGCAAAACAAACAGACTAGGATCACCAGGTTATATTAATCTGCATTGCTCACCAGGACATCTGTTTTAATTCTGGAGTACCTTCTGTACTAAAAGGACATGCTCAAAACACCTATTCAACAGCTGTGTATGCCAAAGCCTTCAGAAACTTAATACCATCTAATTTCATTTACTATCCTAAGGTCCAGGATGCAGTCAGTTATCTCAGACTCGTATTTCACTATATAAATCATATCAAATAAAACAATGAACACATATGGCTGGAAAGTACTTTACGTTCTTATTACTACTCCAAGCATAAATTATACTCATTGATGTCAAATCTTTTATTGTAGTTTGGCTTTGGAGAAACTGAATGGCTGTACAAGATTTGGAGAAATAATCACAGGCAACGAGCTAAGCAATCAAGATTAAACAAAACAATCAAGGATGCATTTTATTCCTCAAAACCATATCACATCACAATCTGAAAAGAACAATCAAAGCGAATCAAAAAATCACATTAAGTCAACTGACTAAACAAACATTTTTTCCCCAGTATTATTTATTACACAACCCAAAATTACTCTATGCAAACACCTCCTCTTCCCCCAAACAAAGAATGCCAAGTATCAACATTAACCACAGAGGTATTAAAATCAGTACTGAGACTATCATGTGATCAATGAGTCTCTATAAAACATGATACTGTTCCAGTAAGATGCTGAGAGTAATTAAAACTCACCACAGCCACCACCAACACTCATACTCTAGGAAAAAAACCCTCCAGAGGGGGCAGAATGAAGCAGTAATTCAAAACATTATAAATTTCAGCTCTCCACAAAAGGGAAATATCTAAGTTTAGATTTCAATGTTTTTAAAAAAAGCAGAGGTTTTTTCCCCCCCTCTAGTCAGGGAAGGCTAGCTCTTGACTTTCCATGTACTTCCTTCATTTTAATGAAATGCCACCACCAGATTTACATAAGAACCCTATTAAACACAGGGCACATGTCCTGTCAACTTAAACATTCCCCATGTTTGAATAGGAAATGTGGATTTAGCTGCCTTTTTCTTTTCTTTTCACTTTTCCAATGAGAGTGGGTGACAGTTTGTCATTTTCAGATCCTCTGAATAAGCCTGCAGTTTTCTAGACATCATCACAAGCTCCAGATTTGGGTCACCAACTCACTGCAAGTAGTTTGAATTAGTTTGCAGTTAACAAGCTCAATGTTTTGCTTACTAACTCCTCCATTCACAGAACTTTTAAATGGGGAAAAGTAGAAAATGTGTGTGTTCTGGACTGAGGTTGGGAAAGAGCTATTAAATAGCCTGAAATACGCTCAACAACAGCCTCTTCAATTAAGAGCAGCAGCAACAATGCTCTACTGTTTATTTTCCAAATGCAAGACTCAGAACACAGACACTGGACCTTTTGAATTTACAAACCCACCAGCCTTTATGGCACCTTCTAACGCAGCATGAATGAAGTTGTCTATCTGACATTCCCAGTGACAGATCATAAACCATGCTTTTGCCTGTCTGTGCTCAAAATTTCCCTCCTACACAAATACACTGACTCCTCCCCTCAGAGATGCTAGCGAACAAAAAAATGACGACATCTGTAGGTTTACTAACAGCAATGGTCATAAATGGACTTGTTAAAAATGTTCTATTATAATACATACTGCTTTCTAGAGCTGTGCAAAGCTTCGGTTCCTGACTCGATTCAGTGGCTAAACCTCCGAATCCAAATCGAATCAGAGAACCCTTTAATCTCTCCTAATTGAATTGTAACTCTCCAAATTGATTTCGTGATTTGGACAGACACAGCTTAAATATTTTTTCTACATACCTCTAGGTAGCAGGCGGGTCATAAGTGTTGGGATACTGGGGCACATGAAGTGTCCCACAGAAGTGTGGGGGGATCCCTAGCATGCTTGGCAGCAGACTTGGAAGTGGACCAGAATCACTTCCGGTACACTTCCAGGTCCGCTGGAGAGCACGCTGGGGAACCCCCCACGTTCCCCTGGCTTGGTGACTGGTACCTCCTGGGTCTGGGGGGGCACCCGGGGTCCCCCTACAGCTAATTCCCAAGCCAGAGGTTGTGGGGGGCTGCCCTGCATGGTCTCTGGCAGATCCAGAAGTGGACCAGAAGTATTTCCGGTCCACTTCTGGGTTCGCTGATGAGCACGTGGCCTTCCTGCCCACCCCACACTCCTGTGGGATGCTCCATCCACCCCAGCATCGCAGCGTTCATGAGCCGCACTGGTACCTTGAGGCATGTAGAAAAAAAACATTTAAAGCTGCGTTTGTGGCCAAATCACCGATTCTCTGAATTGGCATCAAATCTTCAGATTTGGCCAAATTGAATCGGGACAGTGATCCAAATCAATGACTCAAATCACCATCCCCGATTTGGGCTGAATCCAGATCCAAATTGAATAGGGCCCACTTTGCACACCCCTACTGCATTCTATCAAACTTCATACATCCTACTTTATCTAGCACCCAAGATCCTTCCAGGAAGGCATCAAACATCACTAACATCCATTACATGTTCTTTCATCATCTTCACAAGAGAGAAGTATGTGTATGGAATGTCTTTTAATTTATATTTATTGAAGACAATAAAAAGCTAAACTATTTAGGTTACAAAAAGCCAAGTCATACTCAGTTAAAGCAGAAGATGGTGAGGCTTTTATTTTATTTTTTTTTAATATGATCTGCAGTTCCTGAAGAGTTCATGTCAGTCTTGCAGCAAGAAAATTCTCACCCCTGCACAGAAGGCCTCTACCCTTACCGCAGAATTCCACTATCCTTCACTCTCAATTTTAAATGACGTTTGGAGGAGAAGCTCGATGTACTTATGGTAGCTCATATTACCAAGGACATGTGCTTTAGTGTTCTGTATAAAAGTTTCCTAACAGCTTAAGACTTTGTGCCCACGTATATATTTTATTACTATCGCCAAGAACCAGCTGAGAGGTAATAAGGGTGTAACGAAACAAAAACCAAATCATCTTCTGCCAGGTTTGGGGTCTCCAAGTTAACTGGAGTCTACAGAAAGTGTTAATTGAGGACGTTACTGTATTTTAGAACCTACAGTCAGCAAGAAATCCACCCTAAACTAAACTGTAAGGGTGTAGGCAGGGGCATGCCTCCCTACAAACAGAGACTGCAACCTCTTCAAAATGCTTCTTCTGCCCTCTTTTCTCCATGGCTTTAACCACAGCAAGTTGTTCATCTTTGAGCTCAACTCATCCAAGCCATGGGCAATTGTGGACAGTATTGTGGGCATGTGTGGTGAAGGAGCGGTATAGCTCTGTACCATCTACTGACACTTGGGACTGTGTCCTCTGACCAGTGCATGCAGTGGATATGCATGCGGATAGGACCACAGAAGCTCGATCTCTGCTAGACTCCCCAGGCAGCATCTTCCCAGCATTACTCATTGCACGTGTCCCTCCAAGGACTTAAGTGAGACGGGCATCTTATGGTCAATGTTCTCAAATGCTGCAGAGAGGCTCAGGAAGATAAGGATGGATATCAAGCGCTATCCGGTGACAGGATGAGGCCAGCCATCAGTACCAGTAATTCAGTTTTAGTTCCATGTCTTGGCTTGAATCCAGCTTGCACTGGGTCTAGAATGCATTAGCTTCTGTTAGATGAGTTTGTAATTGGCTTTTGGCTAGCTTCTCTATAAGTTACTCAGGAATCGGAGATTTAACGGTGGGCGGTTCTTGGCTATCGATGATGTATCCGGTGTGGGGCTAGTCCATGTCAAATGAACTACTACACACTTGAAAAAGGAAGGGTAAATTAATTCTCAAAATGATGTGCTGGCTATTTCAGTCACAAGTGGCACCAGTTGTTCATGACTTTCTCACCAGCCAGGAAGGACATGATTTGAATGCACAAGTTTTGAGTTGCAATTCTCTTAGGGACTCTAATACTTCTTGCTCAGGGACTGTACTAACTTCTGATAACACAGTGGATTGGTTGCTTGTTGATGGGTACAGGTCATTCCCCAATGGGCATGATCTCTCCAGGGAAGTAGGATGATAGTTCTTTGCAGCCCTTGCTGCTTAGTTCTTCTGCACAGTGTAGGCAATCAGAACTGAAGAAGCACTTACCCCCAAGGAAAACAACATGGGACGGGATTTAGCAGCCTTTAATGGCTCTGGCTCTGCAAAATTCAGCACGATACATCCTAGTATATCAGTCTAAACATTTCTACCATCAGTTCTTGAGTTTCTGCTCCTTTATCCAGTGCAAGGGTGTCAAAAAGGAAGGTACCATCTGGGGAACATCATGTCAAAATCCGAGGTTAGAGTACAGTAATGTTTCATCAAATCCTCCATAACCCACCCTGTGGGTAGAGTGTTACTGTCCTTTAGCAGGTTCAAGCTCAGATCAGGATCATGGATCTTTCTTGTTGCTTGGGAACTGTAATTGCAACAAGAGCTTGATGTCTCCCCTCAAAACTCAACAAAAGCTCAATTCTCTCTTTGAGTGGGTTGGTTTTTTTAAAGCAGTTAAAGGAATGCAAATTCATCTAGTACTCTGAATAGAAAACTAGTAAATATACATTTAAAAATGAGAAGTCCTGACTACGGTGAATTGTCCTTTAAAAGGTGTACATCAATAAAAACTACATTCATAAAATTTCACATTAAACAGGTTAAAAGTAAAACAGCTCCATTTTACTTTTTTTTTTTTTTTTTTTTTAAAGGGAAGTATTTTAAATTGCAATTAATGGCTAAAGACCTTGTTGCGTGAAAAGTAAGCAAGATTTTCAAATGCATTTCAAAATTACAGACTTATCAAACATTTGCTCTATCATTTAAAATGCTTTGATATAACAAAGATGCAGTTTTGGTGTTAAATGGCCACTATTAAAATACATACAATGAATTGTGATCTGATAAAAACAATATTATTAAGATATCTGGTCACTACATTAATCATAAGTTTTGATTACAGATCACTCTGGTACCAATAAGTGTCTTTTTGGCTGCTGATCCTAATTCCTCTTCTGAGCTCCAGAGGATAATCCCAGTTTCACCAAGAAAAATTTAGAAATGGTGCTTTCATTCTGGGGCTGCAGAAAACCACAAACGGCCATCTCCAGTGTAAAAGTAAAGTCTTATTTTGCCTAGTTAGATTATGAGGAGCTGTTCAACAACACCCCGGTCAATACTGTTTGGGCTTCATTACCGCGCACCATTAAAAACAAAATAACTTTGCTGACCGACAGCCATTATGAAGTACCGCACCTGCTCCGATGCATGTGAAAGACATGAAGAGCTCGTGCATGTAGCAGAGAGATCAATGCAACCGTGGACAGAATGTAGTACTCTTAGACAAGGGAACGAGCAGGGCCCAGAGCTACTTAATGCAATGCTGGGCACTCTACACATAATGGGTGGCCAAACCATCATACTATAAATGACATGGGTAGCCTCTGTGTGTGGCATGCAAAAGATTGGGAAGGGGACAGGTAGCACAGCAACAGATAGGGCAAGGGCAGAAAGCAGAGCAGCAGATGGAGCAAGGGTAGGTGATTGGAGTGGCAATCAGGGAGAGTGTGGGGCCAGTTTGTAGCATGGTTGCAAAAGGTGGCTCCCACTGCTATAGATGCACAAATCAAATGTGAATTGTTCTTCAAAAGGTAGGTGTCTCACTCTTGACTAAATCCCGGTTAAGCTGAGACCACCTAATTTTAGCCAATCACACCTACTCAACAGAATTCTCCACTTCACTTAAATGCACACACGTACTGTGCCAACTCTAAAATGACAGACTTTTATTAAACAGTAAACTGCTAGCCAGTGAGCATGCAAAACACTACTTCATAGAGGCAAGGTCTGAGAAAGGCCTGGAAGATTTAGCTATATCTTACCTATTTTTCCCACTATAAAGTTAATCTAATCACCTCAAAAAAATCTTTCCTCTTGAATTTTTCCTTGACCACCATGGCTACACCACCATAACACTGACCACTGAAAACTTTTCACTGCACCACTGAAAGCTACATCTGCCATCTCACCACTACACCGCTGTCAAATTAGACTTCTTCCATTATTTTCTGGTAAAACTTACTTGCTGAGACTCAAATTTTTTTCTTGGACATCACTAAATTTTTGGATGGAAAGTAAAATTTTGGTAAAATCAGAAGCATCTGAATGAATGTTCTCATTTTACAATCTTATCCAGAAATACTACTATATGATTTATCAACCATCAATTTTACAAAATGGTTGTAAAATTCACAAGCCCAAACATTAAACCCGCTCAGTATTCTATACTACATCAACCAACTAGTGATATTTTTACTGGTCTGTTAATAAGCTATTTTCCATAAAATTTAATTTTACATGCCTATAGCTGTACTCTGAAAATGGACAGGTTACTTACACACCACATCACTTTCAATGAAGTTCTACAAAACGCAAGAGGAAACAGTGAAATAAATGTACAGCCATTCTATGTTTAGCCCTTGCCCTTGGGTGAGTTGAGACCTTAAATATACAGACACAAGGATTAACCTTACAAGTTACCAAATAAGCAAGCGACCATACATAAATGTAACCCACCACAGCCTTTTGCAACCACCTAAGAAACAGACCTTTTGGAAATACTGTAACTAAAACTTCTTTAGAAAAATGTATTAATTATCAATAACCACTGGAAAAGACTTCGAATTAATGGATACTATCACCTTGTCATATTTCATCCTTAATTACACCTACCCAAACTTTAAGTGACACGTTAGCAAGTAAAGTGAATCTGCTTATACACTGGTAATTTGACGTTTGGGTTTGCGGCTGCAACTGAGAACTGTGGGACAGGGAAGGTTAATTCACACCTGCCACTCCATTTCAAAAGCATATAAGCAAGTCATATCACCCTGGCAGAGTCTGTGCTCTAGTGGCTCAGTGAAATGGCATCTTCTGAATGTTTCTGAAGTTCTGCGGGAGATGCATCTCGCAAATCCCCTATAACCACAAGAGTTGTACGTTGCAACTGATATCTGGATGAAAATGGGTAATGGGTGGAGGTAATATTCTGAAAACCAAAGGATGAAGACCATTAATTTGTTTCTACACATCAGCTCTTAGAATGTTTATTTGATGATCGAGCAGAAAAACATTTTGTTGCTAATAATGTTTATGACGTTGCTGTACCAATACGCAGCACTGCAATACATTATTATCGCTTTTCCTTAAAAGTAATTTTTAATGCACACAAATAGCATTGACGATACTCTAGAAGCAGTGCCCAACTGTCAGATAGGAACCTTGGTTTTCAATAGCTATGCTTTTTAGCTTAGTGGAAGAATGAGCCTCCAGAACTTGAGGCTCTAAAATAAAGGGTCTCATTTTGGAAAAAAAAGGCACTGAATTCAGTTCAAATAACTCATTTATTGGGAGATAATTTTCTTAATGAGCGAATCATTGAACAACTTGAAACTGACATCTGGGATCAGTCATGTCTGAGAAAGGCCCTGTTCTTTAGTTTCCATCTAAAAGAACTCTATTAAAAGCTCTCAAGTTTCCATTTCTGCAAAAGAAGTCACCTAATAATACTTGTGCATCTGCTGCATATTACCTAATGTGTAGCTATCAAAAGAAGAATTAACAACGCGCTTTTGAACTCAATGAACTTTGATTTTTAATCGCTATGTTTTCCCCAATTGTCAGATGAATATTTGGTCATTAGTTACCTAGGCAAGTTCTATACAATAGTTCCCTCTGACAGATAATTCCTTACTACACCCATATTTAAGACCCAAACACGCATACCCTCAAATTGGTCCTCAACCATCCTATCATCTTGAGGTGAAGGGATGTGGGGCAAGGGGGAGAAAACATATAAGGGAGCTGGATACTCAGTGCTTAGATTGCTTTCTTGTAACATGGTAGAATGCAATGCAGATGTCTCCACACTCGCTGCATAATGTGAAGTCTGCTTACATCACACTGAGTTATTTAAATGAAGGAATTCTGCAAGTTCCAGCATTTATGGACAACATGCAGTCAGCATATACAAAACTGGTGAACCTGACATTCTGAAGGACAGTCTCAATTGTTCTTTAGCAAATTCCTCAGAAGCAGAAATCCTCAGTCATCCAAAAACACAATATTCCAAACTTCCATTCTCTCACTTGGAAAAAAAATCAACAGAAGGAGGTGACTACAACATCCTGAATAGCGAGATAAAATTGCCAGTATTCGCCTTGGTACCAATTATGAGAAGGACATTGTCACACATGTGAAAGCATGTTGGGTACACCTGCAATTTCATTTTCTTTAGCACAATAGATTAACAAATGTACTGTAGTGCATTTTACTAAAGTAAGAAACCCATTATTATACAAGTCCTTATAATAGAATAGTATTTGCTATTAAAATACTAATTTGGGGTACATTGCTTCTGTGGAGCTATCTAGGAGCTTCTGCCAAAGAAAGATGTAGGAGTTCAATGAAGGTTTTTAAATTTTTTTTCTTGACAAAGGGACATGAGAAACATTTTGCAAAAGCAGCAACCACTACTGAAACCCAAGGCCATAAAAAGTGAAAATACTGGTAATTATCTGTTACTGAGGAAAAGGATGTTAAACATAGCCTTTACTGTACAAGATTTTTGCAAAATGTGCCAATTTAAAAGACAAAGTTTGTGGGGGGAGGAGGGGGCTTCAACACAGAGAAAATACGAAACAGTCCACTGGCTTATCTTTGCTTTTATATAAACCACACTTTTGACTTAAGTGACTTCACACACAAGAAACAAATGTTCAGCACAAGTTGACATAAAAATGGTACTGTACTTACCAACTGGACTAGTACCAGCTCCGTTTGGCACCGAGAGATCGGTAGTCCCCAACATGCCACCTAATAACATTAACAGGGAAAAGACAAATTCAGAGATTTTTTTTATTCAGATAACATCATTCTATCAAATTAAAATACTTTTTTCCATATGAAAAGTCACAATTACAGTACACTACTTAGTCTCTCATATAACATGAACATGAGTCGTCAGCGTGATGAAATCATCAGCAAAGCTAACCGCACTCTATCATGCATCAGCTGATGCATGACAAATAGGTCCAAGGAGGTGATACTTCCCCTCTATGTGGCATTGCTCAGACCGCAGTTGAAGGACTGCATCCAGTTTTGGGCGCTGTAGTTCAAGAACGATGTTGATAGACTTGAGAAGGTCCAGAGGAGGCCACTCCTATGGTTAGGGGCTTACAGGCCAAGCCCTATGAGGAGGGACTGAGGGACCTGGACCACTTCACCCTCCGCAAGGGATCTTGTGGCCACCTACAAATTCATTAGGGGGGCACAGCAAGGGATTGGAGAGGCTCTGTTCACTAGGGTGACTTTTGGGGTAACAGGGAACAATGGTCACAAACTGAGAGAGAGCAGATTTAGGCTAGATATCAGGAAAAACGTCTTCACGGCAAGGGTGGCCAAAATATGGATGGACTCCCAAGGGAGATGGTGCTCTCCCCTACCTTGCAGGTCTTCAAGAGAAGGCTGGATAGACATCTAGCCGGGGTCATCTGACCCCAGCACTTTCCTGCCTAGGCAGGGGGTCGGACTCGATGATCCGTTGAGGTCCCTTCCGACCCTAGCATCTATGAATCTATGAATATAAATCAAGCTTCATTCGAAAAAAAAGGGAAAAGGGGAAATGTAGCATTACTGAAATCTTACCTGTGTTGCCAGTACTCGGTGGTCTCTGAGGGGCACCAGGTGATACGTTCCGATGCAACGTGGCCTGAGGTGGTGAGAGCATGGTCGTGTCTGTTAGCGATGAACTGGCTGCCAGTGATGGGGAAACAAGGGAACTCCCTGGGTTACTGTAGGTTAAAGTATTGGGATTGGACACTGGAACCGTAACGGACATTGAAAAGTTTTGGGGAGGTAAGCCAGGCTGAAAACAAAAAGAAGATGACATTAGCATTAATTATATTTCTAAAACTGTCATGTAAATAACTGTATACTGATGTCTGTCAAGGCTGTAACATTCAGATTAAAAAAAAAAAAAAATCCTACAGGTTAAATTATGTTAGTTTTGTAATCTGTGATCACTAAATGTATAATTATAAAACACCCACGCTTTACAAAGACAGGCATCAAGAACCACAGTACTTGCTAGAGATCTCTTTCAATAGGCTTGTTTACTATCAGCTGAGAAGGTACCGAGAGCTAAGGTTTGTAAAAACATGGCTGGAGATATTTTATGGATATTCATCAACTAACGTTCACCTACGTATGCCGTATTTATTAGTTGATTCTTATTACTAGAAAGTCAGGTGACAAGCTCTACATTTTTATATTCAATGAACAAATTGTTGCATCCCCACAATGTAAGCATACACAAACATGCACATTATAAAACAAAATAGTGAGTCAGATATGAGATACAAAAAATAAAAGTTAGTAGTGACACATTGCTTTGACAGTCTCAATACTGAAATTAAAATATTACCACATAAGATCTACTTATAAGTAAATTTATGCCCTTTTTTTTTTTTTTTTTTTTTAAGGTAAGAAATTCTGAAGTGAATCTGGTTTATTTCAAAGTCAAGGAAATGGATTCTAATCAGTACACATCAACCAAAATAATACATTTTTTAATGATGTCAAATTATCTGCCAGGATATAAATAAAGTTCTGTAAATCTTTTGTTTTGCACACTGATTAGTGGGCTGTAGCAATTCTGACTGGAGTCCTTACTTCTTAGTTATATTCACTCCCAATAAAAGAACATTTAACGTTTAATAAATCTTTAACAATATAAAATTGAATATCTCCTTTTTCCAAAACACTGGGGTTTCTTTAACGATTTTAAAGGAATAATCTTAAAAAAAAAAAAAAAATCTTCCATTCCTTTTGTCCTCAGCCCAAAGGATAATGCCAAGAAAATTAAAAAATAAAATTTCAGTAACATGTGATAAACAATATAACCTCTTTCATTTTCATTAATAAACAGTAGGTCCATCACAAATGTCTCATGTAACTTATGTAGTAAAATAATTTTAAAATAAATAAACAGCATAAAATATCTGGCTGGTTTTTTGGCTGCAATTTTTTAAAAAATTTACAACAATAATTCCTACCACACTAGTGAAAGTACTGTGCTACATGTTATAAAAGTCTTAGCAACATGACCTTAACAATAGTATGTATATTAAATTTAATCTTAGAAGACAGGGAAAGAACATTACTTTTTGGTACAGATGGGTGCACTGACTTCTACTGTAATGAAATAAAAATACTGCTATTAAGAGATCATTCTTCTGTTCTAATCATTTATCTAACAACAAGCTGCATGAATGACATTTTTATATTTATATGGAAGACACCTCACACAACTTTTTAATATCCATAACAAACGCACTCATTTTTCTTCTAAAAGTTTAGATGTACAATACACTGTAAGCACTTTCAGCATACGAAATAAGGTAAGAAAGGCAATGAATATCAATATTCTTTTATAGGTTTCTTGCTGTGTAGAAGCCCTTAACAATGGCAGCTTTTATTGCCTCAATGAAGATGCATATTTCAGGCTGCCAAGCCATATAAAGGTAGGCAGTCAATTATGATTACCTATTCCAGACGTTGGGTTGTTCCTATCCTTTGACCACAATCAACATAGTCTTTCATAAAGAATAAGGGACTACTTTTTTCATATGATCCATGGACATCAAAGCAAAAGTGTAACAGTTTGAATTTAAACCACATATTTAAGAAATGGTAAAGCTTAAAAATGTAACGCAATCCTCATTCTTCACAGGAACTTCCAGGCCTAGAATTCTTGGCATCCGAGGGAGCCAGAAGTCACCCGCAAAAACTCATGTTTCTGCTAGAGGAGGATACCCAGAGGGAGCATACCTGAAGGTTTCTGGGAGCTTGACTTGGAGAAGATGACCTAACATATTATGTCAGAGTATCACAAGTTTTAAGATAGTCTGAAGAACTACCACTGCAATTCAAGTTCAAGCCCAAAAGGATGCAAATTCTAGAGATGATTTTAACTAGCAATAAGAAAAAAAAATATATTGCCTGCATTCCAAGTATAAAAGAGTGTGTTGAAAAAACAAATGTGGCATATTAAGACTAACAGCTTGCTGTTATTCTCCTCCAAAGGACCTGCTGCTCTAAACAGAGGAACCACTTCCATCACCTGGGGGTGGGGGGAGGACTAGAGACCATCCTTGTGCACTACACCAGGGCTATCCAACGGGCAGCCCATAAAGTGTTAAGTTGTGACCCGTGGACTCCTGCTTGGCTGCTGCTCCCCTCATCAATCCAGCTGCTACAACAACTGCCCGTGGGGGTGGTGCAGTGCAGTGTGGAGCTGAGGGTGTGACCAAGGCCACATATACATATATAGGAGGCTGCCCATATGGTAAACAGATGAGACTGCCTGGTCCCCACTGGTGTAGACCTTGCAGTGTGCAGCCCCTAGCCACTTAGAAGTTGGACAGCCCTGCATTACACCATTCAGTTACCTTGGGTTCTGTGCAGGCTACAAAACTTAACCAGTCCATTTGTACTTACTACAAGAGATCAAATGACCTGCAAGTGAAAGAAGACAGCAGAGCTCACCACTATTTTTATTAGGAGGAATTCCTTTCCCTGGAATAGCTCCTACTAGTTAATTCTGTAAACAACAATTAACTTCCAAAAGTACAGTAGCCTATGACTGTACACCTACAACTAAAGCAAGTGGTGCCTAATCTTTGAGAATCTTGGGACCCCCACAGATCCTCTTCAAGAACGCTGCTCCACCAACATCAGACTCCAAAGCCATCAGACTTAGCTGGTTAGAAAACTGACAGCGGATGCAATCATGTTGGCATTGATGAGAGGGTGCAGGCCACATAATGGGTGTGTTTTTGGATATGATAACTGCCAAACAGGCTGCAATCTTCTAATCATACTACAATGTACTAGTTAAAATTTTCAAAAGGTGACTAAGTGCCATAGGCCCCCTCTACATATTACATGCATTAATGCAATTACCTGGTTAACTGCACAATAAATTTGCACTGGCTACACATGCAAATTAACTACTGTACGTCAAAGAGGTTTAACCAGCTATAAAAGTTATTGCTGGAAAATGTGTAATAAACTTTACAGCTGGTTTCTACCCAGCTTTTATCTGAATGGGTAGACTGCTCTAGTGGCTGGGGAGTGGGAACCCCATCAGCTGATCGGAGCTCCCAGCTGTGGCTGTGGGCATGAATCCCAGTGGCTAGAAGATCATAGCAGCTGCTGTCTTCTAGATGCAGGGGTACGTGGTATGTAGCAATGGTCTCAGCCGTGGGTGTGCATGGGGCACCCCACAGCTGGAAGTCCCTCAGCTAAGCTAAAGCTAGAGAAACTTGCTTCTTGCTGGTGCAGGGGAAGCCCAGCAATAACACAAGATGGGATCTGATTCATGTTTGCAACCTATTTTCCATTTGCTGTAATTCAATATGCTCTAAATAAATGTAAAAAAATAAAATAAAAGAATGATCTCCACACAGGTCTTACACCAAAAAGCACAAGTGGGTTCCTCAGTGTCAGGAACATTACTCAGAAATATTAAAATTCAGGAGCAGAGGAAGAACTACAGACCACTCCCAAATAAGATCTTTTAACTTCTATGGAAATATCATGTAACATCCATATTTTTTCCCCCGATCTCATTCACCCAAACACAAAGAAAAGGTATTTATACAACATACACAATTAAACAAACTTATCTTTACTATGGATTGCTATTCGGTAATAGGCAAACATTGTGAAAGGTCTCATGCACATGATAAAAGCACAAGCCATACTTTAGTACTCACTGCGATTTTATGATTCCGCATCATATTATCAAACTCTTCGTTAATTTTTTTATATTTTTCTTCTGTATGGGGTGTAAGCACATATGAAGTGTCAGGGTCTGGGCTGTCGCACCCTCTGTGTTCTTTCTTGTTCAGAGCCTAAATAATGAAGTTAATAAAAAGGATCAACAAATAAAAAGTAGAGATAAAATAAAAGTACTTACAGGGCCTCGCTTGAAAATAAAATCACTATCTTCATTTAGTTTGCTGAATCTGTCCTCCGATAGTGGACTTTGCTCAAAGTAATCGTCAGCATCAGGGCTCTCACAACCATTAAGGCCTTTCTTTCTTAAGGTCTGAAATACAATTGGAAAATTCACACACAAATAATACTAACTTGCCAAGACTTTTTGTTAATCATATTCAGAGCCACTGAAACTATAAATACTCTCACAGATGCCACCCCACTTTTAGCAGACTGGATTTCCAAAACCAGCTGGGCATAGGGCACCAAGACAGAAGGTCCATTCAGAGGCACCACTTTGGCTCCCAGAGAAACCTGGGGTTTCAGGTATTTGCTTATGTAATTAAGCAGTCTGATACTAGTGTCCTGGCCTGAACAAAGACTTAAACATTTTTGAGTCTCCAGTGGTATTAAAACAGGTGCTTCCTCTTCCAGCATAAGTATTCAGGGCAGCGATTTCTTATATAATAATATACCCTGAGGAAGGGCACTTAAAGCCTACAAGTTATCCTGCAGCTCTCCCAACTATACTGCCGGTCCAATAAAAGATATCACAAAAAATCCTTGGTCTCATAGTACACTCTGTAAAACCAATGTTACGCCAAAATAAACCATTGCCTTTGTATTAATAACACAGCAAACCTGGTGCCTCAGATTGTATGTTCTCACGTGGAAACAGTAAGGTTAATTTTGTAAAAGACAATGAGTAAAACTTCCAAATTAATTTTTTAATGCACTGGTTGATCAGTTAATAGGGGAGAAACTTCAGCTACTCTATATGATAAATGTGAAAATGAGTATTGCACAGACTATTACAGACAAAAAGGGGTATTGAAAATTAGTTAGCAAAAAGTAGGATTTTGAACTGGCGATCTTGACCTTGAACACTGCAAAGTCTTTTTTTTTTTTTTAAATACTTATCAGTTAAAAAACAGAACAAGCTAGTTTGTTTCTTGTTTGTTTTCAACAGAAGAGGAACGTTTTGTACATATAGGGACAGACTGTTAATATGATTTTTTTCAAAAGGAAAATATAAAATATATAAATTTCATATACACTTAAAAATGTAAATGTAAAGGCTTGAAGAAAGGACGGGGACAAAGGGCTTTTTAATTCAAACTGACAAAATATTCTTAAATTTGAGTGGATTCAGTCTAACCCCCCTGCATGGAATCAGAATCTGGGCTCTGATATTCTGCACAGCTTTAATTACATTCATGAACTCTCTCAAGTAAATTTGTAGGACTCACTTTCTGGTCAAAAATGAGCATTTTAAAATGAAAAATATCAATCCCATGATTTTTTCATATATTTTATTTTCTAGTTTTCAGACGAATAAATGTATAAATCCAGCTTTACGTAGCATCTGTATGTGAGCAAGCAATAAATACACTACTTAACTTCACTTCTGAATATTAATGCAGCACTCTACAAAATTCAGTTCTACTCTACGAAATCCTTAAAGATCACAGGTCATCATTAGCAAGATATAATCCCTTCTCATGTTACTTGGCATGTGCTGCGTATCCCACACACAGTGTCTGGAACTCCCACAAAAATGCAATCACTAAATCAGCATATGGGGAAAACAGGTGTAGCTTTCTCCAACACCTGTCACAGCGCTGATCTCTCCTGGTCTAACCAATCAGGTGGACACTTATATGGACTTAGCCATACAAGGACCTGCTGTTTAGGACTCTGAAGGTCGGAGGCTGTTATCCCTCCCAGCCCTTCTCAACAAGTTCAGGCTGCCAGTCCTCTACACTTTGATATCAGCAGAGAAAATGTTAACACTGTATAATCTGGATTACACTGAAGCTTTATAATCTACAGACTTCTATAATTAGCACTGGACTAGGTCTTGCTTTACAGGGGCGTCAGCTGAAGAATACACAAACAGTGCTCTGCACACCTTTAGAAACTGCAACTACATACTGTCATAATATAGGGGAGCACGAAACAGAAAGTTAGAAAGAGAAAGCCTTGAAAGAACTATAAATTAGGGTCTAGGTTGGAGCTCTCACGGCTATCTACGCTCCGTTTAAAACACTGCGACATGTCTGTATTTCAAATTAATTTTCCAAATATTCCATTAGCAAGAATAATGACAGACAAAACCTAGGAATTTCATACTGTAATGCTCAAAATCATCAACACAGTTTAAATGAAAACTTTAAAGCGCATTTCTATTTCCTCAGCCTTCTAACCCTTCTGCCTTCTCCCCCGATTGAAGTTTATAAATTAAACACAAAATATTCATGTAAAGTGCACATACTGGGCAAAAAAAAGAAAAGAAAAGAAAAAAGCATCCACCCTCTTCGTAATAGCTATTTTTATTCAGATAGCAATGGGGTTAACCCTGCATAGACTCATGAGGAAGGAAAAGGCCTCAGTATCTCCAGTTTAAGATTCTGGAAACCCTCACTCCAGATAGGGCTCCTGTCATTGCGGAGGGGACTTAAAGCTCCGGTTGACTATTACAGATAAATCCAAGTCTATGGTTGACATCCAGAGCTCTGTCTCCTTATCGTCAAAACATGAACCGTCACTTTGAGGACTTAACTACCATAAAAAGACTGCCTGCTTTATCACAGCCTGGTAGCGTAATAATAAAAAGCTTCTCCTGTGTGGCTGGTACTAACAAGTGGAATGCTGTAATCTGTTAACAAGGCCAGGCCAGACCTGTGGGAGACAGGCCAGCCTTGGTTTTCTCACAAGCTATGAAGTTAGACATGATAACAGGCGCTCGCTCAATTAAAAAAAACCCCAAACCCCCCAGAAAGGTCACAACTACTGGGAACTCGTCTGCGTGTATGCAGGAAAGAAACATTCCATAAACAAGTTCTGGCTCCACCCTCCCTATTTTCGACGGCTAAAACTTCTGCTTCTGCACTGACTGTAAAACAGCGATCCTCCCCAACTTCTTTCCTAGCTGCGATCACAGAGGCTGAAAAAACGTTGGACCTCTGCAGGTGAGCTGTGTTAGAAGAGCAGGCGAGACCCAACCATCCTTTGGTCGCGTACAGACACGGGAGTCTATCACTGTTGCATGTAAACCATTTCACGGTCATAGATGTGAAAACATATCGTAAAGGTAAAGATAACGTACAAAATAGAATATTTCTTTTATCAGAGTTTTTCAGATACCATGTTAAAATGTTCTTACTAAAAAGAGGAAACGGCTTGCATTTCACGTGCTGCGAAAGGATGTCTAAGCAACAGCAGAAACAGTACTAATCACTACCTTCTCACGCGTTGGGTAAGGAGAATGTCTGGCCAATATAGTCACTCTCTAGTATTTACATCTTTCCTACAGATTGTCCTCTGATGATTTCCAAAAACTAGTTTCTGATGCATGCTTGCCAATCCACTGTACCGTGCCCCAACAACTGGGTTTTTGTAGCTTAGATGTTACTCTGGATAAAATACTGAAGTAAGCAATTACATTAAAAATTACACTGATTCTTATCATAAGAAATTCACCATGACGATTCCTAAGAAACACAGCAGGTGCAAAACTTGTATACACTTTAATATTGAGTAAAAACAATAGCATAATTGTGCTGCAAAAAAATCATTGTATAAATGTCCCAGCAAGCTGTGATAAATCTTGATAATGCAGAATGACTCAGAAGATATAAAATGGCTTTGTTCCACTATGTAAAAATGAAATATGTAACTATTATGACTAATGGTTTTGGATTGATTTTGTTGTAACGACAGATCTGAGGAAACACTGCATGAAGATGATCGTGATGGATTAACTATAAAGAGTTCAAAAGTTATATTCAGACGATCTGCAAAATACCCAATATTTTTCTGAACCAAAAACAGGAAATCAATTTTTTTTTTTTTTAACTTGTAAGAGTAGCTAAGTGTTTTATTCCTGCAGAGGAAAGCTACAGCGCTGGTACAAACCCAAGGCTCTGCCACACCAACTGGGATGAACCCTACTAGAGATGTTGGTTCAGCCCTAGATGAGCCAACTCCCTCAAATTCAACCATCTCACAATTCCTTGCCCCAACTCTTTTTCTTCTCCTTTCTCCAAAATCTGAAACACTCTGTCTATCCAGCACAGTGGTTAACAGATTTATAATATAAAATGCATCCAAAACCTCTTTTCAAACACCTGTCACCCTGGAACGTTTCCAGCTGTACAAAAAAAAAGCCTTTATTTGTCTGTCTTTCAAGTAAAACTTTTGAAGTTCACAAAAGTTAGAGAAAGCCAATGATGAATCAAGGAAGTGGTGAAGAGAAGACGACTAGGATCCTGTCACAGAGAGGCACGTACGTTCAGGTATTTTGTACAATCTTGTTGAACGTCACTTTTGAGATGCTTCCGCTACCTTCCTTGTGAAGGGACAAATAAACACCTATGATAAACGCATGTCGAGGTCTCTAATCCAAGAAAGCCAGGAGTGAAGTCTGCTGTACCATCTTAATTCGGCTGGCTTGTGTGCTGGAGGGTTTAGCGGGAGTAACAGCAGCAACAACAATAAAATACTTCTAAAAAATTTTAAAAACCCTCCTGAGAGGTGGCTGAGGTGGCAGCACAGGCGCGGGGAGGGGGCGTGCACGGTGCTGGGCACCTACATGCTGTCTCAAGTGCCATCTGCTTTAGTATGACAGACTTGGTGGTACTGGTAGGGCAGGCAAACGTGGCTGCCCGACACCCCTGTGACTGGTTTTCTGTGTGCTCAGAGGGAGGGAAGAGGGTGCATTTGTTGTAGCTCAGGAGCTACCCCTCCTGGCCCTTCCTGCCCTACTGTGCTGCCTCTTGCTACCATCCACTCGAACGTCAGGTCTACTCCCCTTTTTGATCAAGTGCAGCCACCGACATGCCTGGCTCTTGTGCCAAACAAGCTGGCACAGCTGCCACCCATAATTAGTAAGGGAGTAAGCAGCTGAGCTGTTCTACCACTGACTGGGGCAGATGAAGGAGGGGCTGCAGGTTGTATCCATGTGCTAATGAGAAGAGCCCAGCCTAAGAGACTATTCAACCAGGCGGCAGCCTCTGGGATTAATTTGGCCATTCTCCTACCTCCAGCCTCCCCTTCATCTTCAAAATGATTTCCCCTAACACATAAAAGCGGTTTAAAAACACAAGCAGAAAACTGTGGTTGTTTAAGTTTTACTGCTTGCTGTTCGTGTCAGTTTTGTATCCCTTTATTTACTGAAGTCTGACACCACCGCCTCCTTACTAGTGCATGATATTGGCTCCCAACCACATGTGTCTTATTACTGTCACCCACAACACAGTAAATGCATTGTTTAGCTTCTCCTTCTTGTCCCACTTTCGGGAGGAGTATGGGGGTGGCACTTGATCATTCCCCTGCTTTCCTGAGGGCAATCAAAGTAAACAGCTTTGTAGTTTATTACTCAGTCATTTTCAATAAGCCCCAACTTTAATTTAGGAAACTGATTTACAAGTCAAAAAACTGAAAAATCTCATCCCCAATTTCTCTTCTGTTCTGTGGCCTGGGTTCCAGTTCCAGTTCCTGTGATCTATTATCTTTACAGTACTTCCCTTTTAGGATAATGCCCCCTATATCATCCTTCCCTACCACCTTCAGTGTGTACACCAAACAACGAGCATCTAACAAGCGGAAAGAGAAAATCTGAAAAATATCTGTGTAGAACTGTTCTGTGAAAAGCTGGCAAACCTGACATAGGTTGGGACAGTACGACCAACCTCCACTCAGTTTTTTTTTTTTTTCTGTATGTGCAAAAACAAATCAAAAAGTTAAAGGGTACAAAAAGGTGTTTTCTTTCACACAACTCCTCCCAACTTTCTCTCCATACACCCAATGAGACCTGGTACATCCTCCACCCACTCTCCAGCCAGGAACAGCACACTGTCTTCGTTTGCTTCCACACTCCAGTAAAACCCATAGACAACTCATTTATTGCCTTCCCACGATGGCTGTTGAAATGCATATGCACACACACACACACACTTGTTGGAAACTGGGCGTGTCTATACTGACTCCAACTGAACTAGAAAGAGTCACTGCTTCCACATGTGCCAAATATCAAATGCATGTAATGGTGCTGCCATTCACATGGCACTGAGCACAAGTAGTACACCCAAGACTGGAAGAGAGTGCTGGGTGCACCAAACAGCTGCTGCATTACTGTTATTCTTGGGGTTTGGGGCATTTGGTGCGCAGAAAGCAGGAGTGAGTGGGTGGAAGATGAGCTCACAGTACCGCTCCCGGAGTCTGCAGCCATGGTCTTGCTGAATCACAGATCTAGGTACACTGCTGTCAAGTGGTGCTCCTTCTACCTGAAGTCTTGAAGAAAGTGATGTTCCCACCCTGGATTTTCCCAGGATGTGCACTCACTTCTTGGAAGGAAGTCTGCATGTTCCCAGTTGTCTGTTCAGTAGGCACAGCAAGGGAATTATTCAGTTGATCATCCCTCATCCTAGCTAGATGGCTTTGGACCCTTAAGTACCATACAATGCTAATTCACTCCTGGGTATAACCTGGAAGCCAGCAATCACCTGTGCTAACCTGGGGTAATAAAGAAAAAATGTTAGCAGGGAGTTCTCTCTGCTCAGATATATATCCAGCACATAAAAAGGCAGAGTTTCACCCAATCACCACTTCCTGCTTCAGCTAGCAGCTGAAAGTTTCCTGTATGCTGTACAGGACCAGCCGAAGGGGCTGCAGTACCTGCTCCTCAGCAACTGCAGTGCCCACATGCTTACTTCAGCTCACATCCAGACTGACGCAGTGAGCGGCATAAGGGACTTGCTGGCAGAGACCATATCATACAGCTTGTAGGTTTATTCTACTGGCCCCTTGAACAAATCTAGGGAGGAGCCGAGAGGGTTTAGCCACTCCTATATGAAGACACGGAGATATTCCAAGGTGCGCTCGGAAAGGTGATTCCACCTGCCGCCCCTGCAAACCTAAACGCATAGTGCTGCATAATGTCAAGTGAGAGTGTTAGTGCTACTGCACATCTTTCTGCGGTTGCTCACCTATCAGGTTATTATAACAACAGGTAGTCAGTTTTCTTATTAGTGGTCCACATGTAAACTGCCAAGTGAACAGTCCTACCTGAACAGCCAGACAGGCCACAAGGTGCTGCAACACATCACATCAACACCCAGATCAGCCACTGCCTCTTCAGTGGAATAAGAAAAATGAAGTATCTGCCACCTGGGAGCAACTGCAGTCACAAAGCATATATGATACCCTCACCCTTCACAAGGGAAACGGAAGCATTATCCAGACCCAGCGGCTACTGTGTATTTGTGGCCAATTTTGGAGCAGTATAATGATTGGAAAAATATCTGCCTTCTCCAAAAATATTCTAGTATGGTTTGTTGAATGGTAAAGCTAGAGCTGACTGACAAAATCATGTGAAAGCAGTGGAGGGGTCAAACAGTTCTCTGTATTAGATCCAGTACCCGTTTGCTTTTATCCTGAGCCAGGCTGTCATGGCATGCTTGCCCCATAACTTGTATTTCATGTGTTATATCACGTATGATCCCCCAAAAACTTTTGAAGCCATGCCTCAAACTGACTCTACCTTCTCCACAGCTGACAAACAGCCACAGCCGTTTCACCACCATCGAGTTAAAGGCTGCAAACTAGGGCTGTGCAAAGCTTCAGTCCCTGATTCGATTTGGCGGCCGAAACGCCGAATCCAGATAGGATCAGGAGACCCTTTAATCTCTCCAAATTGAATCGAAACCCTCCAAATCGATTCAGAGACATTCGCTGAGCTGGGGGGGGGGGCGTGCAAGGGCCCCCTGCATGCTCCGCAGCAGACCTGAAAGTGGATCAGAAATCCATATCCACTTCCGGGTTTGCTGCCGAGCACATGGAGGGATGCTCCTTCTGCCCCAGCATCGCAGCGATCACAAGCTGTGCTGGTACCTTGAGTTACAAAAAAAAAAAAACATTTAAAGCTGTGCGTATATCTGAATTGCTGATTCTCCAAATCAGCATCGAATCTTCAGATTCGGCCAAATCAAATCAGGGGACAGTGATCCAAATCAACTAATTGAATCACTGCCCCCGATTTGGGCCGAATCCAAACCTAAATCAAATACTGCCCATTTTTCACACCCTTACTGTAAACCTATACTGTAGGAGATTGCCTATTTGAAGAAAGGCCATGGGGGGACTGCACCTGGTGACCACTGCTATTTGGGCTAAATGAAGTATGTGAATGCTGCCTGCTCTCCTCATGAGCTTCTCCCCCAAAAGCATATCCCGCTGATATGCAAACAAGCCTTCCCCTCCACCTGGGAGAAATTACCAGCAAGCACCACCTTGTCAGAAGGGACAGGGAAAGAATTGGCAAGGGCTCTGCAGACGGACATTAGTTTGCTGATCAGCCTCTGGAGAAGCAAGAATCCCATGTGATGCTGGAGGCAAGAATTTTTGTGGGCAATATCCGGCATCTTGCATGTTTCCTAGACCATTACAGCTACATCATCACTTCAGCATTACAATGTGATATTAGAGTAACTAGAGCTGCATTGGCCACTATTTTTTTTTTTTTGCTTCTGATTAACCAATTATGGCCAAAGAAAATAACTCTCCAGAGGAGCTGTTGTTCTCAGGTAACTGATGCTGTAGAGTCCTCTGCTTTATTATGGGATTCCCATCTCTTCTTTTTCAGGCACTCATGCTGTAGGGCTTCCACAAGAGCTTTCCCAAAGGCAAGCCAGAGGCAGCCTTTTTTGACCACCTAAACTGCTCTGTAGAAAAATGTAGTTCCAGGTAGTTGCACACTCCGATGTCTGCTGGTTCTAATGGCACAGCTCGCATCAGAGACTCTAAGTAGTACGCGGCAAGTTTTTAGCTGCTTGTCTTAGATGTGACCTGAATGTTTTCCTCTCTTGGACACTGCTGTTTTAAAGTCCTACTTTTCATTTAGCTCAGGCAGTGGCACCAACAGCAGAACGCCCAAGGGCAAGACAAAAAGTAACTTGCTATAAAACTTCATTTTCCAGCTTCACTGACCAACTCTAGTTACTGCATAGCAAGCTTAATGGGAGATGAAACATGGTCAGATGGACAGCTTCTAACAAACTCTACTGAGCATGCTGAAATTTTCAGGGGCTCATAATTGCTGAATCCAGATAAATTTTAAATGAGGACAACAAAAGGCAACTATCTGGCAGCAAACATATAGCTCCTGCCCCAAACATGGAGGAGCTAGAGCTGTTCAATGAAACATCTGGAAAACATGTTACCACTGGGAAAGCCATCTGAGAATGAGCTTAGAAGGAAAATAGGTATAACTGATTTTTTTTTTTTCACTAAAACAGTCCAAAAATTCAGTTATTAGATAGAGATTAAGCATGGAAAGTATCAGCCCAAATGGCTAAAGTCTGGCAAACTGACAAGCAACTGAAAACAGGCTTCAGTTTGAAAGTGTCAGGCAAACTTAAATATATGTACTTCTACAGACTTTGC
Organism: Crocodylus porosus; assembly: GCF_001723895.1. Classification (NCBI taxonomy): domain Eukaryota; kingdom Metazoa; phylum Chordata; order Crocodylia; family Crocodylidae; genus Crocodylus; species Crocodylus porosus. The sequence continues at coordinate 34,834,438 of NW_017728911.1, read as the reverse complement.
TTATAATACAGTGCTGACAGTATGTTTAATGCTTAATTATTTTACTTCCTATAACATGTCACTGTGAAGATGACCCTGTAACCAGGTTAAACTCTCCTTCATAATTAAATTTCACTCCCATTGCTTCGAGCAGTATTTCTGTACTTTATATTATGTATAATTTGTTCTCTCCCCTTTGTATTTACACCACTCAAGTATTTGTGGACTATGCTTTGTTCCCTTAGCCACTGAAAGTTGCATGCATTTAGCATTTGATCTTCTTGTAGGTCAGGTCCTCTACCCAGAGAGCTTTTTTTTGTTCCTAAACACCTCCAATTTTACAACCCGATACTCCAAACAAAAGGCTTGGACCTGCACTATTAAAGAAAACGTGTTTTTCCCCTAGGAGCAGAACTGAAGCCCAAGTGCAGCACTGGAAGTGAAGCACAGTGTCTCTGCTCAACGACATGATGTTTTTGCCTATCCAGCTCAAAACTGCATCTATGTTTCTGTTTTGCTGTTCTCTAGCAGCTCAAACCTTTTCAGTATGACCTCTTCCAAGGCATCCTTCTCCTGCTAAACAAATGTATTTCAAGAATACTCCTCTTCCTCAAAGAGGCATTAGCTACACTTTTTCAAGATGAAATTCTTTGCTTTGTATTTTGCAATATTTTAATAATCTCCAGGTTTCTCATCATTTCTGTCTTCAGATGTGATCACGATTCCACCAACTATACTCATCTCCAAATCTTATCAGCAAGGTATCTGTCTCCCTTCAAATTAAGATGTTAATTAAGACCAGCCTTTCAGTACTGCAAGCAGACATACGCTTACAACTGAGCAACAGTTTTTAACATTACTAATCAGTATTTTACTATTTTGACCACAATTTCAACTGCAAATTTTAAATATGACTAAAAGCAAGCTATAATAAAAGCAAGCTTTGTAAACCTACAGAACAATCAGTAACGGACATAAAGGTATACATCAAATTGAATACATCAGTACACAGATAAGAACATTAATTTAGCAAATTCCAGTACTTGAACTTTCACTGAGATATACAAACAGTCCTACACAAAAGATTAGATTTGAATACAATACACTAAATTCAATGATAAACATAAGTATTGCTTTCACAATGCTTTTGAGACTTGCAGACCACAAGTTCACCAAAACCCAAAATCTGCCCATGAAAACAATCAATACGCAAAAGTAAACATTTCCTCTAAGCAAACAGGAAAATATGTATTTTACCACTCAAAATATTCCTATATTGGCCACAATTTGTAGCAAGTCCATTTTAAAAAAAGGCTTAGGACAGAATGCCCCAAATATGTAAGGGTCACATTCATTCTACGATGCAAAGTTTGGTACAGGGAACTCAGTCCTGAACACAGTAATACTGTATGTTGTAGAGAAGTTTTCTGCGGAGTCACTATCTATTCTATTGTTTTAGAGACATAAGACATTAAGATGTCTGTAAAATAATAGCTCACAAACTACCAGAACTGGCCATTTCCGTAATGTTCCATTATATTCCACTACAGGCAGAGCTATTCATCAATCTTGGATGCAGGAAGGTCTATGGCCTGAAAGCTTATCAGTGTCCCTGTTGTGCACCACTGTCTAGCAAAAGACAGTTTCTTGTTCCAAAGCTGGAACATTTCCAATATCTGGCAAATTTTAACATGCATCTGTAGCTCTCCAAGGATTAAAGCTAGCTGTCAAATTCCACTGAGATACGATAAAGACTGCACTCGGGATTTAAATCTGTTTGTAAAAATAAAACATACTGAAAGTTGTATAGCAGATGTATACACAGCTTCATGGCTAGCTCGAATGAGTTTTGGTGTGAAATATACACTGACTTAAAAGAAATAACACAACAATTGCTGCATAATTTCATAACTTTATAGTGTAGGACTCTTCACTCAAAGCATTACAAATACTTAAAAGTGCAAGGGATAGGAGGAAAGGCTCCAAACAGATAGGTTTTTGTTTCAAGTTTTGAGGACTGCTTCAGTAAAATGATCTGGTACATCATCGACATAAAAAATGCAGCTGTTGACCTATTCGAGACAATGCCTTAGTGACCGTCATGATCTCAAGGCTTAAGACACGCTATAATCTGCCAGTCTCGACAACACACAGTTTCCACAGAGAAGGTTAAGCAAAACTCTCAAAGGCTGAGGGTTCGTAATTTTTTCCTTTCACCTTCTATACAGTTTAATGGAATATTAAATCACCCCTCAGATAGGGTTGTGATTTGTTAACCCTGTCTATTCAATAATGTAAAAATAGGTTTCCTGGGGTCTGCTTACTCATGGCAAATCACTGCACCTTCCTTCAGAACATCAACACGGCCGCATCACACAGAAACTTCAAAATGAGTATTTAGGCCCTGGAAAGGGTGTAACATAGGTTATTTAAACATTTAACCGTGTGTTACTCGGTCCACAAGTGGCAGACATACCTCCCAAAAAAACTATGAACCGACCCTAAGTGACTTCCATAGTGCTGAATGGACACATTTACAAAAAAAATTCGAGTCATGGGAGAGAAAAAAAAGCAAAGAGTCTTACAATACTTATTCCAGAGCAGGGACAAATGGACTGGGGAACTGGGGCCCCAAGAGTTGAAGTGGTTTATTCAAAGCACACAGGAGATTGAACACAAACCACATGAGTGACTGGCCAGTGCCATCATGGCAACAGCAACCTTGGAACTACTGTACCAGACAGATGGAAGAGGAGAGGCGCCACAGTTTTACACACGACTCCAACACAAAGCCACCCTTAACAAGATCCAAAGCACATGCTATCTTCTCTAGTTTGGCAGCTTACCGAAGGCAGTTGTGCTTTACTACAGGTCATGCAAAAAATATTTATGAGAAAAGTATAAATATCTACTTGGCAATACAATCAATTTGCTTTCCATCTGAACTGAGCCAGCAGCTGTATTGTATAATCACTGAAATCAAACAACACGAGCTGGCACCCCGAAGAGTGAATCAAAATACTGTGACAATAATCAATGTAAACAACTTCCATTTTGCATGCCCACACAGCACAAACTATATTTTCAAATACTACACCAGGATATACGGACTCAGTATAAAAACCAGAATGGATTCATTTTGGGTGACTGTGGGTGGAAGAAATAAGAGTTCTACTTTGGCTTCGAAACCTTAGTCTTATGAAAATTCCCAGATTCCTGAAATTACACGCTGAAGGAACACGAAACTTTGAAATAAAATATTGCAAATACTTTTGCAAGCATGTGGGTTTTTTTTCACATTTAAAGAACAACTTATAGGCTTTAATATGGGTTTTGTTTTAGAGATGCCAAATTTAACTAAGTTTAATAAAAAAATAACATTTGTTTGATACTGTGGATCACTGGTATACAGCATTTTTACGTCACAGAAGATAACCTGTATGATTAGCGTGCATTACGGGCGCTGCTGAAGACTGGGAGTAATGCAGCCACTCAACATACAGTATGCTATTGTAGCCCCAACAGGAAAGGCAGCCAGCTCCAGCATGTGGGGCTTCCTTCCCGTGCCTGGCAAGTGCAAGGGCTGTGTGCGAATGGCAGGGAGCACCGGTGATACAGGTGACCCAAGGGAGGCTGCACCCCTTGCTGCAATGTACAGCACTGGCCGGAGCCATGCCCTGCCAGGCCCCTGTGCCCTGAGTGTCCTGCCTGCTGCTGCACCATTGGAGAGATGCAGGGGTCCCCATACGCCCTACCTTCCCTCACACCCACACCCTGCCCCCACAAGCTCCCCACATATACACAACCCCCAACATACCCAATCCCCCTGCGCACACCCCCTCACAAACTCCCCACATCCTACCATACACCCACACCAACACCCCACCACTCACAGAATATAAGAATTTAAGAAACTAAGCATTTATTTTTGAGTTGTTATGCAATTACCTCTATATACGGTATGCAAAAAAGTCACGGCAAAAATATTTTTGTAATAAAATTTAAACATGCCATAGCAGGTGGTTGACTTTTAGTGTATGATTTGGTTTCTTTATGGTTCTAAAATGGCAAGCCCCCCTCCTCCTCCCCCAACGAGTATTTTGGAGGGGGGGGGGGAGCAGGAGAAGACACTTCTGGTGGCAAAGGTCAGAGATTAGGGCTTGGACTTCTCATCCCAAGATAGTAACAAGGGGGTGGGGCAACTGTCAAGGGGCAGGACTACTCATGCTGCCCTTGACAGCTCACCAAAACTTGTTAAGCAGTGCTCCACCCAAAATAATTACCTGCCCCTGCTATAAAGGGACTGGTGGTGGTCTGCCTCTTAGGAGCTGCCAACATATACCTTACTCATTTTGACAAGCTAGGTAGTTTTTCTGCCTATTGAAAAAGACCTTCTAAATCAGGGTTGAGACGTATTGTTCATACAGTGCACAGACGTTTACACACCAGTTTTGGAGCTAAAACTAACTGTGGATAGAATTATGGAATAAAGAAAACAGCGATGGAAAACAAGTTTACAAGGTCATCTATCTAGCCAGGTCAGGATTGCCTTTTAAGTGTCAATACATGAGTGTTCTGCTAGATATAGTTTTAACTCATCTCAAGCAATGCGACTTCCCCATTTTCCCCACAGACCATTCTGCATCTGTCAGAAGTCTGAAAGTATCATATTTATACATGCACAGTAGAACAGCAATTATTCAAAATAATTAGCATCTTTTGCAACTAAATCCCATTATACAATTTGCCTCTAGATCCATCAATATGGCACATCTCACATGCTCTAGATCAGCAGCACTTGATATTTTTACCCAGTGAGCTGGTTGGGCAGCGCCCATTCTAGCCACGGGCCCCAATCTGGCACCCAGGGCTAGCAAGGCAGGTCTCAGCTGGCCAAACAGAGGGGAATAGGAGGTGGGGGCAGATGCGTGGGGTAAGGAAGTCTGACCTGGCACCGTGGGGGTGGGGAGGAGTGTGGCCCCCTGGCACAACAACAGTGGATATGTGACCTGAGCTTCACATAGATGCCTTACAAATTGCAGAATTAAGGACAATCCTCAAGCAGCCAGCAGAGGCTGCCTGAGCCCTAAAATAAGTCGGTGGCTAATTTGGCTAGCTCAGAATAACTTGGAGATCCACTTAGATCACCTCTGAGAGGATTCTGCCTGAACCTCAATCTCAGCAGCAAAGACCACAGTTTTTTTTCTTTAAATTAGCATTACAATGCCCTCATTGCATCAACTATACGAAAAAACTGTTTCCCTCAGGGTTCACTGAGAATTGGAAAAGATAAGTTTGAAATGAAAAAAATTAGTTCATAAGAACCCCAAACTTTGGGCAGCAACTTAAATGAGACCTGGGAGTAATCCTAACTTTATGAAATACTGTGCAAGGAAAACCCACAAGGAGAATCTTTCCTAACCCTCCAAGCCAAAGCAATGTTTGCTAGAAAGACTGTTTTTAAGTGATGCATGGTTTAGGGCAGCAATCTGCAATCTTTTTATGTAGGAGATCTCCTTTGGGACTAAAAGCAACCCAAAATCTACCATGTGCTGCTGCCACACCCCCCACACAGCAGGTAAGTCTCTGGGGAGGGTAGGGGGAGGCAGATTGAGGCAGAGGGAGAAAAAATTATCTGGGGGAGCTCCTCCCCAGCACCTAAGTCCCACCCAGCCAGAGCCCCACTCAACTTACCCTTGCTCCTGCCTCTGTGACACTGCCGCTCACTGTGGGGGCCTCGATCTAACCCCTGCCTCTTCCCTTCCACACGCACTGACCTGCTGGGCTGGGGCGTGCACGTGCATGCACGCAAGCACTTGGCCCCCACCCCAGCCTTGGATCGATTCCAAAAGGCTCCAAGATCTACCGCAAGAGGCTCCAAAACTACCGGTGGATTGGAATCTACTGGTTGGTGACCACTGGTTTAGGGAATGACTGCTAAGGGCTCAAAGGGGGACAGCCATCAATAGAAAGGTGACAAGAGGAAGGCAGTCACTAAGTGAGTGGAAAAAACAAAGTACAGCACCTGGAAGGAATCTAGCCATCGTAAGGTAAGAAAATACAGTACGAGGCAGGATAGTGGACTGATATGCAGAGACTGCTGATAAATACATGAGGCTAGATTGTTTCATGACTAGTGCATAGCTCAATATAGCTGAGATGGATGCTATCAGGGGAGGCAGCTGATATACAGATCTCAAACAGAAAGCCTCTTCCACACAATTTCATAAATCAGTCTAGTCAAGTCTTTTCCTACTTTGAAGCTGAATGTTCTGCATTTCAGCTGAAACATTTATTTTTGCTGGATGTTGGCCAGGCTGTCAAATGGAATAATGTTTCCAGGTTTGGATGTTTCCACTGTTCAGCAAGGCTACATTAGACAAAGCAGCTAAAGTGGTCAGGGGCAACACAGAGTTTCATGAAGTCTGAGCACCAGAACTGCCTGGCCCCGGCTGGTGCTATATAGTCAACGATCCATTACACTGCCTCAGTTTCCTCAGGATCAACAGTAAAAAGGGGACCGAGGGAAGACATACATTGGTCTTGATGCCTAGGGGATGAGAAGCATCTGACAGGAACTTGGGACGGTAGGGGCATGAAGACATATATATAGGATGTAGGCAAACTTCTAGCGGACACTCTTGGCCAAAAGAAGCTCAGAGTAGAATCCGCAGATAATTATTCAAATGAGTTCTGTTTATTCAATGGACATCTTTACTTACGAATGGAAAGAACTTTTGAGCACTCGGGTTCATTTTATAAATGTATTTCAGTTTCTATCTCCTTGAGAAAGACCAGGTGAATGGTCACTGATGTGTACTTATCTCTGATATGTCCCAGGGTAAAGGACTATGGGTTCCACCCACCTTTGCCAGCTACAGAAGGCATGGGCAAACAACACGAATCCTACACTGCACCAGGTGTTACACTGTAGTTCACAGATCAATGTCAGCATAGTGTCTCGGCTAAAAATATTAAATTCCTTTTCATTTGGAAGTTTCAGAGTTCACAAATCTTCCTCTAAATAGCACAGGCATATAAACAATAAGCCACTTGACATGCCAGCACATAAAAAGTTATGAGAAAATGAAACAAACATAATATAATTCTGCTTTGTCATTAAAGGAAAAAAAATTGAGTTTGATCTTGCTAATCTGGCATTTTAAATCTCAATGATGATTAAATGTACATGTTTATGCAATTTGGTGGTATTCCAAATGACTTCTACATCCTGAAAGAATTGCACAAACCCATGAAGCACAATCCTCACCATGATTATGACAAGTAAATCTCAAAACAAAAGTAACCACCTTTTACACTATATTGTTTGTCATTTCTAATGTCAAACAATAAATTATTTGGATCAGAAAAATATTCTGCGACATTACCAGCTGGAGTCAGTTTAAAATTAATCTTTTTTTCAAGTACTACAGTTTGTGATTTACTTTTTAGCTACTCAGGACTGAGTGATTAGCAGACTTAAACAGCTTATTCAAATCTGGATCTAAAAGCAAGTAATATAAAACAGAGTGTTCACATACGAGTTAAATTAAACTTAAATTATGATGAAACTGGGTCTAAAAATTAATTCAAACTATGCTCAACAAGAACTTTCTGCAAGAAAACACGGAAGTGTTAAGAGTCCTCATTACTCGCACCTCATCTTCAAAATAAAATACCACAGAAACAAGGGAAAAGGAGTTTGCTCTTGCTGTTATAAGCTGTTGAATATTATGTTATATCAAATTCACTTATAGTACATTGGAAAAGAAAGTATAATGTCATGCAAAAGAAAAATGCTTAGCTCCTAGTAACTGGATTATAAAACAGTCTTCAGATTCAAAAGGCATAATATGCATTTCAGATTTTTAATAGATGGCATAAGTACAAGTTCAATGTAACCTTCATGAAAATACCATATCACTTATTAGAATAACCTGAGCCACTAGCTCAAAATGATATACAGTTATTAATAATAATTTATAATAGAATTAATAACCGAGGAGCCTGATTTTAGAGTAAAGTATCCTTCTTGGGCTTCAAATTAACAGGGGTTGGCTTCACACTGGCATTAAATTTGGTATAATTTAAAGGACTCTATACAAGTCTGTTTAATTTTCAAAGTTTCTGTGTTAATGTTTACACCGCACCTCTGCATGCATGTACCAGTGAACACTTAGGCTAGTGATGGGAACAAAACCAAGTATTCATCAACTATTTGAGTAGCAAAAAAGTATAATGTGCTTTAAGAAAGAGTCTGTGGAACCAGGATCATCACATTCCCTACTCTCACCAACTCTGGACAATTTGATCTGTTATGCCAGCTGGACAGCATCCTTGTACTCCCTTCCAAGGCTTCACCACAGAAAGGTGGCAAAAAAAATGCCCAATGTGAAAACATGGAATGGGGCTTGAATGACCAACGCAAAAAAAATCACAGCAGTGGCATGAATGGGAAAGGAGAGAAAAAGATTCCTACTCAAGAACCAGAATCAGCAACCTTAGACAAGGATTTAATTCACAGCTCAGTAGAATATTGGCTTAGTGTTCAATTTTGAGTTTGTAACATCAAGTACCCAGTAAAAAAAGAACAGGTTAATCCTTTTTAACCAGCTTGTAGTGGCTGTTACTTATTTCTTTTTGACATTAAGGCGGTTAGGTCACAGCACTGCTGACTTGTAATAAGAAGGAAGTATAGTATCAGGTATCATCTTTATATTAATGGCATTTGAACACAAAGCATTTAACAGGTATTAACAGGGGAGATGGAAGTAAACCCTGTGCTTTTCTCGGAGGGGAAGCAATTACTATTACTGACCTTTGCAATGTCTCCTAGAGGAATTAACAAAGACGTTTTGGTTTTAAGAAAGAATGCAGCTGTACCAGAAGTTTGTGAGGTGGCTTGTAAAATACTTCTGAAAGACAGATACAGCATAAGGGCTCTTTATGTTACTTCTTCTAGACTTGTTTCCAGCTCAGAGAGAGTGGTACCATGCGTTTCGTGCAGAATGAGTCAATATGAATTTGGTGGTCTCAAAAACACTAAGACTATTGATCTGTAGCCAAGAAGAGGGTGTCTGCCACCAGCCAAGTCTACGTTGGATCCCTGAGTAATCCTACCACAGTACAGCTTTGCCAGAATATTTAAGATGGCACAACCCCTAAGTGAATACATAATAGATACTGGCAGAAAGGATTTTTTTTTTGCTAGTTTTGCTCTCCTATCGACCTAGACACAACCTACCTGAATAACACAAGATAAGACCGTAGAAGTTTTTTTGGGTCAGCATAGATGCGTGTGCACTGCTAGGGTTTTGCCAGCACAGTTACCTCATTGTAGGGTGGTCAGAAGATCAGAAAAGATTAACCCCCTTAGCTCTTACAGTCATGCCAGCAAAGTTTTGTAGTGTAGCCAAGACCATAGTTTGGACCTTCACAGATCCAAGTGCACTGTAAATGCCAACAGCATAGAATCAGGTGCTTGTGTAAATATTCAAGACTAACACAAGCACTTTAAACAGCTATTCAGTAATCAGTGGCACACTACCTCTTACAATTACAATAAGAACGGAACTCAACAGTCGTGTTATTTACACATCCTAAACGGCCTGCCGAACTGATGCCCATCATAGGGATGTGCAAGCAGAGGACTGTGGCTCTGCCCTGGGCCCGAACCCCACACTGTCACTGCCCCAAGTTCCTGGTCCCAGCCCCATTTACCCATCCTGCTCCTGGACACTGCTCCCCACCCA
>NW_017728911.1:34800731-34824397 GCF_001723895.1 Crocodylus porosus | reverse complement strand
GGGACCTCAGCGCTTCTCAAACTATCCTCCTTAGCTCGCTGAAGTTTGCCCTCCTAAAATCTAGGGTCGCTGCCTTACTGCATGTCTTTGCCACCCCTGACTTATAAAATGAAGCCAGCTTGACATTTCTAGGTTTCTGTTATTTTAACATTAGAGATGGTACTTTAGGACATTGAATATATATCCTTGTATACAAAACAACCCACCTTCCCATCTCTCCAAAAAGGCACTAAAAATGTGCTTGAAATGTTCAGAAAACAGAGAAAAGCATACCTACTCTAGCTTCCCTAACTTATAGCACTAATTCACATACTGGTTAGGACAAGAAGGAACTGTAGCTTTAGATTATCTGGGAGGCACCTAAATGAAAATAAGATTTGTCCAAACATGAAACAACAACATGAAAAGGGAATGCTGTATTTTTCATCAGCCCAAAGCCGTTACATTTTTTTAATCTATTCTACCTCTGGCAATTCTCCATTTATCAAATATCAGGTAATACAAAATGACATTAACTAACTGGCAACAAAGAAACTTTTTTCTAGCACTGTCAGCTCTCCTACAGTCACCAATGATCTGTGTCATTTCTAAAAAACATGTCAACGTTACTTAGTCATCACCATGCCAAGACAAAGCAATTTGCATGATGCCAATAAAAAATAAAGATGTTAACAGCATATTTTACTTTTAAAGTAAATAAACACATAAATGCCTTGTTGAAATATATGAAAATTGAACAGATAATAATAATAATAATAATAATAATAATAGTTCACAGTTAAGAGCATCAGACTGAATGAACTTTGGGGACTGGGATATTTACAAGTGTTGAACAAAGGCAGGCACCAATATACAAAGATATCTCATTTTCTCTTTTCAGCTTCCATAGAAGTTATTCCTTCCTCCCAACCTCATATGAAAAAATATTTGGAGATGTGGGATTGTTTAAGATAGGCATCTCTACTGGAAAGAAATTAAATACCAGATGTATACAATTCTTTCCAAAGATCCAAAGAGTCTCTAGGTTTTTCTTTTTCCTGCTGAGTTTTTAGTGGATTAGAGTTCGCCCTCTATAAAGCTACGTCAGGGATTAATTTCTGCACCCACAGGAATTTGCTCAGCCTCAAAGACTTAAATTTTGCAACAAAATAAAATTACTTTCACCTAATTTTCTGTGAACCAGACAGTCCTTATCCCCAAGTTAACCAGAAAGCCTCCATACTTACAATTACTTATATATTCGGTAAGTTTGCCACTTTATTTCAACTAGACTTATGTTTTATTTCTCATATTTGTATAGACTGCACGGTTTCAGAATGACACTAAAATCTTATTAACAATTATATTAACATTTTAATTTCTTTTATGTAATTATATTCTCTCTCTCTCTTTGCAACACAATGCGAAGCAAAAATTTTTGCCAAATTTCCCTCTCAGCACTTTCAGCCCTCTTTCTGTCTTCATATCTAATTTTGCAGGCTTTGGAAGGTTTTATTGTTGTTATTATCCTCTAGAAGCTGTCAACTTAAGACTGCAATTTTTATATAAAAAGGCATATGAAAAATAACCAGTCATTGTATGCCTCTTAAGGAATATCTTCCTATTAATTATGCTTCTATGTGGTTTTATTTATTTTTAATATTATGCATACAACCAGCATTAAAAACAATAGTTCTGTTTAGGGTTAGATATAGGTGTATAAACACAGCTGCCTCGATTACTATGGTATTAATATTGAAACTAAGCCAGCAAAACCTACTAGCAGATCTATCAGAAGATGTTACTCCTCTGATCCATTTAGTCAGATTAACTTCCATTCTATAGCAATTATCATAAAGGACAGGCCCATAATAATGACTTTAAATGTCCTAGTGATCACCGTCACTGTATGCTTTAACACATGTTGTGTGGAAATACTGAAGTTAAGTCAGAATTATAAATGCTGTTAACATGTGGACTGTGGTAGCTTAAATGTCATTATACATAAGCTACTAAAAAGTTATTACACCTGCACAGAATATAAATGTATGTTAATATCCGAACCCCATTAACCTCTTCAAATTTAGACTTATTCTATAATATATAAGGCGCTGTTTATTTTCATGGCTCGACTTCAGTCTAACTTGCAGTAAAAGCCAAGGCTGGTCAAGATGTAGTCTGCGGGCTACATCTTGCCCTTGGCTCCCTGTCGCCTGCTGCTGCCACTGGGTTCTCTGGGATCCCCCTTCTTCCTCCAGTTTTTGCTTCCAGTCTCCACCCCCTGGGGTTGGGGAAGCATGGCCCACGGACTGGAAGACCAGGGCTTTGGGATCTGGAGGTATCTTGCGGGGGGCACATGATAGGGAGGCATAGGGGAGGGCTGACCAAGTATGTGGCTGCTGAGAAATTGGACAGCCCTTCAGTAAAGCATTCCTGTGGTTTAACTGTTTACATCTATGATAGAAATGGGCTTTTATTTCAAGAAAACCTGCAGTGTTGCACAGCTGGCCCATTTATTATTTTCAAAGTATTTGGTCAGTTCTCATTCCAATCAGTGAACATCAGAAGAGGCTGGCGAGATCTGAAGTAAACAGCCAAGACTGACTTGCAATGTCATGTTCAAATCGGAAACAGGTCATAAGGGCACAAAAAAATCATGCCACACTCAAAACAGTCTGTACTGATTCAGAGCTGAAGGCCAGAAAGGACCATTAGATCATCTGTTCTAACCTGGCATAGACCACAGCCCATTCCATTTCAACAAGCTACTTCTCTGTTGAGCCCAGTAACTTACATCTGTCTAATATCCGTCGTTCAGAAAAACATACAATCTTGATCCGAATAAACGAAGGGATAAAATACCACAACTTTCCTTAACAATCTGTTCCAGTACTTAAATCACCTTCCTTGTTAAAAATTGATAAATTATTTCTAAAGTAAAACTCGCTGGTTTCAGTATGCAGCTATTGGTTTTTGGTTTTTGTTTTTTTTAATGATTTCCTCCCATGTATGAAAGGGATTTTTCATCCATCGTACTCTCTGTCCCTGAAGGCCATTTCTCAATCTTCTTTTCAATAAGCAAATTATGGAGATCTGCAAGTCTCTCACCGTAAGGTATTTTCTTTAATCTCCGAGTCTTTTCTGCAACTTCTGCAAATAGTTCTAATTTCTGATTTTGTAACATCGGTTTTTAAATGTGGATACCAAACCTGAATGAAATATTCCACTATCGGTCTTACCAATGTCACAATGCAGAGGTAAAAATCACCTCCCTGCTCTGACTTACTGCTCCTCTGTTTATATAACCAAGAATCAAAATAGCTCTTTTTGCTACAGTATCATGCTGGGAGCTCATGTTTAGCTACACATCCACCACGATCCCCAAAATCTTTTCATTTCCTCTTTTCCTAAGAGTAAATGTATGAAACTTGGATTGTGTCAGTACTACAATCCCAGAGCAGAACACAAACATGAATGCATATACACTATAAACCACTCTTCAAAATAGAAAGTTATTGTATATACCTTTAACCTATAATTATGCAAAGACGCTGTAACATACAAATCCAAGAACTAGTAGCTGCAGTTGATGTATCTACTGCATAAAATATATCATATTGCAAATGAAGCAAATAAATTAGTGAAGTAAGAAAATAATGCTGTGATCCTTAAAATGTACCCTTTTCCAATTTTGGCATCACAGTCTACTTTCAGAGGAAAATATATTTCAGTTGATGAAAGTATTCAATGTCAATTAACTTAATATTTCAGTGGCTTTCAGTGAACTATTATGCAGGAAACTTATGGGGTATTTAAGGCAAGGATAGGCTAAAGGCATGTATTCAGTTTCTAACAGAAGAATTGCTGTTTTCACAATCAAACCCGAAAGTGTACACACATTCAATTTTCCTACAAACCAAAAATGGCTGTTTTAGGAATAAAATAGGCCAACTCCAACCAGAAGCCAGTCTCAGGGGAGATGCGACAGAAACTCTATTGTTTGGTGCACACATAACTGAACTGGACATAATCAGTAAGTGTAGAACAGATAATAATTCTGCACAGGAAAGGAAAAAAAAATAATTGGGCTTCTCTATCTTCCGTTGCAGGGTTTGGGTTTTGAGCATGAAGGGGTACAGATACAAAATGATTCTTTACAATTTCATGTTTTGCACCCAAATTCACCCCCATTTTAAAAAGCAGACTTGAAAAGTTATTCAAATACTGCCAAAATTTCTTCCTATCCTAAGTTGTCTGGTTTTGAGGATAAATGTCAGTATGTGTGCTGGTTACCTGTATTAAGAATGAAAAAGAATGAGAAAGATGGGTAAAAGCAGGGATAGTATAGCTCACTGCTTCCTTAGCTCTTGGTTTGTCATCCTAGTGTTTCAGCACCAACTTCACCATTTATATTCTCTACAATGTTACACTCAACCCTAGGCACACTCTCTATCTGGCTACGAAGGTGCATCTGCTTTTTTATGCTTTACATGTGCAGATGAGCTCTGCCATTGCATTCAAAACCACGGCATTACTAACAAGTCTCTTAGTGTAAATCTGATAGCAGAAGAGTAGGTACTGCTCCTACAGTAATCTTTCATAAACAAGGGCTGGGAAGGATTAGTGGAAAAGAGGCTTGTCTTGTAGCATTTCAGTGCATGACTAAGCACTACTTATGAGCTTCAAGACAGACAGGTTAATATTAAAATACACCCTTATTCTTTACAATCAAAATAGGTCCATATGTAATGTGCATATATTTGTATACCCACACACTAACCATTAGACTTGGACTGAAATGGCAAGTTTTCACTAAATGCAGGGATTACATGCACAATGAATTGCTTCCAATGAAAAAAGATTAGCGCCTGTTTTATTCTGATCAGTAGCAATGCCAATCTACATATTACGTGGACCAAATAGTTTTATTTTAACTCAAAACATCATCAATGCCATACCAAGTTATTCCAAGACATGATAAGATAGTTAACAGAAACATGAAAACCAAATTTATTTCAAACCAGAATATAGTTGTTTTTCTAGCACAGCAACAGTATTTATAATAAACAATCCCAGTTATTACAGATATACATTTTTGTGACAATGGTTACTTTTCAGTTATCAACCAACTGTAGCAATTGTGCAAAATAAAGATTTAATATGCATTTCAGAGCAACTCTGATATCAGAGTGCAGCATAATCTTAGCCGTTATACTGCGCACAACACGATACTAAGAATATATGAATATACACCATTAAAAAGAGAAGGACACTTGAAATATCATCCACCCAGAAATTTTGTCCAGCGCAGATGTCAAATATGCAGATGTAGCATTTTACACAACTTCCTGAACAGATTCATTTTAATGAGGAAAGATATAGAAGGAAGAAGTCCAGCCCAGCTGGTGACAGATCAGAAATGAGAACCCTTTCGCTCTCAGCTCTTGGGCAGAGGTTAGCAAAAATCAGGAGCTGACTGAACAAGTGCTACCTTGAACGAAAGACCTGATGTGGCACTGTAACTTTGTGACCATCACCCATGCCTTGCCTGTGGACACAAAGGCAAAGTATCTGGGGAGTTTTCAAGATTTGTGACCTCATGAACAACTTTGTTAGTTCACATTTATTTTTCCTTTGGATCTTTAACCTCCACAGAAAATGTGGATTTTTATGGTCTTGTATGCAGGACAGTCTCCTGCACCTATCAATTACATGAATATTGAAGACACGAACTTGGGTGGCTTCAGGAACTTAGCATGCCTCTAGTGGAGGGACCAACCCTATAACAAGAAGTTTGGGAGAATTACTGTTTACCTACTAAGAATAAAGGAAACAGTAGGGAACGGTATGCAATTTTAAAAGTTTAAGGAGTGTGTTACAACTACTAAACAGCAAAAGGAACCTAAAACAAAAAAATAGTTTTGATAAAATTACTAGCATACTGTAATTTGCTATGACAAACTACAGCTTCAATCATTATTAACAACAGTTCTATAAAACAAGCGATATACATTCCCATCATTCTGAGCATTTATAATTTCACACAATATAAACAGTACTTATGATGTACATCACAGCCTACAGAAAAAATACATGCCTTCCTCAAGACAGGCCGCCTAAAGAACAACCTAATGAGACTGCCTCAGGGTGGACAAAAACATACAGTGCACAAGACACTAAAAATGCAACATGACTTATGTAATGAGAAAGGCTTTTACTCTTGAAGATAAACATCAAAAAATAGTAAACGTGTGCAGCAGCTAGGAAAACTGAAACTGTCCAAAAAAGACACTTCTTGAGTTTCAACAGAAAATAATCCTTTTTCCTTTATAAGACGGGAATACAACATTAATACCATCCCCTCTTGAATAAATCTTTTTCATTAGGTGAACCCAAGGCCAGCAAGTCAAAAAAAAGTCTAGTTCCCCTTTTCTCCCAACCACCAAAAAGTGGTTGTTTCATTGTTTCTTAGCATAAAAGACAGAAGGGATACTAGACTATTTAGTCTGACCTCTGTACCACAGGCTATTGAATTTCACTCCTACTTTAAGCCATAGGACTGTAATTAGACTGTTTCTGTCCTCAGAAGGGTAAATGGTGTGCCACAGACAAAGCACTAGAAACATCAAAGTGCCATCAGTACCCAAGAGACTTGCAATGACATGGTATGGACCAGATTCGGTGATAAGTATGAAGCTTAGCATGAACAGAATATGCCACTTTAGACAGCTTACAAAGAGAATCCTCTAACGCTGCAGGGTTATGATGGTCCACCCTGGTCAGCAACCCGCCTTCAGCAATGGCCAATCTTTGATGCTTCATAGAAGAACAGAGGCTAAAAACAAGAATGCATCACGTGACCTATGCATCAGTGGAAAAATCATCATCTCCCAACCACTGGAAGAATATACTGTGGCTCTGAAGCATGAGATCTGCTTACATTATGAGCACTGTTGAGAGCAATGCAGACAATTCTGTTCACAGAGAGAGATTTGGATTAATAGGTTATAGGGCCAAAGGAAACCACCAGGACTATGCAGCCTTAGCCCTGAGCAACCTGAACATACACGGGCCTCTGAATTTCTCCCAGAATTTGGATTCAATCGTCTACAGAAGATAGAATAACTTGTTTTAAGGTTCCAAGCGATTCCACCTCTCCACAGAAGCTATTCCACGGCTAGGAAACTGAATCTTACTCAAGGCTGAATTTCTCTAACATCCAGCCACTGGATCTTGTTATGCTCTCGTCAGCAAGGCTGAAAAGTTCCCTCTCTCAAACATCTTCTTCACCCATGCACAGTTATCAAGTTACTCCTCAACTTTCTCTCTTCAGGAAGCTGAACAATTTGAGCTCCTTAAACCTCACACTGGCAAGCTCGCTTTCCAGTCCCAGAGCTATTTTATAGCCCTCTTTAGACTCCTCTATTTCTACATCCTTCTTGACAGTACAATGCTGCATACAGAGGCAAGGTACCCATGTACAGCAGGTACGATGCTGTGTACAAGGCAAGATCACTTTCTAACTTCCACTTGATATTCAGTCCTTCTTTTTTTTTTTTTTTTTTTAAGTCAAGGTCTGCTTCAGTGCTTTTAGCAGCAGCAATTCATTGAGAGCTCATGTTCAGATGATTATCTAGGATGGCCCCCATGCCTATTTGGGCAACATACTTTGTGCAGGTTGAAGTTATGAAATTGTTGCATCCAATGCCTTCAGTAGAGGTAAAATAACCATATGTTGTCAAGGTTCAGTCATCTCATCTGTTTCCCAGGCCAAGTAAAATAGAGGGTTAAACTGTGATGACTTCCCACTCAAGGTGGGGTAGTCATCACAACCCCTGGGTAGCCTGTTAAAATGAGCTCTTTTCACTGATACCTCCCACTAACAACTACATTTTGAGATATGTCAGTGACTCATTTATGAATCCTTGAAAATGTGCCTCTTAAACCCATATAAAGCAACTGGCTTTGTAAACAAAAATGCCATGTGGTACTAAGTCCAATGCCTTGGAGAAATTTAAATACATCAGAACACATGTAATCCTATACAAAACAGATCTGTTAAACTTTCCATGAAACTGGGTGACAGACACTAATATTTTTAGCCTCTGATTCTTTGCTGATAAACCTCCAAATTAACATTCCATTATTTTACAGGGGATTGAAGTTATACTTACTGGTCTATAGTTCCTTTTACCTTTTTAAATATTGGAAACAGATTGTCAGTCCTTCAGAATTTCTTGCTTTCCAAGATTTAAGATTTAGAGTGGCTCAGAGAGCTCCTTGGATAGTTCCTTTGAAGTGCCTGGGTGTAACCTATCCAAACTGGTTTAAATTTAGCGCATTCCCCTTTATTACAGATCATACGCTTTCTATTTTATCCAAATCGTCATGCAGGGTCAATACATTCTTCTGCTTCATTCCAGATATGAAAAAGAAACATTTACTGCACATCTTTGTCTTTTCTATATTGTTCTTTATGGGTTTATCACATGCATCTAGCCAAAGAGCCTATAGCTAATGCCAGCTTTTTTTCTTCTCGATTCCTAATGTATTTAAGACATGGTTCCTCAGTATCTAAACAAACTGGTCACTGATATTTTTTTGACTCTTTTAGCTTCCTTTACAAGTTGCTTGCTTACATTTTTAAATTTGTTACGCATTTATACACCAATATTTGCTTTTTTCGCACCACCATCATGATTTATGTTATTTCCACTTCTTGATCTCCTTTTAACCAAGCTTGTTTTCACCTTAGTGTAACTTTTTTGTGTTTGGGATCATGGTTGCATGTACATCCAGTAGGATATCCTTGAACAAGTCCCAGTTCTTAAAAGGCTGAATTTTAAATTTCTGATCTTAATCAATTAAGCTATCAGAAGGCTTGACCTTCAAAAAACTAGCCTTTTTAACATTTTAACTGCACATGGTACCGGCTGGTGCCTGGTTCCAAAATGTATATATAATCAGGTCATGATCACTGGAAACTGCTCACTTCTACGTTAGTGATCAACTCTTCTTTGTCTGACAGATCATGGTCTAATACTGAGTTCCCTCATAGTGAGAGGCAAAAATAATTGCAGATTAGTAGATCTGTGACGGCTCAATTCTGCTACTAGTCAAGTAAGACCATCTAGCAGATAAACTGTATTTAGAACAAGCCCATGGTTTCCATCCTTGGGGATGCTGTATAAGGGTGTTGGAGGCATGCTGGTTCCAGCTCCTTGACAATACCGGTATGCCACCCCATCTGCATTGGTGGTAGTAAAAGAGGGGAAGCAATACCGGAGATTTCTTTGTTCCCAGAAATGCCCTGTTCCTCAGGCAGTCAATGACTGGTTCCTACGAAACCAGACAATGCCATATGCCAGTCCTTAGAGCACTGCACTAGCCTGAACAGAAGCAAGAGTTCAGTACCATCTTCAAGCCCTCTAGCTGTCTTCTGTTCTTTTTTCCTCCGAGTAGCTGCCCATCGAAAGAACCTGTTGTGTGTTCCAGTATACACGCGCAAACAGCCCAGAGGCACCAATTAATTCTTTCCCAGCAATACTATTCCGCTGGGAAAGGAAAGCCACTGGAAAGGAAACTAGGCACAAAGAAAGGGATGAGAAAAACTGTAGGAAGAAACAGATCTATCAAGAATTTGGAAGTGAGCACATTATTAGAAGCTTGACAAGAAGACAAAAGTGGGAGAAAGGCAATAGCAAAGAGAAGGAATGGAAATATAAAAAGAGAAAAGAAAAAAGGATTCTATACAGCTCTAAGTTTACACCTTAGCAGCTGTAACAGGAGAAGCTGCTTTTCAGGAATATTTTGCTTTTAATCCCTTTTTGGCAAATCATTCAGGAGTATGAACAAAGCTTGAAAAGCAAGGTGGTGATGGACTAGGTGCAGAGCATCTGAACTCTGCAGAAAAGCTCTTCTCCTCCCTCTCCCACCACTGAAAGAGAAACCCTCAACGCAAGGGCCAAGAGCGATTAATATGATTCTGTTCCAAAGACATCGCAAATCATGTGTGCTAACTTCTAAAATACAAGGAAGGAAACAGATTTGTTAAGTATGAAATCTAACTGCAGAAGAAATGTAATTTAATAAGGAGAAAACATAACTGATTTCCATAAAATTACTCTCTCTTATACATTTAAAATGTTTTCCACTTCTTCATAAACGATCATGTCATTGCCCTGTTCAAGAGAATTTTTGTTAAAGGTATGCTTCTGCTGAACAGTCAAAAAGAACCAAGTTATCCACTTGACTTTTTTTTTGAATGATTGTGCAACATGCCAAAATGCTTGACAATCAGCTTAACTTTGCCTGCTCATGATACTAGATCGGGGCGGGCAATTCTTTCGGGCGGAGGGCCACTTACTGAGTTTCAGCAAGCCAGAGGACTGTATGACAGGCAGTCCAAGGCAGATTAATATTCATTTTCTAAATTTTTTTTAGGGGCCCTGCGGGCCAGATAGAATGGCCTGGCGGGCCACATTTTGCCCACCCCTGTACTAGATCCTACAGAGAGATTATAAGCCTTGCATCATTTTTACTCTTCCAGAATTTGAAGGTAAGCTTCCCTCTTGAAGGCAGAGAAACACAAAGAACTAGACATATCACATTTGAGAATAAAGCTGAAGTGTTAACCAAGTGTTCAGACAATGCCTTACAAAAAGATCCATTGTAGATGAATGATCTATAAAATAAAGTGTTGACTTCTTGTCTTCACCTCATCATGACAGTGACTCCATGGCAATGGCTTATTCGCATACTTTGTAAAACAGGCAAATTAGGTGATTTAGGGTAGAATTTTCCCAAGCCCCTTTGTTGACCTGACAGCCATTTAGAAGCCTAAGTCTTATTCACAAACCAAGACACTAGCATTCAATCACTTAAAGACACTTTTGAAAATATTTCCCTTAAAACATTAGAACATGTCTGAAAAAACAATGGAGGATCAATCCAATGTTGAGAAAATTATATAGAAAATGACACTGAAGAACTGGCAAACTTAAGAATAGCAAATTCAGAGTTACTGTTTTCACTACATCCTAAAAAGTTTAGGTTTATCATCACAGGAACTGCATATTTTTACTTCAGCTAAGAAAGACGAGACAAGTTAGTGATAATAATAATTTAACTCAGAAATTCTTGGCTTTTTTCTGCTTATGTCAAGCCAATAAACGCTAAAAATAAAATAACGCTATGTGTATGAACTGAATTTGTTTCGTTTTAGTGGCGACAGAAGACAACAATTTTTCACTATGGTTCATATCTGGTTGCCTTTCTGATGAGATAAAATGTAATAGGAAGATGATTCTTTCACTGACATACTTGAGGGGTCTTGAATGCTTAGATCTTTGTTTTTATGATGACTAGATGTGTGGCCTTATTTACACAGCACACATATAAAGGGGAGACCCAATTCGAGGCAATGAGCATAAAAAAACCTGAAAAAAGGAATTTTTTTTTTAATTCTGTACAACACAAGATTAAATGATGGAAACTATCCCAAGATAATTACCACCCAACATCAATGGTGGCTTGGGCTCAGGAGGAAGAACACTTGTGTATGAGAGATGTGGGTGAAAGACTAAGCTCTTTAGAGTAGGGAACGTCTTTGTTGTGCGTTTTTGCAGATTCTAACATAACGCGGTGAGTGTTACCGAGTCAAGTTCCTAGGTTATAGTTGTACCAGCAATCCTCCTTCCTCGTGACCCCCGCTTCAATCTACTAATACAGGGCTCTCCTGCAGGGCTTGTTGGTATGACTCTGGAACCCAGGCCAAACCCTTCTACCCTTCACCCCATTGCCTACGACTGAGTTAGGGAGCTTTGGTAGCCACCAGTGACTAACACTGGAGGCAGGGGAAAAGAGGGGGCAAGCAGGAACAATGTTTACCCCTTGGAGTCCAGAGCTGTGCCAATACGGTAGCTCCAGCAGCTACACTGGCAAATGATAACCCTACCTTCAGGGGTGGTCTCACAAATCAGGATCAACCCCATGGGGCTAAATGGGTTGGACATCCCTGTATTAGTATGTTAACCAGCCTTTGATGAATTATGACCTTATCTGAAATGAGAGGAATCAGGATGTGAGTGATATAGCAGCCTTTGCTGGAATACTAAGAAGTACCTAAAAATCATAAAAATAAGATGCTGCAGCTTACACGAACTTCCACTAAATTAAACATTTTAGATCTTTAGGTTAAAACAAAGATTCCCAAAATTTTAATTTAAAACGCAGTATTGTAAATTTAGGAGATACTCAGAACTCCCATTTAAAGCAATGATAATTTGTTCAGGGATACGAGGCCTGTATAAATACCTAGAGCAAGGCAGCCAACCTGTGTGGCATGTGTGCCACAAGTGGCGCAGGAAGCCTTGGTGTGGCACGCAGTAGATCAGTGAGGAAACAGGAAGCACAGTGGCATATAAGATAGGAAGGAGAAAGGAGAGCAGTAGGTCAAGTAAGAGAAGGGGACTGGAGTGACATTTGGAGAGGCTGGAGGGCCAGTTTCTGGCATGCTTGCCCAAAAAGTTGGCATCCACTGACCTAGATAAAGATGCTAGAATACAAAAGGAGAACCCTGAAATAGATATTTATTTCTGTGTACCCTGCATATTTTTACTGCAACCCAGAAATATCTTATCCAAATTAAATAGGAAACACTTTAATTGAGTTATAATATATGATGGCAAGCGTAACTGTCCCAATTACCCTCATCTGAAATAGATGTTAATTGCCCAAGCAGCAACACTCAGTAAAGCTGCAAAATAATTTGGGAGATGTTTTTAGGATGTCTCAGAGCCCAAGCTTAGGAAGTTTAAACAAATCTATAGCACTTGAATCCCACCCCCACCCTGTGAACAGAGACTCAAATGGAGTCAGCAATACTCGTGACATTCTCTGAAAGTACAACTTCGAGAGACTTTTCATATTAGCAACACACTATAATACAAGTAACTATTTCTTTTTATGGGATGTAACAATGGAAAAAAAAAAGTGTCAACCTCCCTTAAATGTATGAATGAATTTGGTAATTCACCAGTATGGATTACTCGAGGCTTACTGGCCAGAATGGAAAAAGTAGTTGCTAGGCATATGGAAAAGGACAGAAGGAAGACGTACACAACCATTACCTTTAGACATGAATGCATGCAGCTCTAGGAGGAGAACAATTTAATTCTTGAAGGTTTTTCTGGTTTCGAAACAGTCCCTCAACTAAGTTTGCTTGCACTTTGTGGATAGTGCCCAAGACAAAGTGCAGGGAAAAGCCAAACGACATTCTTTTGGAATAGATTGAGGGCTGCTTCTCCATAGATTGGACTGTATATTATGTAGAAAGCAAATTTCTTTGAAGGCTTACTAATATAGCATTCTGATGAACTACATGCAATAAATCTGTAGAAAAGGTATGAAGTAAGAACCCACAGCAGAGACACAGCAAGAGAGCCTTTTCTTATTGTTGGAAGCAAAGGAATTTAAGATGTAATTCCTTGCGCAGTCTTTGGGGTCAGTTCCTAATTAGGGGTATGTGAAGCAGGCTCTATTTGATTTGGTTTCGGATTCAGTGATTTGATTCATCGATTCAGCTCACTGTCCCAATTTGAATCATCCGAATCTGAATCTGAAGATTCAATGTCAATTCACAGAATCAGCGATTCGGCCACAGACACAGCTTTAAAATGTTTTTTCTACATACCTTGAGGTACCAGCACAACTCGTGAAAGCTGCAATGCTGGGGCATATGGAACATCCCACAGGAGTACAGCGTGGGGGGGTGGGGTGCACATGCTCAGCAATGAACCTGGAAGTGGACTGGAAGTACTTCCTGATCCACCTGGGAGCACACAGGGTGGCCCCCCCCACAACCTGCAGCTCAGTGATCAGCTGCAGGGAGACCCCAGGTGCCCCCCTAGACTCAGGAGGCACCAGCCACCAAGCCAGGGGAACCTGGGGGGGGGGGGTTCCCCAGCATACTTTCCCGCAAACCTGGAAGTGGACCGAAAGTGCTTCTGGTCCACTGCCGAGTGTGCTGGGGAGCCCACCATGCACACCAGCATCCCAGTACTCACAACCCACCTGCTACCTAGAGGTATGTAGAAAAAATATTTAAGCTGTGTCTATGTCTGAATCGCCGAATCACTTTGGAGAGTTCCAATTCGATTAGGAGAGACTGAATTGGAGGACCCTTTAATTAGGAGATTTGCCCACCGAATCGGGCCAAATCTCCGCCAAATTGAATCAGGGACCAAAGCTTCGCACAGCCCTATTCCTTATCACTATTACAAGACTTGCATGCCTGCCCATATAGATAGGATTTTGGAAGAGGACTCCATCCTCAAGATATTAGTGGTAACATAAGTGTGCCTTTGAAGAAATATATTTTTAACCTGACCAACTGACACCTTGCTTAATTTGCTTACTAATGTATTTGATCCCTCTTCCACCTTCAACTCAGATATTCTTCACAGCAAACCCAATTTAAAGAATAAATTCTTCAAGATTTATTATACTTTCTCTCCCTTTTCCTGCAGGTACATCGATAATTTTATCCCATATTTGTTTTAGTGAAAAATGTATTTGCTTTCCCCCCGCCCCAATCTATTTCATAATATTTCTATCAGTACAGGGAATTGCAAATTTCACCAAATATGTCTAGTAAGGCAACTTCTTTCCCCTGATGATTTTCACCAATGTAACACTATCTCCTGAATGTTTTAAAATCTTCTTAAAAGATGACAGAGGATCCTTCTTCACTTCCCAGTTCTGTTACTGTGAATTCTGTTTGGAGATGGATCATGAACAGGACAGCCTACCAAATAATATTATTGTTTTACAGAGTCGGCTGCAGAGCTAAATTACCTGTTTAACTCATTGCAAAAGATAAAGCATTTGTGAAGCCTGGCTGGAACACAGGGCCTTCAAGTTAAACACAGACCAAATATGATCAACAGGCATAATGGTAAGTATTGGTCTTGTGCAGAATTGTCTAAAATAATCACTCTTCCTGTCTCAACAGCTTCAGCTTCTTGTGATGACAGCCTTGTAGGGGTCATATGCATGGACTGAACCCAAGAAGTTTACTGCCAATGCCTCTAATCCGAAAGCATCTAGTGCTTAAAGTAAGAGATTGTTACTTTGGAGGCTACTGCCAAAGTACATGACTACACGTGGAATACCCTCTCAATAGGTGACAAAGAGAAAACACTGCTAGCATGAGTTACAAGAGAACACCATTTTATACGTTACGTCCAGGAAGCAGTGTAAATGGATGCAATACATTTGTCAGTAAATGAGAGCCAATTTTCTTTATTTAAAATTAACATTTATTTGTTGACACGCTGTTTCCAGGAACTCTGGATTCATGAGACTTTCATGTCACTGGTTTTCTAGCCTAGCTTCTCCCTTATCTATTTTTAACACATAATCCTTTTTTTTTTTTTCCTTCAAGGACAGATGCTACAGAAAGTTTGCGGGAAATAAATTGAAATAATGGCTTTTAGAAAATATTTTCTTTGAAAGTATTATCAAAATCTTTGGTTACAAAATACTAGGAATGTTTCTATTTTTAATATACTGAATAAACATGGAAATTAGATACCGCAGATCTGATCATTTCACTGATATTAAAAAAGGAGAAAATAAGGGGTAGAGATATTCAAAAGTTAAAAATAACAACAGTTCTAAAACAATTAAATATTTTATGAACAAGCTGCGCCATAAAAGGCTTAACAACTTCGCTAAAATACAATTATGCAAGAGATACAGACAAAAACAAATTCCACTCTTATTTTTATGTACCCCTTTGTAAATAATGCAGTTGTGACTGCAGCCTCACAGAAATTTGCCCATTCATGTCAGCGTAAGCCTTGCTGACTTCTCTACGAATTCAGCTAGTGTGGAAAGCCTATAATTAGAAGGATAATCCATAAATTCTACTATTTCTTAGATAACAAGTGGGAAGTTACGAGGTCACATTTAAAACATAACTACAACAAGGAAGCGGAAGCAAACAAATGTCTACTAATAGATATTTATACTATTTTACAGTCCAGAAGCTATGGTTCTTTTCACCACCCAGTGCAACTTCAGGGTATAACTGAGAAATATTTAATTGTTAAATAGTTGTGGTACATATTTAGTCAAAATGGTTTAAAGCACTCCTTTAAATATACTTAGTTAAATATACTTATTTAGCATACTTTAAATATGTGCAGCTCTATATTTAATCAACACTAATAGTAAGAAGAGGAGAAAACGGATCATCTTTCCAAAACTGTTACCTCAACAATATCCGAGTTGGTTCGGCTCTCGTGGGGCTCATTGTATTCTGTGTACTTGAGGAGAACTTTGTCCATGTCAGTGCTGGCGTACTGAAAGAGTTTGTTAGAGCTGTTAAAAATGATGAGTGCTATTTCACAGTCACACAGCACACTCAGCTCGTATGCCTTCTTCATTAATCCAAACTTCCTCTTCGTAAAGGTCACCTACACAAGAGAAAAGAGTGATTTGTTTTTCCCCAAATGACAGATCAAAACTTTGAAAGGCACATAAAGACAGACAACAAATACTACATGGCAGTGCATCTTCTCCTCCAGCCAAGAAATCCCTGCAAGCATCTTTGGACTACTATGCATTTTTATGTTTCCTAATCAAACATGAAGTCATACTATTGGTATGGTGATAAATGTCAAGAAGTAATTAGTAGTGGAAAAAGTATCCTATACTAGATGCATAGCTATGTAGTAGTCTAACTATGTCAAATTAGTAATAGAACTGCTAAATAGAATAAAAATTCATCCCAAGAAACAGTGGAGTCCAACTGTGTCAAGTCAATCATACCTGGCACGTCCTTTATAAGCAGCTCCATCCAGTGGCATTATCCACTTAATGTCCACAATGGACAAAGAATGGAAATCAGAACAAAAGTTAGCAAGGTCAAGTAAAGCTGCGGTGACTTATACCCTTTATATTCTAGATACACATTCGGTCACTTAAATATTTCTTATTCTATCACCTGCCCTAGCAAGCATTTGGATAAAAAGCAAAACTGCTCTTTCACTTGGTTTTTCTCTAAATTCCTCGATAAGCCCTTACTGTTTTGGAATACCACTTCTTTTCACCCCAAAATACCAAATAAGCATGTATCCAAGAGTAATTGTTTACTAATGGAGCTTCCAGATCTGGTAAGGTATACTAGGAAAGGGTCCTTTCTTATATCAACAGGCAAGAGGCTTAAAAATATGGTATCCATTCAAAAGTCCCAAAGAAAATGTTAAGGCTATACAAACCAAATACAAGGATGCACTGCTGGTATGTTAACACTCTGGCAAAAACAAAACACTCCCTCCCCAAACCCTGAAATGCTATGAATTGGAAGAAGCTGGCTGGGGAAAGAACCACACCTAGAACTGCTCCTGATTTAAATAAACTTGAAGACCAGTAATTTCTTAGTGAATTCCTTAGAAAATTCTTCCTAATCCTAATGATTCCCTTCCCCCCCCGCCCCCCCCCAAAAAAACCAGTCAAATAGAAAAAGAGCAGGAGACACAGATTTTTCTGTTTTCCTAGCAGCTAATTCCTACTACTGCCACTTCACTATTTGTGCATGGACCTCTATGACAAAAATTCCAGTAGAAAGTTCTGTAATGTATTTATACTCTATATATTCCAATTACTTAGAAATAGCTGCATTTACTTAATCTTTTTGTCACGCATTTTTGTGACAAAAACTCACTATTAGAAGCTAGTAATTCTATAGTTACATGGGATGAACACAGTCACTGTAAAATTAGAAGTTTGGCAAGTGAAATATTTAACAGGTTGCCTTTTTTCTTGTGCATTGGTACCTGCCACTTCCTTTTTTAACTACTGATGAAGTAAAAAAGACTGGTAACTTCAGGAATAGAAACAGGAAAGCACAAGATGACAAACGCTCCTAATACCTTAGCATATGTAGTAAAAGACTGTTTACAAAATATCAACTGGTCAAGCAGATCTATTGCAATTATGCATTATATTACACATTTCCAGCTATTTAGGCAGAAATATAGGGCCTCTATAGATGTGCTCCAGGAGGCAGAGGAGACCTTTTAATTAGCTTGGAAGCACGCTAATTAAAAGCACCTGGAGCTTCACATGCATCAGGGTCCCCCCACTGAAAAATGGCAGCAGGTGCTTTGAATTAAAGCCTGTCGAACAAGCTTTAGCTTAAAGCACCCCGATGCCATTTTTCAGCATTGGGACACAGATACACGTGATGCCGGAGTTTGCCGAGCGCAGTAATTTCCATGCTCCAGCCGATCCTATTAATCGTCTATGAGCAGCCTCCCTGCATGTGTGCAAGTGCCCATACATTATAATAACTTTCAGTGAAATCACTCTGCATACTTCTAACCCTCATTTAGCACAAAAGATGACTCTGAAAAATGTATCCCAACAAAATAAAACATTGCAAAGTAATACACAATAAGCCTTCAATGCGGCATTGAAATGTTCTTGTCTGATGCTCGTTGACTTCAGCAGGAGTCAGGAATCTAAACATACAGGAAAGTATTAGGAAACACAAACAACAGTGATACGACATTATAGCTCCAATCTCATTCTACAGTTGCACTTAGTTAACCAGCACGCATAGATATCCCTCTTCACTTTCAGCTTTAGACAATATTAAGAATATATTGTTAATTAATGCAATGTTCATTGTCCATCTCCTCTTCACAGTTCTCTGTCAATCATGAACACATTACGAATGCAAGAAATACTTTGTAGCTAGGTATACTCCAACTATATAATTTTTGCCATCTAAAATGTTTACAAATTGCAGCTATAAACTGAATTTAGAATACCCCGTAGGCCAGCTGGCCTGCCAAACAAAACATGAAACTTCCTATCAAACACTTTTTGTTTACCAACACACATTTTGGGACCCAAACAGAATACAAACTCAGCTCACAAACCTACATTTAACTTCCAAATCAATTCTCACAATGAAATCTTAACAGATTACTCTCAGATCCCTTGAGGACAAAGCAGTAAACGACATGGTGGATTTTTAGACCTAATGGGCAGACCAAGCAAGAGTAATCTAGTTATTGGACAATATTAATATTAACCATATGTGACACTATAAAGCATATGATTTGTATTTTAATGTCTGTGGTTCCATATTAGATAAGGCAAAAATTTTTAAAGATACAGTAGTTTCATTTTTATTTTAAACTAGTCTTTCTATCCAAGATTCATCCAATACCTACATTATTTCTACCCAACGGAGTTAAGGTTGATAGGGTGCTTTAATTGGTCATTTCTAGTTAATAGTGTTCTCAGGGATCTGATTTCCTGTCTTTTCATATACAACTGTGTAAACCTGAGCAGGCTTTTAACCCACTTTGTTCAGCTTCACTTGTTCCCAGTGGTAAATGCAAAGAAGGACTACTGTAGAACAGCTGATGCACTGTACATTAGCACCCTAACTTCTGTCAGTCACTTGTCCATGTACCCAAACCTTAAGATGGACGCAAAACACAAGTCTCAGAGGAAAATCTGAGAAGATAGTGTGATCAGAAATAACCACTAGGAAGCACACAATGAAATTATTAGGTAGCAAGTTTAAAACAAATTTGCACAGGCTAAAATTGGCGTGTGGCACTCACTGACACAAGACCTTGTAACAGCTGATAACTGAACCAGGTACAAAAGAGGACTGTACAAATTCCAGCAAAATACATCCACCAGTAGGTATTATACATGACAGTTAAGTCAGCAACCTCCAAATTAGGATTTCCTAGGCTTTTAAATAACTGGAATCTATATGGGAAGAGGCAGGAGACAGATTAATACCTTTCCCTTAGCATCCACTGTCTGCCACTGAGACATAAAGGATACTGGAGTAGGTGGGAGGAAAGAGAACACTGACCCAGTATGACATGTCTCATATTCTTCATTAAAAATGAACTACAGATAATATATTCTATGTTTAATAAACTAGTTAGTTAAGTAATACTAGAGTTAAAGTGAGCTGCATTCGTAAGTAAGAAGTTTCTCAAAGTGTTTTGCTTTTAAAACTAAAACAAACATTAAATGCAGCTTTTTGGCACTTTAACTGAATCACACTTATCATTCAAAAGTAGTTTGACATCAGAAAAACCATAAGTAAAAAAAGTTATCTACTAAATAAAAGGGTTGTTCACCATTTTCTATCACAGTGAAACATAACAGACTAAGAAACGGTGTAAATGAATATTAAGCTACATAATTATTTAGCTTGTAACATGTTTATGATTATTTAGGTATAACATGTATCCTCCCAATTAGGAAAAAAGTAGTACTAAATTTAGTACAAAGGCTACATTAAGTTGCAAATCCATTGCATCATAATGGTTACAAAACAATGAGACTATTTATTTTTCTAGAAGGTTAAAGAATAGAAATACAAAAAAGATTTAAATCAATAATTTTAAATCAAAAGTCTCTTGCTCGCCCTTTATCATCATAATTGAAATTGGTAATTAACTTGTACAAATCTTGCATAGAATCATAGAAAGAAGGACTAGAAGGGAACTATATGATCATCAAGTCCGGTCCCCTGCCATGGGCAGGAGGTAATTGGGCTCAAACGAGCTCAACAAGGTATTTGTTGGGCCTTCTTTTAAAGACTGCCAGAGATGGTGACTGCACCACCTCTGCTGGGAGCGTGTTTCTAGTTACCTGTACAGAAAAGAAGTTTTTCCTTACGTCCAGCCAAAACTTTTCCTCAACTAGCTTGCGTCCATTGGTCCACTGTCTTCCCGGGGTAGGGGAGGGTGGCTTTTCTGAAAAGCTGTTTACCTAAGTCCTGGTATTCTCCCTTGACATATTTGTAGGCAGCTATCAGACTTGTGGCCTCTCAGACTTCTTTTGCTCAGGCTGAACAAACCCAGATCCCAAAGTCTCTCTCCTCAGGGCCTGTCCCCCCAGGCCCTTGATCATGCAAGTGGCCCTTCACTGCACCCTTTCGAGCTTGTCCACATCCTTCTTGAAGTGTAGTAACCAGAACTGAAGGCAGTACTCCAGTTGTGTCCTCACCAATGCCAAACAGAGGGAGAGGAGCACCTCTCTGGATCTGCTGCGACATCTGCTGATGCACGCCAGAGATCTATTTGCTCCATTTGTTCCAATAAAAGATATCACGTCTACCCAAAGAACCTTGTCTGCCTATCTGTTACTATTTAATGTTTACTATTGATAAATGGAGAAAACAACAACATGCTTACTGGTTCTAATATCTTATCGTTAGTCCCCTCTATTGAAAAATAAGTTTTTGGTATATTAGGTTATTGCTTTTAGTAAAAGCTTTTTTGGGAGGGGGTGGGGTCATGAAAAATATCTTGCAAAATCCTAATGGCCTACAAATTAGATAAGCATCAATTAGAGTTATGATCTACTCGTTTTTCCCAATACAGCAATTTCACGTGATCCACATAATGTAGTTTACAATAATTGAACAATTATAAATGGTACCTGTAGCACTGCTATAAGTACAAACTGAATTGTTTTTTCCATCAGAACTCCTGATTTTCCCCCCAGGCTAATCTTAGTTTCAAACTGCATCAAACTGAAATTTTACACACAAAACTGCTATGTACCAGATATTTTTAGACTTAAGAATTGGTCAAAATCCATCAAATATATTTGTCACTCAATAATATTTCATACCTAATAGATCCGGGTGGGAGGAGGGAAAGGTGAAGGGTGAACAGGCATAAAAACAGGTTCCAAAAGGCAGAGCAAGGATGCACCTTTGAGACTGATTCAGAGGGTTGTATGATTTTGTACGTGACAGCCTACTTTATCATGTCATGAATGCACTTGTGGAAAGTTTGCTGACAAAGTAAGCTGTTGCCTACAAAAGCTTAAGAGACTCACTGCTCCAGTGAAGTGCCCTGACTTCAGACTAACATGGCAAACTGTCTCTTTCTAACTGGTTCCAGTTAGATGCGTTACATTTGTTTGTCTAGAAAATAATATGAGACTATTTTTTGGATTTTTTAATCAATTAAAAAGTTTGTTAAATTTGCTAGTAATGTATTTTTCCTAGCAATTATATACACATAGTTAATTTTATCAGTAGTTTGTGTTTTGTTTTTTTTACACAGGAGAATTCAATTGCATATTGAATGGTTATGTATTGAAAGGTATTTAGTGAAAGAAAGCTGGGTGGGGTTCAATCAGCTATCACAACACTAAAGAATTTGCCAAAGTAGTTTCAGAATGTTACAACATTTAAAGGTTAGTTATGGAAAAGCATAATACTGGGTACCACCCAAAAAGCTCCTCTACTGAAACATTAAAAAGTGTTTATTATTAATCCCAGGAAATCCTGTATACTCCATGTTGATTAAAACAGATCTAAAAATCTCAAAACAAGTTTTAAACAGAGATCTAAAAATATGCACTTTTTAAGTCTTGTTCTAATTAGGCTCAGTGGTGGTCCAATATCTAAATTATGTCAACTGAATATATTCATTAATTTAGTGACATGGGATATTTCTTTGCAGAAATCCTACCGCTTTGATTCTGGAACATCCTGATTTTCCAACCGTTTTAGAATTGTAAACTTTAGTCGTCGGTTAAAAAAAATATTTACTAAATACGCAAGACTTTTCTGTCTCTGCTAGATTTCCTTTTTTAAGACTACCTTTTTAAATACGAGCGCAAAATTTCTTCCCCCAACACCACACACATTTTATTTTGATTATTTCACAAATACTATACAACTCGGGCCTGATGGCATTAAAAAAAAAAAAAAAAAGCTCAGTATCACTTGCTCCAGTTCTTATTCCTCTGACAATTGAAAGATTAAGAAGCCTTGTTGTAGTCATGATGGTCCAGGGAATAGGAGAGAAGCAGGATTTATCTGGCAGTATTTTTACTGGACTAAGCAGTTAGGAGAGATGTGGGACAAGCTTTCTGAGGCAAAATGCCCTTGCAAAAGGCATATTGTAATATAAATAATGCATTAAAAACAGAACTTGCAATAAGCAATCTGATATAGCAGAATACTAATTCTTTGGGTCCTTTTAAGAACACATTTTAGTGTTTACAAATAATTAATAAGTCAATGCAAAAATGTGTTTTGTGGATTAACACAAGTCCTTCAGTGCAATTCTAGTATTGATTAGCAAAGAAAAGGTTTGGTAACAGAAGCAACATTGGACTGATTTGATATCTAGTTTACTGTACTTCACTCTTCAGCTTAATGAATATAAATGGCTTACAGCTCACTCAAGTAGTCTGCATTCTTAATTGCCATTACAATAAAAGTGTCAAAGTAATTAATATCCCCCAGAGTAATGGTAGTTTATAAACAATGTTTTGAGCTCAGTTATGTAGTAGGCAACCACTGATCCTCTGCATCACAGTGTACACGTAAAAAAAAGTCCTGTCAGATGCCTGATGAGCGATGAATCTGCTTGTACGGAGTCCTGTAACCACTGCACCAAGACCTTCCACAGATATGCCCAGGCAAGAGTATGGAGAAGTGGAGGTTGGTCAAGACCTACCATCCCATTTTCATAGATTCCACAGACATTAGGGCTGGAAGGGACCTCGGAAGATCATCGAGTCCAGCCCCCTGCCTGAAGGGCAAGAAGTCAGCTGGGGTCATAGGATCCCAGCAAGATAAGCATCCAATTTACTCTTGAAGGTGTTCA
>NW_017728911.1:34769141-34800571 GCF_001723895.1 Crocodylus porosus | reverse complement strand
CTCGGTCCATATGTCAGACGGTCATGCAGCACGTACAGTATGTGAGTAGTACATGTATATAATTTATAAATAAATATACATATATTGGGGGTACATGCTCAAAAAATTTTTTATTGATAGGGGTGTGCGATCAAAAAAGTTTGGAGACCATTGGTTTATACCACTGAGACAGAATCCAAAGGACAGACCGAGCCCAGAAGTTCAGGGCCTCAACAGTTGTAGCTTTTCCCAGAGAGCAACATCTAAAAACTGCTGCTGAGTGCCTAACACTTCAGCGAGGGCATGCTGATGTACCAACCCAAAAGTGGGCTAAGGTTTTGAGGTGCGCTATACTTGTCTTACTCTGGAGGCTGCACCATTGTAGTATTTTACATGAGCTACCCCGCCACAAGTAACCCCACCGTGTTGTCAAGTTGGATAGACCTTATAGTCACACCCAGGATATGAAAAGGGGGTGTTTCTTAGAAGACAAGAGCTTCTCCCTCTCCCATCTGGGTATAAAACCAGGCACCGCTTCCCCTCATGTTTCTGGAAGAAGATGCACTGAACACCAAGTCATTATTTAATATGCATGTCCATGAATGATTTGCCAGTCTTTTATAACAGAGGGAAAAAAATGCAAAGATGGTAATTTACTACTGAACTATGTATGCCCTGTGGTCACAAGTCAAGTGAACCTTATATGGCTTCATTATTTCCATCACAGGAAAAAACTACACAGGAAGTAACTTAATATTTCACACACTGTGGGCGATTTGATGTTGAAAAGCCCGGTACATTAGTTGACAGAGTACAAAATGTAGGTGGGTCTCAGACCATCACTGACATGTTTGTAAAACACAAATCTTCAGTCTCCTGACATGAGGAGTTAATTCAATGTCACAAAAGGACATTAAAATCACCAACAAGCAACAGAGACGTCCGATTAGAGTCCAGGCTCAACCTAAAACTTCACATATCCCCCTAGTCACTGCAACGAACAGCACAGGAGCCAATTACACAGGGTAGTCAAGAGATCAGCCAAGAAACTAATTCAAGAGTCAGAGTTTAGCGACTAAGTTTAGCACCACACCAAAAGCAAATGTACAGGTGGTTACCATTTGGTAGGTACAAGAATCAACTAGTCTCCATGTTGTATTATAGCTTGGATTGTATTGCTTTAGCTAAGTTCTTTCTAGATAAAGAACCTCTAAAATAGTAGGACTGAGTGTATGGATATTTATGGTTCCCAGGGAAATAAGTGAGGTCAGCCGAGTTGGAATAAATTGGATACCAACAAATGAAGCATAAGTTAACTTATAACTCCTCTAAGATTTCAAACCAAGTAAACAAAATTAAACAATAGCTAAAAGTTATTGGTTAGCGTACTCTCTACCATGTGGACTTCAGTAATTTGTTTTCATCAAACAAAGTGACTATGTCATTGTGACTAATCAAATACAGTCTTTGGCTTTTGCCCAAGCTCCCATAGGACCTTCCTTGCTATATATAGTCTCAGAGAGCTGAAGGCCAGAAAGGATGATTAGATCATCTAGTCTGATTTCCTGTTCATAACAGGCCATTAGGTTTCACCCAGATACCCTTATATTAAAGCCAAAGAGTTTAGCTACACTACAGCATTTCAGTCCTCAGGAGACTAAACCGGTAGAGAGCAGAAGAAATCCAGGCACCACCCAAGGTAAATCACTGTAACTTTTGTTTGTTAAAGTGGTACATATAGCCGTGTAAAAAAGTTTCACAGAATACCTTAGCTGCATGCCAAAAAGTTACGATAGCAAATAGGATCATGGACCTTCCCTCCTCTCACCATTCACACACCACGTGGAACCCCTCTAGAGAGCCTTCCTTGGCTCACAGGAAATATGTGGCCCAACAGGAACACCACTATAGATAGCGTAACGTACAAATGTTTCATCAGAATAGGCTACGAAACAAGCGTCAGAAAGCAGAGGCGTAGCAGGGCAGCTCTGCACCTAGAGCAGCAACGACTGCTTCCATGCCGACTGCGGCAGCTGCTTTTGCAAATCCCCACAAAAGCAGTCGACCGAGTTGCTGCCCTGGTAACCCCTGCACTCAGTTACACTGCTGTCAAAAACAGCACAAAGAAGAATTTTCAGCTTCAGCCTTATTTGATTTTAGTTGTGCCATTTCCTGAAGGACTGTGGGTTACGACAGTTGAAGTGATGGTGAGGTGGGTAGAATTCCAATTGTGGATCTTAATTTAAACATGACCCAATAAGACCATAGGAAGGTAGGGCTGGAAAGGACCTCCTCATGAGATCACCTAGTCCAGCCCCATGTTCAAAGGAAGTTCATCACTGACTAAACCAGCCCAGGAAAGTTTCTGTCTAACCTGCTCTTGAACATTTCCAGGGAGGGAGATTCCATGACCTCTCTGGCTAGCCTGTTCCAATGCA
The DNA here is from genome assembly GCF_001723895.1 of Crocodylus porosus. Classification (NCBI taxonomy): domain Eukaryota; kingdom Metazoa; phylum Chordata; order Crocodylia; family Crocodylidae; genus Crocodylus; species Crocodylus porosus. Next base: position 34,798,154 of record NW_017728911.1, on the reverse strand, counting down.
TGACCATTCTTATTAGTCAGAAATTTCTTCCTAATTTCCAACCTGAGTTTCCTCTGCTGCACATTGCTCTTAGTCCTGTCCCCAGTGGCCATACAGGATAGTCTAATCTCCATCCTTTTTGTGATTACTTAAATCTTTCAAGTATTTGAAGATTTATCAAATGCCCCCTCAGTCCCCTATTCTTCAGACTAAATAATCTTAGTTCTTTCAGCCTTTCATCACAAGTCATGTTTTCCAGGATTCTAATAATTTTTGTCACTTTCTCCTGCGACTCTTTTTTAATCTGCCAACATCTTTCTTGAAGCGGGGGCCAAAACTGGATACAATACTCCAAGTGAGGCCTCGCCAGTGCCGAACAGAGCAGAATAATCACCTTCCCTGACTGGCAAGCAGCACTCCTGTTAGTACAACTTAGCCTCCAGGCTTTTTCCCCACAAGAAGAGCACACTACTGGCTCACATGCAACTTCTGGTCTGCTGTAACCCTCAGGTCCTTCTCTGCAGTACTGCAGCCTAGCCAATCAATCCCTGGTCTGTATTTGTGTCTGCAATTATTGCATCCAAGTGCAAGACTTGCCACTTGTCTTTGGTGAACTTTGTCCAATTAATTTTGGACCTTTTCTCCAGATGAGAGGATGAGGAAACCATAGCTCTTTTCTACTAGTTAAACCACTATCTACCCAGTGAATGCATGTATTCCCAAGTTAAATGACAGCTACTTCACAGTCAGGGTGCAGTATTGGTAAACTGCCAGAGTCTTGAAATTCTGGAAGTATTCTTCCTAAGGAACTAAGTTCTACATTTTTCATTTCATCCAAGGAGGATCTCAACAGAATACAAATATCTATTTTTACTTAAATCAGCAGGTAACAACACAGGAGCTTTTAAATCTTTGTCATGCACTACAAAAATTCCAAATCCTTACCCTTGAAAGAGGATGCTCAAAAATGTGCATCACACATGCCTGTCTGCATCTAAAGCATGGGTTGTCATGTTGGTCCCCATCTGTGAAAAGTAGCTGCACAATGCCTTTGGCCAGTCCAGAACCTGGCTAACCAGGGCCCACTGATAATGTGGGAGGTCAAACCAGGAGGGCAGGTAACAGGATCAGCAATGAGAATCTTTGTTTTCATTGATCACAAATACAACTTCTCTAACCAATGTGATTCAAAGCTGTCCTGGTGCAGCATGCTGAACCACAGGAATCAACTCAATGGCAAGCTAACTACAGGTAGTTTAAAAACATCCATATGTGAGTGGCAAACTGAGCCTGGTACCAATCTTCTCTAACCCGAGAACAGTGACCTCATGATAGATGCGAGAAGATGCTTGATACCAGCCATCACGGTAGTGGAACACAGCAACATGCACATGGCTCAATGCAACTACTCATCAACAAGCTTTGTGTATGATTAATGGCACCAGATTGGTGCACAATATTCTGCAATTGAATAGCAGATGGCAAGTGAGGATGTTTGGAAGGTGTTCAGCAGGCTGTAGATATGTATCAGTGTAATTTCTCATGTAGAAACTTATTCCAAAATAAGAATGACCTTTGTCAAATTAGCTTAAACGGCTTCCAAGCTGACAAATTAAACCAGAAAAAGGCCCACAAATGCCAAAATAAGAATGCCTACAGAGAAAATTATAGCAGTGTGTCTAAAGTGCAATATTATTTTTCTCCAAAAAAATTCCAACAATTGTGGATGTTCCCTATTATTCATATCAATGCTAATGATTTTTTTTTAATCCCTTAAAACTCTTTACTCCAATGACATCCTGCAGCAATAAGTTCTACAGGATAACTGCGTATAGAAAAATATTTCCTTTGATCAGTTTTGAATTTACCATATCCTGATTATCATGGAAGCTTTCCATGTTCTACTACTACACAAAAATGGTGAACAGAAGGGTCCAATCTACCTTCACATGCTATTCTTAGCATTCACTGTTTAAAGCAGTGCACTGTTGAGCACATTTTTTATTCTTCATTTTTTATCTCCTGATAAGTAGCTTACTACAGCCATCTATGACCAGACACACAATTTGGAATAGCAGGCATATAAGCAAATCTGGGGGGTGGAAACTGAAAAAAAGTCATAGCTGGCAATCAGGTGTGGGTTGTATTACCTACAGACTGCAGCAAACCTACTTTTCTAAGTTAACATACAAAAAGTACAGAAAACCTTCAGCTATAAAACAGTGACTACAAACATGCCTCTTTTCACTCATAGCAAGAAAAGCAGTAATTTTCCAAGGGCCTCCAATATACCATGTTAGTGGAGCTATTAATTACACAGATACTGAAAAACAACTGCAGATAACTGAATAAAGCGGTTATTTTACATTTTAATTTTAACACTTATTTATATTCTGGCAATGCCCACAAGGTGCCATCCATAGACAGAACTCTACTCCAAAGGAAAAGAGAAGAAAACCTACTCAAAATTTCAATGTCTATTTTTAAAAGTTTATTGTGAACTTAAATTAAATCTTAGTTTCTCACCTGTCTGTTCCGTTCATCCATTATTCTTGTGATCTGTATTTTCTTCCTCCCCATTTTCACCGTCCTTTCCTTTCCCTTTTTAGTCCAGGAACACAATAATCCAAGAAATCTCTCTCTTCAGTATCCTAACACATGATACTTTGTTCTTCTGCACTAGTTTGTCTTCCACCCAACAAAATGCTTGATGTTTCTTTATATAAAAAACCTAAAAGTAAAAAAAAGTCGTTATACTTAAATCATTTTGCTTTTAGTATTTTCAAAGTTCAATAATTTCATGTTGACAATGCTTTCAGTCTAAGCAATTCCTGTTATATGAACCAACAAATACCTCCCAAACATATATCTTGTCCATTACTACCATATCAAACCATACACGTTTTCCAACCAATTGAAATCAAGCCATGCCAGTAAGTTAGACCCATGCGCTGCTGTATACCAGAACTCATAGCTAGGAGTCAAAAGGTGCTCAGTGATTTTATGTGCTCTACCTAAGACACCTTGAAAAGTCCTGATTTTCTGGGAGGATGGATATTCAGCACTTTCTGAAAGCCCTTTCAAAAGGTACAGGTTTCCCTCGCTTTTTGCAGGCTCTGTATATGTGAATTCACTCTTCTGCGATGACCCATTTTATACCAAAAATTTGTTATATGCAAGGTAAATTCACTCTTCTGCAATCCGTGGGGCGAAAGCCTGTAGTCCACTTTTGTGCGGTGCATTGTGGGAGTGACACGCACCAAAATATAGTCTCCTGTGTGGATCTGTGCAACTTGCTCATTGTCTGCAGTTGCCATCCTCATTACAATAGTGCCCTGTGCTTGGGTGTGCTGTCTGCTGTTGGCGAGTACCAAAACTGCCTTGTAAAAGTGGTAGAAATGCGTCTGGGGGTCAGTACAGTCGAGGTCTTGGCACTTATCCCTATTTGTTACATGGTAAAGCAGGTTCCCTTTCTGCGAATTTGAGTTACGCGCCGTTATCCAGGAACGCACGTACTGTATAAAGCGAGAGAAACCTATAACCAAACTTGACACTCACAAAAATTACAAAACAATGACATACAACTTATTTTCTTTTGTCTTTTGCAACATTTTAATTATGTCATAACAATGTTGATTCTCTGTCCAAAAACTGAATTCAATGTCAAGTATTTTACCAGACAGGTGTCACCACTTTAAGTCCATTTATGCTTTTTAATTTTATTTAGATCCCAATTGTTTCAGAACTGGGGTCAGCTGTATCCCCGAGATGAAAGTTTCAGTGATAGATCTTTTTTAAACAAATCATGTTTTTAGTATATTCAGCCAACGCTATAAATGTATTTTTCCCCACAGGTCTGGTTCACAAGTAGCTAGACACTGATGAATAGCTGAAAATTTCTCAAGGTTATGCTCACTATATTGACTTGCAAATTTTCACACATCTACTAACAAGCCAATTACCAACTCTGCACTTCTGCTGTTTTGACAAAGCCCTGCCTTTAGAAAGATTTGCACTGGATGAGCACAACTGAAAGGGCAACCGAGTCAGAGACTGAATTTTCACTAACAAGCATGAACAAGTGATAGGAAACGGGTGCAAATCTGTAACACAACAGATGTTCTGTGCACATAAACTGCTTTCAAAATGGCCAAAACTGGTTTAGGATAAGCCTGGATGGATGTATTGTAGCATCAGGCTTAACTGATTCAGGTTAAATTGGTTTACTGAACTTCTGTCCCAAATTTAACCACCTACACAGCTTCTAAGTACCTAAGTCAATACTCATAATTCTACTCCCACAGCCCTCTCAGAAGTCACTAGGGCACAACAGTTCACTCTCCCTCTCCACATAGCGCCTCAAAACAATGCTAGGCAACTAGATTTGGACTCCTGCACATGCTCAAGCAGCCATTCCAGTTTGCACATGTGCACTTCAGTCTCACCAAAGCTTTGGTGCAATCTAGTTTGGTCTGAGAAGCACATAAATTATGCCCAAGTCCCTAGGCAAAGAAAAACCACACCAAAAACCTGCTTGAGGCCGACATCATGAGTCAGGAGAAGAGGAAGACCCACCCACCCTTCACCTGACAGCTTAGCAAGTTCAGGTACTTGGTCAGGGTGCAAGAAACCTGGGTTCTGAGCCTTTCAAACCTTCTGAGGCAGTCTGAAATACTATTTCCCTTCTCCCAAAAGAGCATGGCAAAGACTATGGCTAGGGGAAACTGAGGAAATCCTCTAGCCATTCTTTTGAAGCTGCTTGATCTACTGGGTAGAAAGAAATGCAGAAACCATGGGAGAAGAGATGCAAGATGTCTGGACTTTGCAGGTTAAGTTGAGTTCTGATACAACTCATTCATAAGAGCTATTATTAGTTAGTACGTATGACAAGGAAAGGAGTCCAAATCGCCACCGTATTACAGTCTGTACTTTGCTTGTCCAGCTTTCCAAATCAGAATGTCTTTTGAAACTGACTCCTGAATATTTTAAGATGGCTGTCACAAATACCCTATTCTTTAAGCCACATGTAGAAAATTGTGTAACCATGCCACAAACCATCTCACAATTAATAAGTAGCGACAGCAAGAGACGATTAGTCACAGCCTGCACTTCAAAATCTATTCACCCTGCACTGAGGGAATAACCATGACATTCTGATGCTGATGCAGCTTAAAAAGGAAGTGAGGGGATATCACAAGAGCAGGAAATGTCATTTTATATTTCTCTGACATCAACAGTCTCCCCTGTTAGAATATCATGAACTGCCCAAGAGATGAGGTATTATACAGAACACAAAATTTTAAATTGGCACAAAATACTAAAATTATGTCATGTCCATTATTTAAGAGGGTAAAACGACACTCTGCATGTTATAAATTACATTTTGAATCATTAAAACGTGCACTATCTATACAAAATAACAGCAGCATGACAGATCGCGTATTCTTCCAAATATTTCCAACCAACCTACTATGACCTACTAATTAGGATGCACACCCCAGGTATCTCAAGCAGGGGTTCCTACACTTGCAATACAATCCTAAAACCGTAGGCAAAAGTCAAAGTCAAATTCGACCCCACCCTGATGAGCTACAATACCACCAACCATGTGACAAGGACAACAAAATCCTTCCGGTCATCTACAGGCCTCAGCTTGAATACCCTGGACACATCAATAATGACTTCCTACCCTACACCTCCTGGGAAGCAATGACCACCTCAAGGCAGGCTTGGGGAAAAGCCTGTCCTGTCTTACAAGCCAGGACCAAACTCAAACAACATCTCTCCAGCAACAGACTACCTAAATTCAGTCTCACTAAGCTACCAGGGCTTGGTACAGACCCAGATGCTAGCTGTGCCCCCCACAGTAACACAGGCTACACCATCACTGGACCAAACACCACAGTTTGTAGAGTTAATTTATCTGGCTCCTCACCCAGTGTCATATATGCTATCACCTTCTTACAATGTCCCTCTCCTGTCTCCATTGGACAGATGGGATGATCCTTATGTGGAAGAATGAATGGACAGTGCCTTGATATCACAAGAGCAGGAGACACAAAATGTACAACAAAGCCTACAGCAGGACACTGCATCACTGACTTGAAAGTAGCTGTTCTTCAAACACCACAACTTTAAAAAAAACCCAACATCCTGAACTGAAAAGTGCAGAAAAATAAATCATCCAGATTGGGCTGCATGAAGCATGGTCTGAGAGACTATAGATTTTTATCCCATTACTGAGATTAGAGTTTATAACCCCCATATTCCTCAGTGGTTTAACTCCCTCATTTATCTTTATCGACCTATTCAACCCAGCTTCATCTCTCTCATAAGGTCCCCTCCCTCTACCTTTCATACAAAATTCCCTTCTATTTACAACCCCAAGGCTTTCTCCAAGTCCATTCACAGCATCTGGCAAGGTAGACTATGTAAACATATGCCTCACTGAACCAATTAGGTCTCTAAGGTGCCACCCTAATCTGCCTTCTACCTTTCACTTGTAAACATGAGGAGGAGTCAAGCTACTCACCTAAACAGTTTTTTGGGCAGGTTTTGCCATGCATGCCATAGCATAGTGTGTATTTGCATACATAGCAAGTATTTGCTACCGGTATCCCAAAGCTACCTAACACTCTTCATGGAGTCTGGGGACTAGCAAGGGAGACCACTGAGAATACAGCATATTCTCCAATTCCCAGGTCTTCATTGGCTCAAAAAAAATACACTAAGACCAGCCACTACAGGAAACGTCAGACATCACTTCTTGTGCTGGAGGGAGCATGATCACTCAGTTATTCTGTGAGGATGGCATACATCTAGTCAACCTACATGAGACCTGATATGTTGCTATCACCATCACCAATGAAATTACAGTAAGTCATCCTGCAAGATCCACTCGCTGAATGCCAAGGCTGTTTACACTGGAAGCCAGCATGCAGTACTTAACATCACACCCTGCTTCCCCATATACCAAGCCAAACTCATCTGGCTATCTGCCAGGCAGGGCCAGCATGTGCAACACACAGGCCAGACAGACTCAGGCAGCGCTGCGGGTAGCATGATAGGGCTCTGCAGGGTGGACCTTTTGACTCTCCTCTACTAAACTAAACATTTCCATGTAGACAAGTTCCATCTGTCCATTTAAATTCTTAACTGCATCTCAGGACTGTGTATTTAAAAAAACCAGTATTTTTTAAATACATTTTTACTACATACTTTAATACAAATACACACCAACTTCCCCAAGCTTTATTCAGTAGGAAAGGCACAGATGGTATTTCATTAGTGAGCGGGTCAGTTTATGAACAGTAATTCTTCCACCTACATGAATCCATCTGCAAGTCTTCCAACTGCACTGTGTGGTATACAAGTACCAATTTACATTTTGGTTATTTAGGGTGCAGTTTTTTATTTTTCCTTTCCACAAGGGTTTTACCCTTGATCTAAAAGTATAGGAGGTGAAATTCAAGATTCATTTTGTTTCTACTTAAAAGCTTTAATTTAAAATTAAAATCACAGCTGCATGACTAAAAGCACACATTTTAGTAATTCTATACGCCTTGGGAAACTTTGCATCATGAAAAGTTCTTGCCCCCACGCCAACAACAAAAGGATGGCTAAATAATAATAGTAAAGTTAAATTAGCAGGCACAAATTAGGCAGATTAAAAATTAAATTAATGTTTAAAACTTGGGTAGTTTGATATTAACATATTTGCACAACAGCATCACAGTAGCTATCACCACAATCTTAGCTCTGGCACTACTGAGCCACAACACAAGTGAAATCTCATCCTGCACAAAGGAGTGCCAGGTACCTATTAAATAAAATGATCAAGCAGAGAAAAAGGGTGGGGGAAATGCACAACACTTCCTGGTTCAGTGCAAGAATACCACATGCTGAGCCTGGGGTGGCGATATGTTTAAGTACTAATTTGTGCAACTTCTTCCTGAGTTTCCTTGGTTTCTACCCCATTTTTAATTTTAACATCCTTAACAACAAGGCACACTAAAAGCAGTGATAATTCCACAATTAAAACAAAACTGTTACCTAAGTAGCATCAAAAGAAAGTATATGGTTGGCAAAATATTCTCTCTTGATCACACATTCTCACCAAACCCAATTCAAATAAGAAACTCAACTGAGGCACATTCTTAAATCTCCCTGAGGTTTATTAAATGAAAAACTAAGTAATTAAATTATCATTATTTAGAAAGAAGATATTAATGACTTAGTAGAAACAATTAATGTTAGCACCTACTTAATATTTTGAAGCCTTCTGAAAAAATTAGGTGCAAAAATACGTTTCAAAATTATTGTGCTTTGCTTTCCATTTTATTTTGAATATGGGCTTTTCCAACATGGATTCAATATTTCTTTGGCAATTTACAATGCCATATTCCCAGTTCAGCAATTTGCCACAATAAACCAAAAACAAATAGGATAATTGCAGATAATTTGCACGACGCAGGCTCACTTAAGAAAAAAAACAATAATTATGCGGACTACCACTTAAGGAGGCACGTGTTTAAAAATTACTAAAATGGTATGATTAACTTCTAAATATCTAAGGATATATTTATAGTTTAAAATATAGTTATAAACTACAATATATTAAGAAGTCTTTAAGGAAAATGAGATTGAAGGACACAAAACTATAAACTGCATTTTTTTAAACTAACAAATTCATGACAAGACATATGCTGAATGTTCTCTAGTGTTCTCGTGCAGAACTCCTGAATTCTGAATCAAACTCCCTGAATGATTTACAATGTAATCCTCCATGAACGATAAGCTCTGTGCATCTCATTTTACTCATCTGTAAAATGGCGATCTAGCCCACAAACGCATTATGCTGAGAAACTTAATATTTGTAACACAATTCAAAAACTTTAGTGAATAGCAGTTTGATTTATTTGCCTGTAGGAAGACATTCACAAAACAAAGAAACAGCTGCTTTAAAGCGATGTGTGGTGACATATGCCAATTATTTCACAGGTCTCAATATAAAACAAATCAGCACTGCAATCCTTGGATACAATCTTCTTCGTTTGTTAGAAGAGACAAGAATTTCCTTATGATCTAGACTATTAATCATTAACTTTTACACAGACAAATCAAAAGGAGGTTTTGATGCTGGAGCAACTGAAAAAAAAAAATAGTCAGCCAACTATTTTTACTTGAGGTTTCCAAACAATTCAGCCTTGGAAAGAAATCAATTGTGGAACATTTATGCTGAAGGGATTTTCACTCGCATAAAAATCTCTTGAACTTAATTGTTACAAGCACTTACTGAAAATTTGGACTTAGATTGGAACCTGGAATCAATGTTAACAATAGCATGCATTGCTCTTGCTTCTATAATACAGTTTTAAAAATTCACAACGTTTCTGGAACCTTAATATTACGTAAAAAAAATCACTTTTCAAGGCTTAGTTTTTCAATCTTTAGTTACATATATAGTCACACTACGCATTCAGGTGTTATAACAACACTTACTGTCTGGATTTGCTTCTTCTGCATGTTCATTAAGATAAAACTTTCCAACAATCATTTTTTTTATTTTCAAATGACTACCAAATGACTACCAATTGAAACTTCTGCTGAACTTCTGAATTACCTTGTCTCACTAGTGTACTACACAGAGAAGGAAAAAGCAAATGAAAGATATGATAGAAAACATAAGATAACAGCATTTTAAAGATATTCCTAAATTCATGGTGCTCAACTTTCCTTACCACCCCAAATCCTACCACTATCAATAAGTCTTCAACAATCCCCACGGGCTATTTAGTGTTTCACAAACACATAGGTTAGACACCATTTATTTGCATAAAAATGAAATAACGAACCCTTTAAGAACTGTAGTTTATGCTACTGTCTGAACTACTTGGCAAATAAAAGTAATGTCATCAAGGCCTTCCCCAGCTGCAATTTCTAGAAAAAAAATTTAGCAGAAGAGTACTTGGAAGCAGATAAGCTTCTAATAGATAGGAAACAATAGGAAGTTCAAGGAATAGTAGTGGGGTAAGATACCCACCACGATCTCTTCTGCTGCCCAGGGTAGTAAGAGGAAATGGGCAAGGGTTGCAATTGCTCAGCCCTTTATCTCCTCACACAGGAATACAAGTCATTCAGGGAATACCAAGAAAGTAGCATTCAACAACAAACAAACAAAACAAAAAACAAACAAAAAACCCCAACCCAATGAAGTTAAAATCAAATCCTCCATTCATGAAACAAACAGATCCTCCAATTGGCTCACTCTGATGTACTCTGAGGACATGCATATTATTATTACTGTATCCTCTCTCCACCTGTTTCCTCAGTCCTGGTTCTGATGGTTCATTACCATCACAGTGGAATTCAGTCTTAATTTTGGTTTTAAGGACATGGACTGTGGGGCTCTCTCTCTGTACTCGCACTCAATTTAGCACAAACGGTGCCCAAATACTAACTAGGGCTTTTGCTTACTCCCGTAAAACAAATGTTCTCCACAGCACAACTGTCATATATATTACATTACTTGTTATATTACCTGCACCTCACATTAACAACTTGCAGTGATCTGCAATAGATGGGCAAACAAAATTATCTGCATTTTACACAATGAAACACCAAGAAGCACAGACCCCATCACTGCCCCAAACACCCTTCCTGATGGCATAGTCTGAGAAGCTAAACCTCCCCCCGCCCCATATCCCAGTTTCCTGAAGTCATTCTTTTCTAAGGACCTCAAATGGCAGGTGATATAGAAGCATTGTTGTAAAACAATACACTTTTTCCTTCCCCAAAATAATTTCCTGACCAAAACAAAAAAAAGAGTTAATATTGAAACAATTTAAAAACAGGAAATCATGAGGAAGAGAACATATTTTTTCACATTATCTTACATTATTCTTTGTGTGCATCAGCTACAGCACAAGAAAAAAAAGTCCGCCTTTGGGAGCCAGACTACATCAACAGATTGTATCTATAGACCTAGATGGATTTGTGGCATTTTTATAACTGAATATGCCCTTCAATTTCTAGACTCAAAATACAAATTCGATGCTCTAAGAAGCGGCTAAAAATATAAAGGTTTTAAAATAAATTCCTCCAAAACTATTTTACAAGACTTCAAAGCATGTTGAAAGATTTAGAACAACAATAAACATTTGAACAACGTTTGAGCTTGCAAAGGTGGGGCCTTTTCTGTAATTCTCTTATACATAAAATATGCATTCATTCCCCAAAACAAAGCTTAAAATGCAACATCAGGTTACATGCAGGACCACAAAAGTCTAGGTTACAAGGAATTTGAAAAATGCATCAAGGCATGAATCAGGAATCAGATTCTGGCTCTTAATGCAGGGAGGAAGCAATCACTTTCTTGTTTACTAAGATATATGCGATAACTTGTTTTAAGCCAAGGCTCTGCAACTTCTAGGTGGCCAGAGCTGCATGCCCCACAGACTGAACACTGTAGAGCAGGGACGGGCAATTATTTCAGGTGGAGGGCCGCTTACCGAGTCTTGGCAAGCCATCGAGAGCCGCATGACAGGCAGCTACAGGCAGATAAATATTAATTTTCTGAATTTTTTAGGGGTTCCAGATAAAATAGCCTGGTGGGCTACATCCGGCCGGCGGGCTGCGTTTTGCCCATCCCTGCCATAGAGCCTGCACCAGCAAGGACCACAGGCCCTCCATGCTGCACAACATGTGCACAATGTAGATCCCCCACACAGGTGCCTTCTTCACCTTCATCCAGTGGTGGACTGACAGGGGGGAGGGGGGAGGAGGAGGAGGAGGAGGAGGAGGCCATGGCTCCCAGGCACTGGCCGGGGGGGGGGACAGGGGACAGACTGGCTGGGCCCTTCAGAGTTCATATCACGCAATGTCGCAATGTGACCAAGTATTGGTACGAAAAGGGCCGGGAGGGGGCTGCTGGAGACCCACGGTACATCACTGCAGGCTCCCCCACTGCACTGCATGGGGGCTCCAGGTCCCTGGCTCTGAGTTATGCTGCACCACTTGCTACTTCAGCTGAAGCAATGGGAGCAGCAGCAGCAGCTGGCTGAGAAGCTGGAGGTTCCATGTTAACCCCTCATGGGCCACAGGTTGCCAACTTGCCAGCTATGATAAAAGATATATTTACCCGAATAACCTTGCCTTCTATAATGATATACTTTCAGCTAAAAAGAAGGATACGTCATTCAGGAACTCAGCTGGTTCCCAAGAAGAATTCAGTTCCGTATGACTATGAATGAATTATTTGCCACCTGCTTCACTCCATGTTCCTGCCACAACCTTTATTTATTTACTTACTTACTTACTTACTGCCTTTTACTGTTCTAGCCATGGCTGATGACTGGTCAAACTGGGTGCCTGATTTAGAGTCAAGAAGGAACTCTTTCCCCTAAATCACAGCATCACAGAAAATGAGGGTTGAAGGGAACTCAGGAGGTCACATCTAGTCCAACCCCCCACTCAAAGCAGGACCAGCCCCAACTATTTCACCCTAGCCAAAGCTTTGTCCAGCCAGGTCTTAAAATCATCCCAGGATGCAGCTTCCACCATCTCTCTGTGTAACCTGGTCCACAGTGAGAACTTTTTTCCTAATATCTAACCTAAACTTCCCTTGCTACAACTTGAGCCCATTGCTCCTTGTTCTGTCATCTCCCCCCACTGAGAACAGTCCAGCTTAGGGGCAGGCAATTCTTTTGACTGGAGGGCCACTTGAGGAATTTCAGTGAGCTGTCACAGGCTGGTGGGGAGAGGGAGTACTGCCCTGACCCAGCAGGGGAGAAGAGAGGAAGGAGGGAATGGTTCCTATCTGGCTCAGGCCCATCTGCCCCACACCCACCACCGGGGGTGCCCAACAGAGCGGGCAGGCAGGGTCTCCATGAAGCCCAGCCAGCAGCCCCGCAGGCAGGGCCACGCTCAGCCAGGTGGGTGGGATGGGGCTGCAGGCAGGCAGTGTTCTTGTCTCAATTCTGTAGACCAGTGGGAGTCGACCTTTTGGCAGACGTGCTATAAAATTAGCCCAGGATCCTCACCTAGTGCCACCCTGATCACCTTCCCCTGCCTGACGTGCTGCTCTGCTTTTTGTTCCCTACCCAGTCTGCTGCTCTGTTTTCTACTTCCTGACCTGTCTGCCACTCTGTTGCCTGTCTCCTCCCCAATCTACTATATGCCACACACACAGGCTGCCTCTGCCACTCACGGCATGCAGGCTGACCACCCCTAAAACACACTATCTTTGTACCTCTCCATAGTCCATGACCCACCAAAGGCCTAAATCCTGCATTGAGGCATAATCCAAGAAAATCAGCTGTTCCATATGTTCCTCAGGGCCCCGAGTAAAAGCAATCCTTCCAGCAGAAAGACTGGAACTGCCCAAATTCATTGCAGTGGAAGTCGTTAGAATGATAGTGAGATCATCAGTGGGGTATAAACTCAAAAAAGGCCAGAGGCTTCAGAAAGCTCATCTCTAAGCACATCACTATACACTCAAGGGCAATGACAATTAACTGAATGAAAAAAATGTGGTTACTGACTTTTTGGATGGTCTTAGAGGAGGACATGCTCAGTAAAAATCTAGAAGACAACTAATTTTTACCTGAACATATACTACTTTGGAGGCATCTTCCCACTCTGTGAAAAAGTGTTAACTATAAAGCAAAGGTAATACATTCAGGTCAGAGAAACACTACAGTCTGATAGCATAAAACACCTTCAAGCTGTGCATGTTAAAACACCTTCAATCCGTTTAAAACATCACTAAAACAAATGTATCACCAGCATCTTCTGCTTTCCCAGTGGTCTTCATGTTTTATTAGCCATTTCAGTAAAGCTTTGACTTTCATTATGGCTAACTTGGCTCTCAGCACTTTTTCCATCTTAAGTTCCTAGGTTCATTAACCATACATTTTACTCCACTTTAACTTTTGGGTAAAATATGCAACTCAATATCCGGCCAATTTATACATAAATTAAAACAGGATTGTATGCAAAAGTTGTAAGAAACACTTTGAGCACATTCTCTGGGGGTATAAACCAGAATAGTTTCACAGAAGTCAAAAGAGCCCAGTGAATATCCACAATCTGAAGATCTGGCCCATTAGCTGCACGCAAACTTTGAATTAATTTTAATTCAGCAACACCTCATTTCACCTCTACTTCAGATTATATGAAATATTTGGACAGCCCAATGCATAACACTGTTTGACTGGATATATATGTATGCCACATTAGAAAGGATTTGGACCTTCTGTATAGCAAGCACTATTTCCCAAACAGCCCTGATTCCATTTTCTAGAGTTGTGTGATCATGAAACACTAATTATTATACACAAAAAGCAGACTTCCTGAAACTTTAAACAATTGATTTCTCTAGCTTGCATGATTAAAACCTTGACCAAAATCTGACTATGCCATCAACAATTTCTTTTCTTATAACATTTCCTTACATGAAATCTCTCTCTTTTCTTCTTCTGGCACAGAGGTTGAGGGATGGCAAGAGGAAGGGGTAATTAGTAAAGAAAAAGATGTTGCTCACGCAGAGGTTAGAAAAATCCAGAATTAAGCTTTGACAGGCAACCTTAATTCAATTTCTGCGTGTACATGCATTATAATAGAGTATTTAATTACATATTCCCACACTTTTTTCCATACGCCTCCTGCCTCATTCAGGGTACAGGAACATTTTTCTCTGGGGAGGAATCAGAGCTGTACAGTAAAGGAGACTGTTGTCTAAATTATCCTAAATCCCTCATTCACTTCAGGCTATGGAAAGGACACAGTGAATGAAATACAGGACTGCAGGAGAGATCAGGATTGTCTGAGAGGTAAGAAAGTTGAATGCTGCCCTGGAGTACTGGATCATAACTATAACTGCCACAAAGATCCTAAAAGAGTCTAAGGAAGCGGCATTTAAAAAAACAAAAAAAACTGCTCACTAACTGTGTATTTCTCATTTAATGGGTGCCTGCCTTGAGACCTCTGGTCTGATTTGCAGAAATAATGGGCACCATGGTTGCTAACCAACAATTCTTTAATTTTATTTTTTTTACTGACAATCAGCAAACTTTTTACTGACACTTTTGTTTAAACTAGCAGTAAAAAAAAGGGGGGGATGGGGGGAGATTGGCAACCTTGTGTAGCATCCCTGCACATCTACAATAATATTTTTACACCCTGGTGCCCCCACCATGATGGTCCCCTACTTAACGCCCAGCCTGACCCCCTGCTGGCCCTGCTTCCCCATACTGTCAGACTCCCCACCCGCTGCCTGTCCCCTACCTACTAGTCCCATAGCTCCAACCCATCCCTATTCTGCCTGGTTCAGTGACAATCATACAACAGCAGCACTTGCTAGGAGGCTCTAGTGCAGGGGTCGGCAACCCCCGGCACGTGTGCTGAGCATGGCACGCGAGGCCATTTTGCTTGGCATGCCACCACCAGCCCCAGCTCTAGGTAAACTGCTGCCAACCACAAAGCCCAAGCTGCTCCCAGCAGGCAGGGCTGGGTGCAGCAGACAGGCTGCAAACAGCTCTGCTGGGCTCCAACATCAATGTGTGCACGTGTGCTTTAGAGCAGGCAGTGGGGGAGGGGCCTGAGGCAGCGCAACCTTGGTCTCTCCCCCACTCCCAGCACAAAGGTGATATCAGGGCCCGGCCCAGCCCAGCTGTTTGTAGACAGCCTGGGCTCTGGGCAGCTGCAGCAAGTAGGCTTCAAACAGCTGTGTCGGGCTCCACAGCTCCATCATCAGCTCCATGCTGGTAGTGACTGCACATGCACCTCAGAGAGAATAGCAGGAAGGCTGTGCTGCCTCAGGCAGGGCAGAGGAGGTGTAGTCATCCTGGCCGACACCATCCTCCCCAGCCTAGTCCTGGCATCTGCTGCCTGAGGTAATGGGGAGCTCAGGAAGTGGAGCCCTCCTGACTGAGTCTGCAAATCAGAACAAGCAGGAGAGGGTGGGTGAATAACTGAGTGAATTCATCGGGCCTCAGCCAGCCCCAGCCCAGCCCCGAGACTGCCAGCAGGCTCCTCTCCCCAGCTGGGCAAAGCCAGGGGCGACCCCCCACCGTGACAAGCAAGAGCAAGGCCAGGAGCAGGGAGAGCAGCGCTGTGAATCCCCTGTCGGGCTTGGCTCCCCCTGCCTCTCCCAGTGCCAGCAGCACCACACTGGAGCAGGACTAGGAGAAGAGGAGAGGCTGTGCTCCCCGCCCCAAGCTTCCTGGCCCCTGCCGCTCAGACCCAGGCTAATGCCCAACCAAGGAGCAGCTGTGTGGGGACTGACAGACCCAGCCTGCCCTGCTGTATCAGTTCCTCCTGGATCTGGTGGCTTCCCCCAGGGCAGAGCCTGGGAGATGGGGCCTGGAAGACTCCTGGTCTGCACTTTCTGGTAGCAAAAGGGTAAGGGGGGGAGGGGCTGAGGTGAGTGACGTCTGACCCTCTGCTACTCCCCCTGCATCCCCTGGCTGAGTGAGAGGGGGGCTTAATCCCCTCTATTCCTCCCACAAACTGGAGGGAGGGGGTCAAAGGAGTCCCTGAAAAGGCTGCTCAGCCCTCTAGCTAATGCCAGCTTGTGTGCTGTGACCCCCCTGCCCAAAAAACTGGCTAGTTTTGAAGTGACTTTGGGCTATAAATTTAGCTGACACCTGGCAACCCTGCTGGCTACAAGCAGCTGCTCCAGGCTCTGGAGCCCAGTCATCAGCTCTATGCTGGCAGCAGGGGAGTGGCTGGGGTTACACTGCCTCAGCTCCCCCCCCCACAACTTTCTGCTCTGAGGCACGCATGCAGCTGTTTGCAACCTCCTGGCTGCAGCCAGCACCAGCTCTGGGTAGCTGCTACCAACCATGGAGACCAGGCTGCTTGCAGCTGAGCCTACCTGATTCCCACCCACTCCAAGCCCAACACTGGCCCAGCCCCACCTACTGGGATGAGGCTAGCACTGCCCCTTGCCAGGAGTGCCACACCTTTGCAGGCTTAGCTGTGTGGAGTGGGTGGGTGGTTGGGATGATGGGCAGGCTCCAGGCCAGGGCCTCAGCTGTCCATACTGCAGCCCAAGGGCTGGCTTCCCAGGGAAGCACAGGGGCTCTGGCAGGCCCAGAGCATTATTGGCTCAGACTTTGTCCAGTGGCTCAGCAGCCCAGCTCTGTGCACCCAGGCATTGGGTTCTGTGTGTGCACACATGTCTGGTTCTGGATGCGTGTGTACATGCAGCTGTTCTGCTTCTCTGTTTGTACACATGTGGTTCTGTGTGTGTGCACGCATATGCACATGCCTGGTTCTCCCTTTGCTCTCTCCTCTTTTTCTTTCTTTCCCCTTTCTCTCTCTCTCTCTGCAACATGCTTAACAAAAAAAGGACACAACAACAAAGGCAATGTTTATTATTAACTATACTAATATGCAGTGCATCCTGCCATGTATCACCCTCCAATTTTGTTTTTCTGGCATGCTGGCACTCCAGCACCTTCCAAAGTAGACCTTGTGGCTTTCTCGGCACTCTGACCAAAAAATGTTGCCTACCCCCACTCTAGCGAGTCAGAAAGTCCTGACAAGGCTTCACTGCAGGACTCCAAGCAGTGCTCGCACTTAGGCACCAGGTGGTGCTGCTCTGCTTTCTTTGTCCAGCATCAACACTTGAATTTATTTAGCTTTCTTCTGACACAGTAACAAGCTCAGTGTTTCTGCTTTTTACGGATGGCTTTTTTTTTTTTTTTATTAAATGGATGGCACAGATAGGCAGTTTTTGGCTTTTTTTTTTTTTTTTGGACAGCCCAGAAATATATGGACAGTTGGAAACCCTGCTGAGGACCAAATAGTTCCACTTAACTCCATGGGAGATGTGATCTGAATAAAAGGGCCCCCAAAACAAAAACACACACTTGTGAAAAAACATTTTTTTCAGAGTCACGGCCAGCAGTATGACACAGAATAAGTCTTCCTGGCTACAGAGTGTCCAGGAAGTGTGGCATCCCAGGAGGCAATCTGGGTGAGGCAGCAGGAACTTCCTGATATGGCAGGACAGCCACTTAAGACCCCAGACCCTTGCTAGACCAGTAGTAAGACTGTTACAGGAAATTTACAGTAAGAGAGCTATTTACAGTAAAGAAGTAAGTGTTGTTTCCACACCACAAGCCTCATCAACTAGCAGTCTGTAGTAGCAACTCCCTCACTCTCAGTAGTCAGCTCCGTGGTTCTTCACAAGAAAGCTACTGCCTCACCCATGGGCAAAATACGGGACACCGCCCATGCTCTTTGCAGCCTCAAGGAAAACTGGCAGACATCTTGGTACCCATGAGTCAGTGTCTGCTTGCATTATTATACCCTGCTTCTATTCCAGGAAAAAAAATCAGCTTCCCCCCCCCCCTTCAGATATGTGCCTGCTGATTTGGGGAGGGAGGGGGAGGTTGTATGAATAAACATAAAACAATGTGTTCTAAGAAAAAAAGATCAGGTCCCAAGTGTTTCAAATTGGGCACCTACAAGCTGATGGGCACTTGTGACTTTTTGCACTTCACTCTGCCATCAGTTAAACATGGAAAGAAAAGACTATAAGAAAATGTAATAATTGCACGGTTAGAACAATTGTTATTTTTGACAGGCAGTAGTAGGCAGGGGACACTGACTGTGGTTTTCCTTACTGAGAGGGGAAACCCGATGATGACGCCAGCATCCTGTGTTTCATTCTACACTTTGAAGGGGAATGAGCATGGACTCTCCCCCTTCCCAAACCTGACCTTCTCTGTCCTACCCCTTCAAATCTGTTCCTCAGTCCTGTCTCAGCCAATCTTAATTTATCTAATATAGTTAGTCCCAGTCTCCCATTTGAGGATTTGATTCTAATCCCAGCCACCTTTCTCTGTAAAGCTTAGTCTCAAACCTCTCTGGATTCTCATTCCCAGTTTCCCCCTATTCCCAATTTCCGTGCTATTCAGTTCTCAGGTTTTTTTGGTCTTCTTTACACAACCAACCTCAATTTCTTCCCCCAGTGCCGTCTCACTCTTCTCTCTGGCCTCCAAGCCACCCACCACATGCCCCATGTGGTTTCCCCGTCTCACGTCTTCCTCCCATCTCGGCATACTTGGCCTCCCCAGATCTCTGAGTCTCCTTGCCCAGACAGTCTCAGCTGTCTCCCAGTACCCCGATTCCTTGTCAGCTCTTTCACACTCTAATCCCAGTGGTTCCCAATCCATACCCCTCCCAAAACCTCATCCAGGCTCAATTTCCACCCAGCTCATTGGCTCTCTACTTCCTCCGTTTACCATCCAGCTTCTCGAGCCATTCCTGGTCTCCATCCCCTGACAGCCTTCAATCATAGGCTCCATCCACAAGTTTTTTTTTGTTGTTTTTTTTTTTTTTGGGGGGGGGGGTTGTTTGTTTGTTTGTTTGTTTGTTTTACAATCTACTTCCCCAATCCACCCAAAACGGTAGGTCCACTTCTGCCTCAATTTGAATTAGATGACATCTTCCTTTCTTGTACCTAGATGCTCATATGTGGTCTCTGAGCACACAGGAAACACATGACCTTCCCCCTCCCCTCATTTCCATTACTCAGCCTCACGCTGGCTCAGAACAACATACTCTAGGGCATGCCCCGTCACTCAGGAAGGACACAAGCGGTTAGGAACCAGTGACGTACCATTTTTTCAGCACTAGGAGCCAGCAGAGGTCAAACATGCTTTGTAAGGGTGGAATCTTTAGACTTCAGTTATATTCCAGCATGTTCTACTCAAGAACTTCTAATATTGCTATATTTGGGCAACAAAAAAGTTGCATCCCTAACAAATGCTACCATGGGACTGAAATTTCAAATCCATGTACAAAGCACGGGAGTACTAGAACTGTCCAATGAAAAGGTCAGCAAACTTTTCTTTAACATCGAAATATTGGGCCAAAACTTATTGAAGCAGTAGGAAGATTTAGCCTGGTGGAAACACCCTGCACAAATTATTTGGATGGAAATTTTCTAATAGTGGCAGTTATAAGCAACTGAAAACACTATTATTGAGACTGCCCAGCAAACTTAATACAGTAATGCCACCAGACACCTGTAAAAGTGGCTTTAATATAGCTGGGACACAGAGCATCATACATGGGCCCTTTAAAACAGATACTGCAAGAGAGCTTTCAGTAAATGAATGTCAAATACAGACAAATGCAACACTGATAAACAAATGGATCAAAAAATCTTGGGATACATGCGATTACCAGCATGTGCTGATTTTGTTCAAGTTACAAGAAGACTGGAGTTGTGAAAAAAAAAAAAAAAAAATGAAGATAAGTCAGGACAATACATTTTAACCTATGATTTTCACTGCAGTATAGAAACTATATTAGCATAGCATTTCAGTAAAATAAAAATTTGCGATGTGCTAATCCAGACATCTACGGATCAATGAA
Organism: Crocodylus porosus; assembly: GCF_001723895.1. Classification (NCBI taxonomy): domain Eukaryota; kingdom Metazoa; phylum Chordata; order Crocodylia; family Crocodylidae; genus Crocodylus; species Crocodylus porosus. Next base: position 34,777,781 of record NW_017728911.1, on the reverse strand, counting down.
GACCTCCAAACTCATCAGGTAACTTATTTGCCACACCACGTAACAAAAAGTCCAACAAGGAAAGGCAAAGGATCCATGCCATAATCTGTCTAAACTGTGTGTACTATGGAGAAAATGTATTAACCTTGGTAAAATGCAAGTATATATTCATGAACAGACACTACTGTTATCCTAAAAGTTTAAAGCAGATTAAAAGGTATTACTAAGTTAATGGTCTGGAAAATAAAATTGTTCTCAAGTCACCAATCACGACCAAAAACTTCCTTGATAATTTATTCAGCGTCTGATTAAAATGACAGTAAGCAGTCATACTATTTAGGTGCAATGATTATACAAACTAACACACGCAACGACATAATGTTGAAAACAGACTTCATGCCACAGTGAGACATTTAGCAAACCATGAAGACGCCTACAGATTCTTCATAGAAGATTAGTGGTAAGATCTTTCTTCTGTGGCTACATTAACCACCGTGAAAACTCAGCCTCCTCTTTAAAATGCAGATACTCATACTTCAGCTCAAACCTCAAAACAACGAAGAGAAAAGTTAAAATATATATACGCACAGTCTCTGCCCTTCAGAAAAATCAAAGCAAAGGAATTTAAATGAGGCAACAGAGATCTGATTCCAATTGCTTTTCTCCTGATTCTTTGTTTTTAGTTATGTTAGGTAAGCATAACCTATGTCATTCCTCTTCCAATTACAGAACTTTTGTCTTATATTTATTTACAGTAGCACCCATTATACGATGGGCCCTTTCCAAATACTCAAAAATTCGGTCTGCTCAGCTGTCTAACGGCTATTAAGTAGAAGAGGAACAACAGTAGCTAATTCATACCCAATTAAAATTAATTTACTGGATGGCAGGAAACTGGTCAGCATGTGATGAGATTTTAGAGGAGAGATTCATGTGTTAAAAGAACAGTGTACTGATGAACTCAGGGAGAGGAAGAACTTCAAGTCAAGCTCTTGAACCTCTATCCACTGTCCTAATGGTTGAATTGCCAGCTATTTTTTTTTTTTTTTAAAACTCAAATCAGGTTTCTCCTTTAAATCAAATTAAAGTTACAGTTGAAAAAATAAATCGTTAATAGCCAAGAATTATGCCTTGGTACATCAACTACATATCAGTATAGTGGTTAAAATAATGCTAATATTCACACTTATGAAATATTCAGATTTCCCACTTATTCTAGATATAGCCCCATCCCATTATCTTTTGTACAGCTCTACCACTTTAATTAAAAAAAAAGGAAAACATTAAATATTTACCTTCTCTTTTACCATTGCATGTCTGAACCAAGATTTAGAAAGCCAAATGATTATCACCTTTTTCAGTTCAACACTGCCCTGAACTCATATGAGAAACATGCATCCAAACAAGCCAGTTCATCAAAGAATTTTATAATTCATATGACCCTCTTACCTATTAATTAATGCATAGTAACTATATAAGAAACCAATTAACTTCAGTACAAGGAAAAAATAATGTATATCTTTTGCTACAGGAAAGTCTTCACTGATAGGTGTTTTGATTACTTGTTTTTAAATGACTACATTTACTATCTGTGAGATCTTTCCGACAGTTCACCCAGGCAAAACAGAGAAACTGTAAAGGACTATGGCTTACCAAAATGATTAGGCGATTCCCAACATTTTTTAGATTTAAGGCACTCCTCATTAGATTCACTGCACCACTTGCTAGACTCAAGGCACCCCTCAGAAAGTGCTAGCTCCTGGCTTTTAAATGTTATTTTGACCATAGAAAAAATAATAGAACAACTCTTCTGCTGAAAGTAACTCAGAAAAACCAGAAGAGGTCGAAATGTTTTTAATACGATGGAATTCCTATTTGAAATTTCTGCATTCATCTTGTAAATCATGTCTGTACACCTAACAACGCTAATGCTGTACAGCACCCCATGGCACTCTGTAAGGATCTCAAGGCACCCTGGTTAAGAATCACTTTACTAGATGTTAGAAATACTTTGGCAAATTGGAACTTTATGCATCCTGAAAGTGCAAATAGCTAAAAATCTTAAGACTTATTACTGAAAAAGGATTTGTTTTAATGTTCATTGTTTTCCTAGCAGTATTTAATACATAAACAGAAGTAGGCAGAAAACTGAGCAATACAAAAGCAATTTCAAAAATGGGTTCTAAACAATGTGCTCCCAGCAGAAAATCCATTGCTTAAATACCTGTACATCTGTACACCTGTACATTGAAAGGTGACAAATAGCGTAGGAAAAGCCATGCAGGATGCAGTAACAACGAGCTGGATGGAGTACCCGGGGACCGAACATCCGTAAGAACTGAGGGAAAGAGAGAACATCGCAGGCTAATACAACTCAAAAATGACTGCGGTCTACGATTGAACCGGATGTTGTTATTTGTGTACCATGAAAAATAGGTGATGATTAGTAACAGAATGGTGTTAACATTGAAGTTAAACTTGTATTATACAGAAACTCATTCTTATCACTTGTACAGAACTGAAACATTGTATTAATATAAATGAACTTCTAAAGAACCACCTAACTAGATAACTTATTTTAAAAACAGACTCAATTTCTCTATGCATACTAACTGTAGTTATAAATCTGACTTCAGTTGAGACAGTCATTTATCATTTTGTTTTCAATTTTTCCATTAAAAAATATACGTCATTCCCAACTGTAATCTGCAGAGACTTGTTGCACATTTTGGTGGAAAGTATACTCTTCACAGATCTCACAGACATTAAGGCTGGAAGGGACCTCGAGAGATCATTGGGTCCAGCCCCCTGCCCAAGGAACAAGAAGTCAGCAGGGGTCATATCACCCCAAAAGCTGGGGTCAGATCACCCCAAATGTACAAATACTCTTATTTGTACATACGTTTCATTTCTACTCAGCAAGATAAAGAGTTAATTTAAAACCAAGTGGTTTTCCAAATGTGATGTTCACATATGTTTTGAAAGAACTGAATGGTCCTCTGTTTAATGCCTAATCTTAACTACATTTTCCATGAAAAAGTGCTTCAACAGCATGATCAATTTTAAATGAAGATTTGGTTAAGTTATAAAACAGTAAGTGAATAGAGTAATAAATAGAAATAACACTAATATTTCATATATTATTCATTAATTTCTAGCCAAAAATTAATTTATCAGAAAAAGCATTATAAGGATTACCTACGAATTCCTATTTCAAAGAACTATGGTCTCTACAAGAATTAAATTTAGATACTTTTGTGAATTTTAAAAGTACTTCTGCCCAAAGAGCTCATTAAAATTGAATTAAATAGCCCTAATGGCAGATATCCTCTTTTCTTTTCCTCTCTTCTTTCGAAATAAATTAACAAAGCATAACTGTTAACACAGGGCACAGCATCTGTACAATTTACTACTGCAGGACTGACAAAAGGCCATCAGTCCTGTAGCAGTAAAATATTTATATTAAATATAAATATACCCCTCTGTAGCTGTCTATCTGCACACTTTTAACATGAAGTAAAAGCTAGCCCACAATAGCTTATTCCTCAGTGAAAGAGGAATTTTATTTCATATTTTGAGAACTGGACTGGAAGCCAGAATTACGATATGTTTTCTTCTAATTTGACTTCCTATATGATATTAAACAAGTCACCTTAATCCACCTTACTTCTTCACTTAATTAAAAAAAATAACAGTACCTAGATAACAGCAAATCTGATACAGTACTTCTAGATATTTGGAAAAAACTGCTCTGTCAAGGGAAATGATTAGCTGAAGTCTACAAATTACTTGCACATGTGCTTAACTTTACTTCCATGAATGGCCTAAGAAAGCAGAAGCAACTCGTGTATTACCAGGGACCTACCAAAACTGCGATTTCACATACTTTGCAAAAAACAAGAAATCTGCCATTGATCATGAAAGCAGGCAAAGTCTACAAAATCCGGGGGGGGGGGGGCAAGGCAGAAAGAAAACATACTGAAAATAAAATGCTGGATCCTTAGAGGGGCTGCCCACACAAAAGGGAGCCCTAGCTGACTACTGCCCCTGCCCCTCATACTGACTGGCTGCGAGGGCTACCAGTCACATGACCCCACCCCTCCACCAATTAAAAAGCGCCACAATATCCCTGACAACCAATCAATGGTGAGGGGCAGGGCCATGAGGGCCCCTCAGCCACTCACAGGTGTACGTTTGTGGGGGGACCACAATCAGACCACAAAAATGGCAACTGGCACCATGATCCCCCATGAAAGCAGCCGGCTGCCTCCAAGTTTGATAGGGCCCTACGTATTACAAGGCACATGTGTAACTATTTGCAGTACTAAGGCCTCCAAAATGACCTATTTTTATAGGAATCTCCCTCAAACAGATTTCCTAATGCCAATTAACAGCCATCTTTGCATTAAGGATAATATTCTTATTAACCACAGTGCAAGATATAGTTACATTTCCCTGTGTTAAAATTCATCACTTGGAAGCTGTATTCTCTAATGACATTTTAAAAGCAAGCCTTTACAGCATGTTTATCATGCTACTTTTTTCATCCAAATAGTGGATTGGGTATTGAGAATTTTTTTTTTTTTTAATTTTAAAATATTTTATCTGACTTAGCAGAATGATGCAAGATTACATGTGTAAGCACTAACACACTATAAAACACACCAAAAGATGATGGGAAGGAAAGAGAAGGGGGAAAAAAAGAGAGGCCATGAGATACAAATTCACAGGTTCACAGACATTTGGGCAGGAAGGGACCCCAAAAAGATCGTCGAGTCCAGCCCCCTGCCAAATTAACAATTTGCAAAACAGTTGTTTAAAATTAGGGAAGCATCCTATTTGTTGGAAATACCTCTGAAGACAAACTCAAATATTTAAAAGTGACCCAAGATCACAAAAAGGTGATTTGTTTTTTTAAAAGCAATATGAAGGAAAATCTGAGGATAGTTATTGTTTTTTCATTCTTAACTTTTCAATAAAATAAAATTCCTACTATATATGTGGGAGGCGAGGAGGAGAAGCTACACATACTGGCTTTCAACTATGTTATAACTAATTTTATTAGAACCAACTCTTCACTACATGAAACAAAATGTAAAATCAAGAGGATAGTTCATGAGACTCATTTATTTTTTTCCTTAGTGGTTCCAGCAAAAAAGACCAAAGAGAATAACTCTATACCAGCTTCAATCTCCACCTTAATGGTGCCTGTTCCACAACAGTACATTAGGCTTATTTTTAAGATCAAATAACTGCTTCACTAAAATTCCATCTTAATTTTCACCTTCTTTGTAATACATGTGGAAAAAGAATGGTTGCTTACCCTGTAGTAACTGTGCAGTTCCCAGTTTATGCTTCATAAAGAATCCAACTTTATGTATCCGTGCACTTCATATCCATGAGATCAATTTTGGTTTCTTTCCCTTCCCCAGTTTTTCTTGCACATATCCTCCAACAGTAGTAATTTTTTTTAAAGAGCCTGGGTTATTCAGTGGCAAAAGACATTGAGTTATCCATTTTAGAAACATCTATGAGATGGTTTGACAGGAGGATCAGCTGGTTCAGATTACTGAGCCTTAGGTGCGGTAACCGTGGCACCATTCTGACCTTATGAAATTCTGTATTGTGCTCATTCACTCTCCTGGCCAGAGGAAGAATGGCAACATGAAAAACATCATCGGAATGAAGTTCCACGTGCAGCCGTTTGACAAAGGTTCAAACTACAGTTAATTCAGTCTCAGATGGACAAGGAGGTCCTGGACAAGGCTGGGTCCTCTGATCAATGAACAGCTCCCTGAGAATCCGAATGGGAGTGCCCTGTATTATTGGTATTTGAATCCAAGATACTTCCTATAGGCCAAGTCAGTCATGACTCTAAACTCATAGGATGAACACTTAGGTGGCTATACAAATCTTGATTTTCAAAGATCAATGATGAAGACAAGCATTATCACTCTGTATCCAAGACAAGACCTATAGTTGTTCTCAGGTCTGGGGTAGGACATTTTGTACCTACGTCACCCCCCACCAGTAAGATAAGGCAGTATGGAGGAAAGCCTCTGATTTTCCCCACATTCTTTTCTTTGTCCACAGGTAAAATAATTATACCACTTCTCTTAGAGTCTCTTGAGAAAAGTTTCTCTGAAGAGTGATGGAAAAAACATGGTATGTAGAGTTACCATATCTACCAGAATCCAAGACTACTTCAAATGTAAGACAATATCCAAATAATTAGATTCTATACTTGAAACCTTTGATATTTTCCATGTATGGAATCTAATTATTAGAGGGTCATCTTAAATTCATCCTTCCAACTGCTGCAGTGAGGAAAACAGCAAGAGGGCAGGTGTGGGGCAGGGGGAAAGGAAGTCAAGCAGCCTGACTCCCAACCCCTTACCCTGCCACACCTTGACCCCACTACCACCTATTCCACTCCTCTTGACTCCACCCCCACCTGTCATTTGCCCCCCCCACCACCTGTGATCTTGAACCTTACCCCGCCAGTCTGCACCCCCCCCAGCACCCAAACCCCACCGTTTGTTGCTCCTGAGGCTGGACTCCCCACCACTTACCCTCAGGTTATAGCTCTGGTTCAGGCCCTGCTCTGGCCCAAATCACAAAGCATGTGGTGGCTCCAGCCCCCAACCCAGATAGGCAGCAGCAGTTGCAATGGGAGCAACTCCCAGCCCTAGGGCAGGGTCAGAGCCACACCTGGGGCCAGAGCTGATGCCACTGCCACTGCTGGCTGGGCAGTGGCTGGATTTACCATGTGCCCAATGACCTGGGGAGAGCGTGGGGATGGAGACAGAGCCAGAGGCACAACTGAAGATAAGCAGTGGGTGGGGCGAAAGGGAGGGACAGAGGTCATATTAGAGCAGGGTGCCACAAGGAGGCAGAGGCAGCAGTTGTGGCTCCGACTCTGACCCTAAGTCTCGGTCAGAGTCAGAGCTGCAGCATCCACCTGGTCCCCACCTCCTTGTACAAGTATCCCCCTTAAGCCTCCCAGCTTTGTAAAGCAGTGCAAACTGCTTCCTATCAACTATCATGTTTAATAGCAGAATCTAAACCCTGCTTATCCTGTAGTGGACTGAATTCATCTTAATTATTTTTAAGAAACATTCTTCAGAGAAAAAGATCATTAAATATTTAACAAGGTGGTCTAAAGAACCTGAAGACGACAGTAGCAAGTCAGATATTCATTGGGTTCTGTCCTGCTCACACGGGCATTAAAACACAAACGGAGGAAGATACATAGCCATGCTGCCTTTTATGCCCCCACAGTGGAAAAGCTACAAATGCTGGTTGTATATACAACCCCAATGGATGCTACTATTCAGAAGATCGATGTGCACTCAAATCACCTCATACATACTTTAAGAACAGCCTTGGATTAGACCAGCGGTTCCCAATCTGTGGTACGGGTATCACGAGTGATACAGACAACCTGTCAGTGGTACACATTAACAGATCTATTATAATTACTTTATATGACAAAAATTTGCTGGTGGTACTTAAGCTTGTATTGTTTTAAACTGGTGATGTGCAGTCTGATTAAACTAAATTTATCAGAAATTCAAGTTTGATCTTAAATTACCTACTTACCATTCATAGTCTGAGTCAGCCTGAACTTACTGATACTAATTTAGGAAAGAAAGAAAGAAAATACTTCACACAATAGTCTTGCACACTTAACTTCTAAATACATATATACTGCATGCAGTCAGGAAAGGTGAGTTCCATACATTAAAACTGATTTCAATTATACTGTTTAAAGTATACCATACCCTTCTTTGAAGGGAAAGGTTTCCGATAATACGAGTAAGTGGAGGCAGGTAAATCAGAAGACGAAATCAGCCAATTAATAAAATACATACAGTTCAGAGAATTCTCTCAAAACTGTCCTCCTGAAATTCCCTGGCTTTTAATATAGCCCAACTGTTGTGAATCACTGTCATCTAAGGAGGAATAAAACACTGCTGAATACCCATGGCCTACAGGACACTGAACTCCCCTCTCTTTTACATACTGGTTTGAAGAGCTATAGCAGCTGAAGCAATGAATATTGACAGCTAGCTTGCAACAGCTGGGATACCAGTGTCCCAGGCTTCAATTTCACCTGCATCAGCAAAGGCAGAGCCTGGAGGGGAAAGCACGACTACAGCCCAATAGTTAATCTATTCCATTAGTGCTGCTTTTTTCCTCTATTTTTCTTCTTCTTGTGCCCTACTCCCACAAAAAGTTATGAAGATCTTATGAATATAATTGCCATGATGTATTAGTTTGAAAATCTTCAGGTTATCTGCAGTAAAAGTGAAAAAACCCCCCTGCCATTCAACATAAAAACATGGAAATAAAATTTAACTCTTTCTATAAAGCCTACTGAAAGAAACTCTGTTTTTACCTATCCAACCAATTCTATTTTATCCTTCTATACTATTACGTAGGTCTGCCCACTCTTCCCATCGTTGCTGCCTCAGAAATTCCACATTAATAGACAAGTTAGGAATTTGCATCCTGCCCAACAAAACTCTAAAGCTTAAAAAAAAGAGAGAGAGAGAGAAGGGAACCCCCCCCCCCGAACTATTTAGAAACTTTTGGACAAATCCATGGTTAGATCACAATAGAATGGAGCTGTAATCAAATATGAATTAGAAGTTTTAA
>NW_017728911.1:34731561-34769041 GCF_001723895.1 Crocodylus porosus | reverse complement strand
AAAAAAAAGAGAGAGAGAGAGAAGGGAACCCCCCCCCCCCGAACTATTTAGAAACTTTTGGACAAATCCATGGTTAGATCACAATAGAATGGAGCTGTAATCAAATATGAATTAGAAGTTTTAAAATTAATAAAATTAGTAGTTAAATTTTGTTTTGCCTTCAGTTCTCATCTCACTGCTACATGGTTAAAACCTGCGGAAGATTTGTATTCATTTACCCAATTTATAAAACTCAACCACTGCTCACCGATCAGGGAGAAATGGTCTTTCAAACGGTCCGCCATGAAGTTCACGCTACGTGCAAATCAGCACTGCTTTCTGGTGTAAATGCAAATGAAGAGAAAGGTGGGCTCATGCATTTCCAAGCAGGTACTGACCTTAGCAAGTTAATTACTTAGATCACCGCTGTTTCTTCTCCTCCTGCTCTGGTATTGTAGGAAGCCCATGAAAGTTAAATAGTAAACGCTTAGCTAGAATAAACCTTTCTTCCAAGCTTTCTAAGAGGTTTAACAAGACTTCCAGGCCTTTAACATGTACACGTTTGGATAGCTGTTAACTGTCTATCTAGAAAACAAAGGGATTCTTTGAAGAGTTCCTCCATACGCTTTAAGGGGCTATGGCTAGTCTGTATCAAAAAGAGGTAACTGTTGAAAATGCAAGACCATGGCAAGCATAGATATTTCTTATACAATATATATGCATTTTATTTATCACATTTTAGGACAGTCTCTACTAAGTAAACAACAAATCAAAAGCACGCACTGCTTGACAGAGAAGTCTGTCGTGTGCTGACAGCATCTTCCATCATGAGTTCTGCTTCCTCCCATAGTGCAGCCAACCAAGGAGATTTTATTGCGAGAACTGCAAGTGCATTTTTTTTAAATTTTCAATAATCACCTCACAGTCTTAATATTTTTCTTATTTCAGAAAGACTGTCATCTCACACTTTTCAACAGGTCTGAAGCCAAAAAGGCCACAATTTCCTAAACTTGTGGGTAGAAAGGATATTACCTCCAGTAAAAGTTAGCTCTTTTTCTAGTTAGAATGAAACCAAGTCAAGACCACTTGAAGAAGAGCAGAAAGACGAGTGGGTGGCACACAGAAAAACGAGTGTTAGGACAGTGTAACCACCACCCAAAAGAGAAGTCTATTATTTTTGCATGTATTGTTCAGGTTGATTTTTCAGCCTAAAATTCAGAAATTCACTTGGAGTGTGACCATTTGTCCACTACATTTTCAAAGATTGCCAAGGTGTAGAAAGGGAAGATAGCTGAAGTCTTATAAAGGCAGAGTGGCCACGTAGAAGTTGGACAAGAGGCCACCTGCTACGCAGACAATATCAGCATGAGCCACGTGTGGGTGCCCCGAGCTCCCCAGCAGCAGGAGCTCCAGCTACACCTTACTGAGCAGGAAACCTGGGCCATCGGTTTCCCCCAGCCCCAGGAAGTAGGGCAGCACAGCCCATGGCACAGGAGCAAGAAGTGAGAACTGGAGGAAGGAGGGGAATCTGGAGCCTCAGCTGCTCCAGAGCAGCAGCCAGGTGGCACACTGACAGAGTCACAAATTAACTCTTTGAAGACTAACTTAAGGCATGATTATGGGAGATGTTTTTTTTAAGTAGGCAAGACTTAAAGTATTTTCCACTAGGAAAGGACTGTATTGCGTTTCAAGAGAGAGGTTTAAGACTTTAAGGAAGAATTCACTGCAAACATCTGGTAGCCTCTCTCAGTGAACGACAGACTTTTGAAACTGAACAGGCATGCTTACCTACTTCCTGCCATAGTCCAGAACTTCCTTTTTAAAAATTACTCCTTTCCTACGGTACATACTAGACGCAACCTAGGACGTATTACTTTAAGGGTACTGTTGATCAAAGCATTCCTACGTATATTTATGTAAGAACATAAATATACGTAGGAATGCTTTGATCAACCCAAATACACCTCCACCATAATCAACTGAGATGTAGAACAAGATTAAGATCTTAAATTAAGTAAGTGATTTCTTCACAGGTGCTTAGTGGGCCAGGAGAAATATCTCCTGCTCACTCACTTGGTATGGTTTGTAATATTTCTGTTCAAAATTCCAACCCTTTCTCCCTATCCTGAACTAGGAACTTATTTTATCCATGGTGAAACACAGGACTAATTCTTTCTAATTATTTTGCAGTGTTGAAAACGATGACTATTTTCAAACCCTCTGTAATGCAACCAACAAAAAACCCACTCAATTTAAATTAAAGCTTCAGTCTGCTGCTTTACAATTAGGCAGGAGGAAGGGTAAAAAAAACTCGCAAGAGAACCAAGTAACATGTAGGGGTATGGAACATCCCGCATATAACTCTGAACCCAGACTGGACACAATTAAATGGCTTGAGTGATTTGGAAATGCGGGGGGGGGGGAAATAAATAAACAAACATAAAAATCAGGAAAGAGTACCTATCCTCAACCATAAAGACTAGGCTGCAAGTTCCTGCTTCAATCCATTCTTTGTCTTCATTTACCCATGTCCTGATCAAATGTGAGCAGACTTCTGCTATGGTGTGCTATATTGTGTTATACACCAAAGGTGACAGCATTATTAACACTGTCACACGTCTTTCCTGATTCACAAGACATTCTTCACAGCAGAAATGGTCTTTAAAAAAAAAAAGATGTCCCATATCAATTGCACACTTTGACCACTAATCATAAAGTGGTTAACACTAAGTTTGCCTTTCCGCTGTTCACAGGATAGAGTTTGGTAAATTAGATGTGCAAGTCCTCACTCTTGTATTAGTTCTTTGATAAAGTACAGCTTGAGCTTTGCTCTAGCCATAATAGTTAGGGAGAAAAGGAGAGGAAAGGATTTTTTGTTATAGCTTTCAATAGGCAACTGCATAGTTGGAAGAGCCTTTAGATCTGCAAAAGTAAAAGCCCTGAAACCAGAAAGCAAATGAAAAAAGCACCAAACCTTTCATTGTCTTTAAAATAAATATTTATTTTTTATGTTGACAATATTGCTATTGACAAATACGCAGGTATATTCAGTGATTGTATCTTCATTAACCAAGTTCTGGGCTTGGTTATGTTACATTTTAGTTAGAGGGCAGGGTAGATTCGCACTTTATATGCTAACATGAGCAAAAGTATTTTCAGGAGCTGAAGGTCACTTCAGATGCTGAAAGGACGTACACAAAGTGAGAGTATAAAAGAGAGAGAAATTAGAATAGAAAAGAAAAAAGGAGAAACAAAGGGGAGGGGACAATGGCAAGGCATATGGGGTCACAAGGGTGCACGTGTACCCCCTGACCATCCGTGGCCCCCACTTAAGTGATGGGCGGGAAGGCAGACGGGAGCTCCGGTGGCCTTACCCCCCCCACAAGTGACACCCCTGGATGTAGACCACAGCTGCTTCTGGGAGTGCCGTGGCTGCCCACTAGCCAGTAAGTTTTGCCGCGAGTGACCCTCCCAGTCAGCAAGATTGGCTGTGGGGGGGGACACGTGCCCCCCCAACTAAGGTGGCACCAGTCCATGGGGGGGGGGTGGAAAAAGAGTGCTGTGCTAGGAGAAACAAGCAAACAAGCAGTAAAGCCATAAGAGCAAGAAATCACAAAAGCTAATCCAGATAAGCAATTTCTGGTTCAAATTGTTTTTTTTAAAGGTTGGGTGTCTCACAATAGCCATCCACAGATCAGCAATGGAGCGTCCAGGGAGGTTAAAGTGCTCTGCTGCTGGCTGGCACGTCATTCTGTGGCTGAAATCAGAGGGATGTTCATCCATTCTGTCGCATATGGATCGCCCTTGTGTGCCCAATGCAGAGAGCAGAGGGGCATGGTAAGCAGGTGATGCCATATACAACATTGGTAGAGTTGCAAATGAATAAATCATGGACATTATAATCCATGTTAGTCAGTTCAGTGATGATGTGGTCTGTATTGATGTTGGGGCACTGAAGGCATTTGGACCTGTTGTCAGGCCTGGTGCCTGGCTGGGACTCAGAGTTAGGTAGCCTTTTCCTTGAGAGACACTGCTTGAGGCTGGGGGACTGCATGAAAAACAGGACCAGTCTGTCCCATATGGCTATTTTGAGATGGTCATCCAGGAGGGGCTAGAGATCATTAATGGTATGTCTAATGGTGTTCCAAACAGAGGCTATGGGTGACAGCCAGAGGGACTCCCAAAGTTGGTACTGTAGCAGATCAAGGGGGTAAGGAGGGAGGGGATGGGGTCTTGCATCTGCCTTTGTTGATTTAAGTGGCTACAGTTTGGGGAACATACTGTAACTATAGGAATTCCTGCTCCAGATCCTTTAAGTTGTGCATCCCAGTCAGCGAGATCAAAACAGGCACTTAGTTTGGCTGCAGACAATGGATTTAGTTGTGTGCTTAGAATGAAACTGGCTGTGGCAGTCAGTTGTTTTTCCAGTGCAATATGGTAGCAATGTGACCACTGCAAACCTTCACTGTACAGTCTAAGAAATGAATGTGTTGGGTGGAATGGTCCAGAGTTGAGTCTGATGGAGGAAACTGTTAAAAGCCATGGTGAAATTTCTCCAGAGGTTCCTTCCCCTCTGTCCATGTAATGAAGATGCCACCTATGTACTTTAGATGGATCACGGGAATGAAAGGGCAGCTGTAGAGGAACAGAGTTCAGGGTCTGTCATAAATATACGTGCATATTGTGGAGCCATGTGTAGGTATAAGGGGTCCCCAAACCTGAAACACTTGTGGGTAACAACAAAGTGGGAGAGCATAATGGAAACAAGCAATTTTTCTCATTAGGGTAATGCTCTTCTTAAGTTTGCAATCCATCTTCATGGGGGATGCCGATACACAGAGATGTAACAACCATGGTAGCTAATACGGCGTTAGCTGGGCACACAGCAAAGTTAGTACCATATTTCCTCAAGTACAACATGTACCCTACTCACCAAAATCAGCCTCCCCCAAACTGGGGTGCACATATGAAGCAGGGAAGAAGTTTTCCTCCCTGAAAAAGAAGAAAGCCTGCAGACATGCATGCCATGCAGCTGCTAAAGATGGTTGCCGCTTATGACTGCTTAGCAAACTGAAAGAAATCTAACCCTTTCACAGCTGTAGCTACTGGCTGTGCCCTGCTTATTAGGGTTGTGCAAAGCTTTGGTGACTGATTCAATTTGGAGGAGATTCAGCCTGATTCAGTGGCCAAATCCAAATCGAATAGGGAGACCCATTAAAAGAACTGAATCCGAAGCCTCCAAATTCGGAAAAGATTCGGAGATTTGGGTTGGCCAGGGAGAGTGTGCCAGGCAGCTGCAGGTTCTCCCATGGCTCTATCAGCTGTGCCCGATTCTCCCCAGGTGGGGGGAGGGGAGGAGCAATGGGAGAAGCCCTAGTGGCTGCCCTGCCCAGCCCCAGCCCCAGCCTCCCGGCACTTTAAAAAAAATAAATAAAGCTCCGCACTCACCAGCTGTAGCAGCAGTGATTAGGGCCTTTGAGGACTTGTGGCAAAGCGCCCCCCATGCAGCACGGGGCAGTGGGGATCACCTCACCTCCTCCCCTGCATGGCAGCTGCCCCATGGCACAGATGCAGCACAGCTCAGCAAGGTACCTTGCACTGTCTGGGAGCTGGGGCCACTGAGGCCAAGCGGTGCTGGGCTCTGGCTGACAGGTGGAGCCATCCCAGCTCCCAGACTGTGCACAGCGCCCTTCCAAGCCACTGTGCACCCATGTCAGGGGGCTGCTGCCAAGTTCACTGGTGACACCAAACTTCAGGGAAGAGTGTCCACACTTTAGGATAGGCTGGTGATCCAGGCTGATCTCAGTAGGCTTGTAAACTGGACAGATGAAAACCTGATGGCATTCAATACAGAAAAATGCAAGGCGCTCTACCTTGGGAATAAAAACCCGCATCACACTTATAAGCTCAGCGGTGCTACACTCACTAGCACCACGACCGAAAGAAACTTGGAGGTCATGACTGAACACAAGATGAACGAGCCACCAGTACGACACTGTAGCTGGCAAAGCAAACAGAACTCTGGCTTGCATCTACTGATGCATCTTGAGCAAGACCCAGGATGTCATCCTCCCACCATACTCAGCCTTGGGGAGGCCACAGCTGGAGTACTACATCCAATTCTGGGCTCCACAATTCAGGAAGGATGTGGAGAAGCTTGAAAGAGTCCAGAGGAGAAACACGCACATGATCAGAGGGCAAGATAAGAGGCCTTATGAAGACAGGCTGCGAGCTATGGGACTCTTCAGCCTGAAGGGGACTACTCCTTTAAAATAAATTTACTAATTCTAAAATGAAAGTTATGTAGTTGCATGGTACATGACTCTTTAAAAGTTGCCTTTTATCAGTTAGATTCAGGCTTTGAGAACAGGTTGTAAAGCTACTAAACACAAAAAAAACAATCAATCAATCAAACCCTGCAATTGGTTTGTGACCTGTCTAAATTTCTTAAGTCATGAAACAGGGCAGGAGAAGGGAACTGTAAAGTACCATAATTATTAAAGCCCAAGACTAATTCAATTTAAAGTAGACCATACAATAATTGTTATTATTAGTTGAACAAGAAATGATAAAATTATTGGAGAAGATCAAGAATAAAATATATTTTCCACAATAAATGTTTTACCCATATAGTTCGGTGGATTTAAAAGGAGACAGTCCATAAGATTAGTACCAAAACAAATTTTATTTTACAGTGCATAATTGTGTGTGTTAGATGCCAAGTTCTAACATCCATAAACTTTAGCAGATTTTTCTCCTATATGTTATGCTCACATTATAAAAATAGCCAAACAAATATTATTTAAGTTACTTTAACAAACAGGGGGTGCGGTCTTTTTATACAATTTTCTCTCTATTTTTTCTAAATTGGTGATCAGAAAATTGTTTCTACACTATACAACAGAATGGGGAAAAATAGCTATTCTCTGTAGCATAGGCCACTTGCCTAGGGAAGACGCAGGTTCCTTTCTAAAAGCTGATAGTAGCCTAGATGCAAGATCATTACAAGATAATGTCACAAAAGCCAGAATGGGCCACCATCCTCAGGGAATACAAGCCGAACAATGTGGGTTAGACAAAAATCCAGAAACACCCAAGAGGATTTGGGATTTGATAGAGAATGCAATTTAGTTTTATTTGGTTTGCTTACCTAACCTGGCTTGTAATGAAACATAGCATTAGTAAGACTGAACAAGTCATTTAGACTTGTTTTACAGTCCCTTTTCCTCTAAGGATACGCAGCTGAATTTCTGGATTGCAGTGTGGGCAGATTGTGTAGACATGTTGAAAAGTATAGACGTAACAACTTCAGCCTTATCAAAGGATATGAGCACAAGCTGCCAGGATGCAACTGTTACTTCTGCATAATTCTTTAGTGAATACAAGTGGAGCAAAACTGTTCCAATCTTAAATCTATTTCATTCAGGTCAAGGTTAAGACAATTTAACCAACTTGTTTCACTTCTGGATCATGCAACTCTAACAGCTGGATCAGAACAGCTGCTGTGCTCTCCCAAGCAGCAGCTCCTCTTGACTTTTAAACGGGCTAAAATACACATTTGTCTATATCATCAGCTACTTTGAGAATAGTTACATCAGCTACTGATAACTAGGTAGTGCAGAAGCTGCGGCATTCTGAGCCAACTGCAAAGCCCACCCAGAGCATCCTGTAAATGCACAAGCGATTGCTCTGCGCTGCTGAAGTGGCAATAGTATTAAGACAAAATACATCAGCACTGGGAGCAGGAACTGAACACCAGGGACCCAGTCTCTGCCAAAGGGGTCCCCTCCTCACACAGCTAGATTCTGGCATGACCCTTGTATTCCTTTCTGTACAGTGAAGCAGCTTCAGCAGCAGGGGCTGGAGAATACTCTAGCCCAGTGGTGCTCATCCTGCAGCCCCCTAATCCCATGTTAGCAGTCTGATCATCAGCATAAGCTTAACAGCATGTCAATGCGACTCCTCCATGAGCCCTGCAAGCTCTCTGAGCTCACCGGCCTGTCAGAATAGGCTCTGGCTGGAGCCACCACTTTCATATAGCTCTACAACCTGGGGGTCAACACCAATGCCACCACTCATCCCTTCTTTCCCGTTACCCCATTCACTCCCTGGGCACTGGAGCCACGTGAAAATGGTGCACTGACCAGAACACGTGCTGACATAACGCTGAGGTCAGAGAGCTCACTGCACGTGCCCTGCCCTGCCCCAGCACGTGTGACTACATCCCACTCACCCCTCTCCAGGCCCTTGGCCCACTTATGGTTTAACAGTTTGGCCCACTGGTCAAAAAGGTAAAGCACCACTGACCTATGTGAACTAGGCTGCACCGAATCTATCCCAATGCTTATTTCCAGTCAAGTAAGTATTGTGTGTTAGAAAGCTGTTGGTTCATCACATTGGTTCCAGGTTTCTGCAGTAAGGAAACACAGGTACCTGAAAACCAGACAAGCCTATGGGATAGTACTAGCTTGGTACAGAGAAGTGTACACAAACCCCCAACTTACAGAAGAATTGTCCTCAAGTGAAATCTTGCAAGAGGCCCAACATAATATCTAGAGTTGACCAACTCAAACCTAATTATTCCCGAATCAGACTGAGGTAATGACAGTGGCTAAGTCCGCAATTCTCCAGGTTTTTAGACTACAGGTGCCCCTCAGAAAAAAAAAAAAAAACACAGCTTAGTTTTCACTTTTTTTTGTAGTTTAAAAAAAAAAAAAAATACAGCAGTTTTTCTGTTGCAAAGAACACAAGCAGTGCTTGCTTACAGACATGGAAAAGACAGCACTTCACTTTCAGCTTGGCAAGCCCCCGCACTAAGCACAGCGCATACCCAGAAGAGAAACCTCATCAGTTTGACCCAGGCTCCCTGAAGTCTGTATACCTCACACTTCACTGGGGCTTTTTGGTACTTTTATCTGATCAATCAGTTATTAGATAAAAGCTCCAAAAAGCCCTGGTGAAGCACATGAGCTATACAGATGCTGGGCAAACCAGGTCAAACTGATACGATTCATCTTCTGGTAAAATGCTGAGCTTTTTCCCACTCCCCTGCCTTTCAGGTCCCAAAATGACCACAACTATGGGTTTCTATTTGAAATCTCTGGGTTTGTGTGAAACGTGTTTGCAAATCTAACAGTACTAAGAGCATGGCAACCCACAGCACTCTTGAAAACATCTCAAGACATCCCAGAGCGTAACTGTACCCTGGCTGCAAATCACTAAGGTAGGTGGTTATCAAAGAACCCAAAGTTAACCTCTCCCATTCACACCAAGATATAAAACATCTTGCCTTTACCTTATACAATGGAAGAAACTGTTCATTCTATTTCTAGTAGTCTTAGTTATCCATTACAATGCCTGTTGCCTAATCTTCATGTTCTAAACTTAAAATATATACTTTACTTTTTTAAAGCACCATACAAGCTTTAGACTTTTTTTTTTTTTTTTTTAATGCTAAAGTCAGAAGCGACCACAGCAGATCGAGTCTGACCCCCTGATGCTGCATCAGATGACTCCACCCAGATGCCTATCCAGCTTTCTCCTGAAGACCCCCAGGGTAGGGGAGAGCACCACCTCCCTTGGGAGCCCATTCCAAATTAGGCCACCCTTACTGTGAAGAAGTTTTTCCTGACATCTAGCTTAACTCTGCTCTGTCAGTTTGTGACCATTGTTCCTTGTTACCCCAAGAGGTGCCCTGGTGAACAGAGCCTTTCCAATCCCTTGCTGCGTCCCCATAATGAGTTTGTATGAGGCCACAAAATCACCTCTCAGCCTTCTCTTGCAGAGGCTGAAGAGGTCCAGGTTCCTCAGTCTCTCCTCATAGGGCTTAGCCTGCAAACCCGTAGCCATACCAGCAGCCCTCCTCTGGACCCTCTCAAGGTCACCCGCATCCTTCTTAAAGTACAGTGCCCAAAACTGGATGCAGTACTCCAACTGCAGTCTGACC
Organism: Crocodylus porosus; assembly: GCF_001723895.1. Classification (NCBI taxonomy): domain Eukaryota; kingdom Metazoa; phylum Chordata; order Crocodylia; family Crocodylidae; genus Crocodylus; species Crocodylus porosus. Next base: position 34,759,116 of record NW_017728911.1, on the reverse strand, counting down.
AATGTCACATAGAGGGGAAGTATCACATCCTTGGTTCTATTCATTGTGCATCTGCTGATGCACGATAAAGTGTGGTTAGCTTTGCTGATGATTTTGTCACACTGACGACTCATGTTCATCTTGGAGTTCACTACGGCTCCAAGATCCCTTTCCGCTTCTGTGCTGCTGAGACAGTCACGTCCCAGCCAGTAGGTGTGCTGGATATTTTTGCACCCTAGGTGCAGCACTCTACACTCGTCCTTGTTGTGCTGCATCCTATTGTGTACTGCCCACTTTTCTAACCTGTCCAGGTCTGCCTGCAATTGTTCCCTACCCACTGGAGTATGCACTTCACCCCACAATTTAGTACTGTTCACAAACTTGGACAGAATACACTTCACACCCACATCCAAGTCACTGATGAAGATACTGAATGTAGCCAACATTACAGCTTTTCTGCTTCCTAAGAGTGGCCACTGAATTTGCACTGCAAAACTGTTCACAACAAATAGCATACAATTTTATAAAACTATTCCAATTCATTGGGGGAATGGGGGGGGGGGGGGGGGGGGGGAGGGAGGGGGACTGTACTCTCTCTATAAACTGGGCAGAGTTTCCAGTACAGCAGGTGAGACATCTGTACACAACAAATATGTACAGACATTCTGCTCTTGTTCACATGTACAGCATGTCCTGCCATGTCATTACACAATTCTGACACCAGATGAGACATCTTATTTGTCCAATATTCACATACTTGACTATAAAAGAAGTGGAATAGTGTTGTGACCAACTCCATTATATATAGAACATGGCTTTCAAGAAGCAGCTTGATTGCTGTGCAAATAATTTTATAAGGAATAAATAGAGGGATGATTGGCTAAATTTTAGCATTCAGAGATGTTTAAATTCCTAACTTGATACATTCTGGGTAGTTTTAAAATCACACAGTATTTGATTGCTCATTGACTATATGTCTAAAGTATTCATTTTATATAGGCATAAATCATTTTATTAAAAAAAATAAACCTGGGTCATATTTGCATTTACAGGCTTATATATAGTTGGTGCCGAGAATTCTGTGCAGGAGGACAGAAATTTCTTCTTAAAAAAATCACCATCTCAATTCTAGATTTGAGGTTCAACACTGCATGCATCTATGGAACCTAAAAGTCAAAACGAAGATCATCCAACTGAACAATAAATCGGATCCAAAACACTTAGTAGGAAATTATAACTGTGTCTTGAAGAAACCAAACAAGCCAAGATATACATTTAACCAACCCAAAACACCAAAGCTAATTTTAATAGTCCAGTCATTTGCAAACATCTATTTAGGTTGACATGCTGTAAGTCAGAGTTCAAGACTCCTGAGATACAGACAAAATAAGGCATCAAGAGTTAACTGTGCACAGCACTCAATGCCATCTACCATCGATTTACTGCTTTAAAAACAAGCAAGTTTTATAAGCCTAAAGGATTCCTTTTGCAAAGGGAAACTACCAATTGGTATGGAAACTACATCTATTCAAAATGAAAGTAGTAAAATAAAATCCAGGAGGTAGAAAAGCTTTCGATCACAGACATTAAATTTTTCAAAGTAAAATTAAAGTATGGCAAGTAGAAATAACCTCACTGAAAATGCCAAATTTTTAAAGCCATCTGATTTGTATAAATATAAAATTTAAAAGATATGCTGAAAATGGACAGGAGGCATTACAATACAGAAAGACAAGACTATAAATACCTTCAGTAGTAATTTGTAGTATATTTTGACTTCAAAAAAAGAAATGCTCAATAACCATATTGAGTGGTTTTTCAATTGTCATTGACCATAGATATTTGCCATGACCTTAACAATTGTTATGTGCTTTATACACGGCTCCCATTTTAGCAAGTACATGAAAATTCAGTACTTGCCCAATCCCAACAATAAGCATCAAGACTTAGATTAAGCAGAATTTGCAAAGGAATAACAACAGCTACATACTTCATTTTTAGACGGACACAGCATGAAAGAAAATACTATTTTCCAAAAATATTTGGGGGGGGGGAAATCAGAACATTTATCAAATTTTGTTATACATACTTTTCCACTAAGGGCAGAAGTTCTTGGTTTTATAGTGAAATCAGGATGCACCTTTATGCAGCTTCATTCATGAGAATACAGAAGGTAAAAAGACAAAAGGTACTAAACAACTTAAAAATCTCTCTACTGTTTTTTTTAACCCATCTTTACAAGACTTTCTAGCAACTTGCTTTCTCTAACAGATCTGACTGATGGGCACTATAGCCTTCTTTAAAGGAAGATCCACTCCATGGGGGAGACACTAATGTAGAAGGGATTCAAAAGAAAAGAGAATCCTACACAGAAGCAGATGGAAAAATAAGTTACAAAGATATAAGGAAGAGTGAGGAGAAAACTTGTATTCTGTCCAAACTAACTGACCCAAAGAAGCAGAAAAAAAAAATTACTATTAAGCTCACTGGGACATGCAGCATTTCAACAAAACCTACATGGGAAAAAGGCATGAAATTTCTGCAAAGTCTTTTTGTGAAATTTAACATGATCTGCAAGAGAGCTATTCATTTTGTAACACGCATTTCAGATTCTGAGACTAAAACAGCAGTGAAACCGCAGTATTCCAATAAAAGAAAATATTGTACTCTCTCTCAAAAAACCAAAAAAACCCCCAAAACAAACAGGAATTGACAGAAACTAAGGGAAGACACAGATGTCACCAAGTGAAGTAGACCAACTGTGCTGGGATATGTCCCGACACAGCTGATCTGCTTCACTAAGCAAAACACACAAATCGCCCATTGTCCTGCCCGTTGATATTGCAGGACAACACGGGACCTTCTCCCACAGCTTGAGGGGCCCAGTCCTGCACATCCCAAAAATTCTAGCACAGGATTGGGCCCCTTGAGCCCTCGGAGGGCCTGCCTGACATTCCCCACTTATCAAGATACACCCCCAGGATCTCCACAGCATACCTCAAGAAGCAGGCAAGTCAGGCAGGTGCTCCCCGGGCTTGAGGGGCCTGATCCTGTCTGGGAATCCTCACGCTATGAAGTAAACAGACATCCTTGGCTAAACAGCACAAATTGATGTCACCTTCATCGTGGCCACTATTTGTGGTGTAAAAAGGGATAAAGGACACATATTTCATCACCTTTCATAAACATTTTTATGGTGGCACAAGGGTCAAGCAAAGGCAACATCTGTTTCTACCCTAATTTTGACTGGGTTATAGTCAATCAGTAATAAATACAACTTTCAGTGGGCTCAAGGGTCATCCATTTTGATTACGCGATATTATAACATAATTGAAAACTACCTCCATCATATAACGCACGTTCAGGCAGAGAGGAATGTGTATACAAAGGGGGAAAAACCATTATAAAAATGCCTTATCCAATTGTCTACACCTCATTTGAGGCTTGTTCTGACCACCCTTCACAACTTTTGGAGAAATTCTGCATCCTACTCTGCCACTATGTGAAAGTCATAACAGCCATCAAAAAGACACCAAGATAAAATTCCTTCCTCATTGCTACTATGGAATTATGCTGGCATTCGCCACAGAGTTATGCCAAAATAGAGCCACAATACTTGCCTTTACATTCACAAGACTCTTAGTCACAAGTAAGAAAGATGCATCCTGGTGACCAACCGCTTCGTAAAGCTAGACGGTGGACGGTGTTCGGCATTCTTCGTACAGCCAGCAAAGTTATTACTGGAAGAGCTACCAGGGACAGATTCTGGCACAATGTTCAAGAAAATAATTATTATATGTAAGCTATGTTAAATCAAGTGGGAACCGAATTATTAATCTACATTTCAGGCAATTAATGGTTTTCATTAAATACATAAGGAAACAATGTATGTGCCATTTTTAGTTTGGTTATTATTTTGTCATAACCTTTTAATGCAAGAAAAACTTACAGGTCCACTTTTAAATTAGTGGATACCTTTTTTCCCCCCACATACTTTAAATCAAAAAGAACTGTCAAAAATGTAATGCATGTGATACGTGCTATATTTTTAATAAGCAAATATATTAAAAATATTAAGTTTGGTAGGTACAGTGTTATTTCTTTTACCAGAATAACTCGGTTTCAGAGTTCTTCTGTTAAAAGATAAGAACACAAGCTGAAACAGGAATTCACAACTTGAAACCACAGTAGACCATGTGATAAGACGTACCTTCCTCACACTGCAGGTGCACCGACAGCTATGACATGCTAGTGAATTCAGAGTCATAACTGAAGTAACTTGCACATTAGCTCAGTTTCCCAAAACCATACTCTAGATGCATCTAACTTCATTATTAAAAGTTACAGCCCATTATAAAGAACTTTGCCCAGTTTAGATACTGTAGTTAAGCAAGGTGCATTCCTGACACACATGAACTTTTGACTGGGGATAATCTTAAAAATGCTGTGTCAAGGTAGACCCATTCACAGTGCACAAGCTCCTCAATGACATGGTAGGAACTCTTCTGCCCACGTGGATGTGTTGGGGCTAGATAAACTCTCCAAATACCTTTGTGTCTGTTTAGATAAGAACTCAAGTTCAACCAGGCCACCACTCTGTTCTCCAATTTAGAATCCTCCATGTATTGGAGGACTCTGAAGTAGCAGGAAGAACGGGAGATCAGAGGGTCCATACAGAAAAAGCACATCTCTGAGTACTGTCTGGGCAAATCTAAGTTACAGTAACCATGAGTTTAACTATACTGCAAAAAGGTATGATTGCAGCTTGTGTACATTTACTCAAGCTACCTTTAAACCAACTAAATTGGGTACCAATAATAAATTTAGCTATGGTAGCACAATGTTACTCATATAGCTTTCAGTAAACCTGCTGCCTTGGCTAAACCGTTACTGGGCCCCAAGCTAGCGGATCCAAAAGGTAGCTCAAGCAGATCTATAGAAGCTACCTTGGACTGATGTAACCACCTATCCAAACCCGAATGAGAGTCTGTGATGTCTTATCTAACTAGTAATGAAAAACCCCCACTGTTGAACTTACCTTTTTATCTTGCTGCTAGGTCCAATGAGTAGTGTTTTCATAACATGCTTCACTGGTATATTGAGCATTAGTGGCAAGTCTCCGATACGACTTCTCTTGAGATAAGCAGAGGAAGCCACTGGAAATCTAACAATATGGGGGTCTACTAAACAAAAGGAAGGAATTGCCTTATGAGAGAACTGGGCCTTGGGGAGGAAGCACAACAAGGCCTAGGGGCTGGAGGTAACAGTCATTGGAATAATGAGGTCCCTGCCACGGTCTCTGGTGTAACTGCCCTCATAACCTGAATGTATTTTAGATCGTTGCTACATTGCAAATCCCTAGAGAAAAGGTAGCTCCCCATTACTTCATAGTGAAAGGTATCATTTGTCTTCAAAGTATTCTGGATTCTCAAACAGCAGGGTCTCTATCACAGACCAGCCCTCTGAGGAATGCCTCCTCACAGTGACCAGTGAGAGCTTTGCATGGTCACAGCATTAGGAACTGACCTATATGAGCTGAGACTAACATGATTTCTTCCATTTCTTGTCTGCTCCATGAAGGGAGTTGATTTTGTCAGTCCCAAATGTCAAAAACTAGAAACCAGAAATATTCATCTCTGCACATGACAGACAAGGCAATAATGGAGTAGCTGGTTTCCAACACTGCTCAACTATCAAGGTAGCAAGGAATACTCAGACAAAGCAAAAGCTATTTTACAGACTCCCAGGAGATGATTAGGACTGAACATCTAAATCACAAGTAACTGGTGAACTATGAATTCAGGAGGAGCAGTGGAAGTACAAGACACTTCAAGAACTCCAAATTCTTACCTGAGGTCATCAAATTTAAGAGAGGTGTTGAGAACTGAATTAGATATTTATTACCACCCTCCAGCAGAAAGGCATGTAGATGCAAAGCAGAGCTTTGTGAAAGAAAGAACTGGGAATTATTTATTCAAATGATGATCATATAAACAACCTGTCATCACTCATGTAGACAGAAATGCTATTTTGACTATGCTAACTCCAAACCAGTATGGACATAAAAATACATGGGAAAAGGCACAAAAAAAAAATTGCATTTACTGAAGCTTTCAGATCCAGATACACACATCTCTGTACACAGAAAAGAACAACAAGCCTACTTCAACATTTACTACTTGGGTGTACCAACTCCAAAGGCAGCAACACAACAAATGCAAAACAGTGACACGCCAATTCTTGCCTATCCATAGCATTCTTTAAGAGTTTTGTGAAAGCCTGAGGAACCACCTTCCGGGCTCTAACAAAAGTACATACTGACAAATCAAACAAACAATTTTCTCCTTGTAAAATACAAGCATTTAAGTGTCACATGCCCTGCAACTGATATCAGTACGGATTATCTGAGAGTCTTCATTAGCTAAAAAGATATATTCTGTATGTTACAGAAAGCTATTAATAATTCATATAGGAAGTTTCAATATATTTGTCTTACAACTTTGAAAAAAAACCAAAACCAAAACCAAATCCATCTGTTTTCTGTGAGCAAAACAGATTTAGAACAGTTTGAAATAAATAACTAAATAAATGCATATTTTGATATCACTTAATATTATACTATGATTATATTATAAAGTACAAACAGCAAATATACAAATACAAACAAACACATCAGTGTGAAGTAGGGGAGGGAGCGGGAGGGTGACAAGATGTCTCAACACAATACAAAATGCTTTGCCATAGAAAGGAATTTACTTAGTAGAAGAGGGCATACTCCAGGCCATGAAGAGATCTGAAGTCAGATTATCCATATCTCAGAAAAATCAATCTTCATAAAACTTCACTCCTGGAAATTAAACCTCAGTGAATATGTTGGCAGTTTCTTATTTTTCCAATCACTGAAATTAAGACCTAGGGCCAGATCCAGACACACAGGCACTTTGGCGGTTGCAAGTGCATGCCCCTGCATGTGGGGGATGTGCCTTAGCAGGCCATCATTATACCCATATACCAGCGCAATTTATTACAGGGACAAACAGCTTCTATCCAACATGCTCTCAGAGAAACTAAATTTCAGTAATAAATTTGAGTAATAACAATGGGTCATGTAAAAGCTTTGTTGTTTTCCAAACTGAAAGTGTATTTGAGATATCCCTCCTCTCAGAAGACAGCTTAAATACATAATATCATATTAAAGATGACAAACTTCTTTCCATCCCAATCAGTTCAGGGAGATGAAATATCAAGGCCTCACCAAAAAAACACTGATGTGCATTTACATGAAGATGAGATTCACATTGCATCATACCTTTCCATTTCTTTGTTTGGAATCTATGTCTACAACTGTCTACCCTAGGTCTACATTGTGGTCTGCAGTGCAGAAAACACCAGAGTTATCAAATTAAGAGATAACTCAATTACTTAAGCAGGTTAATTGCAGCAGCACAGAGCTCTGTGCAAGGTAAGTTATCCAAACAGTAGGATAAATCAGCCTATAGAAAGCTCTGTGCTACCACAGCTAGATTGCTTCCAATACCCAAGTTAGCCCTATAAAGCTAGTTTTGGTAGTACTACTGTACAATGTCCAGTGTAAATGCATCCCAAAGGGACCTATTTCAGTTCCAATTATATGGCTATGAAAAACATATAGCTCTATCACACTATATTACAAAAATGGCTTTCTTTGGCACTGTAACATGATATATAGTATTTTAACATATCAAAATATATTTATTAAAACACTGATAAATTACTAAAAAACTGTATTTAGGAAGATAAAGAAAATGAGTAACAAAAAAAATGCAAAGCAAATTAAAGGAATTAGTAGCAAAGCCCCATGACCTGGAATGACAATATAATTCTGGGAGTTGAGAAAATTTAATCTAAATTCTCTCTCATTACACATGGTCCTTATAGTAAAAGGTTTTCTACCAAAAGAGGTCCAGTATTTTCCTCCCAAGTTGAGGCCCAAGCAAACGTTTTAAAAAAAATCATCTGAAGTTTTAAGATATTTTATTTGGCACTAAACAGGAGCATTAGAAAAAAATAAAACTGTATTTACAGAACAAGACCATTCCTTTAAAATTACCGGAAGTATTCTGTATGCCCAACCACTTACACATTTTGTTGCAGGCAGAGGGGAAAACTGAAGTTTCCTTTCTTCAAAAATAACAAGTTTATCAATGCTTAAATATAAAGGATGAAGACAGACCAAATTCTCCTTGAAACAAATCACAAACAATAGTTTTGTCTGTTGCAGCAGCATGAAGAGCAACCTTAATCCAAAAGCAGCAGCAGCCATTGTCACAGGTCCAATATACGGCTACTGAGCATCAGAACATTTTAAAGTGGCTGCCTATATCATACAAGAGATACAATACATTCTTTTATCCAAGAATGGGTATGCCAAGCTTGTAATGGGCACTCTAGTTTTCAATGCTTCCAGTTTAACTGTATTAATTGCAGAATCATTCTTCCAGATAAAACGCACCTACAACAAGTTAAGAAACAAAGCATTCTAGCTTAAATGAAGACTCTTCTCATGTATTCCAAAAAATTATAGGTGGCCTAAAACCTTAGGCTCTAGAAAAGGGAAGGGGAAATCTGGGGGAGTCAAGAGGCTGCATTCTATAAACCCCACCAAGTTACTAGGCTGGCTGAACTGCTGTCCTATGACAGTTCCAACACCAGTAACAGATCAAACTACTGTAAAATAGATTAATTGTGCTAGTGAAAGCTCTCAAAAACTGTGATAATTAGGCAAGAGAGATCACTAAAAATTAAAAGCAGTGGGGTAAGGATAGGCCAGAAGCCCACTGGACACCCTATTCTGTCCCAACAAGATCAAAAACCTGAAAGATTCTACCACAGGTAACAAGACCATTTTATAGTTTGAACAATGATTCCAGATATGTACATGTTCCATTTTTCCTTTCGCTAAGCTATATTTTAATGAAGAAGAGAAACTATTCATATTAAACAGAGATAGCTAGCTGCATTACTCTGAAGTCAGGCAGAAGACAAACTGTATGATGCCACCCTGCCCAAACTAGTTCAGAAAGGCCAGAGCTTTCATACGCAGTAAGCATACTTTATCAGATGCTCAAAGTAGGCGGTTGCCTAAACAAGCTCATGCCTCTGAACCAGTTAGTCTCTGAAGTACCACTCTGCCCTACCTTCTGCCTATTCACATGAATAGCTCCATTTGATCAAAAAATCACTAGGAATACTTAGTCATTTAAACCAGTGGTCTCCAAACTTTTTTGATCGTGCACCCCTATCAGTAAAAAATTTGAGCACACCCCCCTAATATATGTACATTTATATAAATAGAAGTTCTAATATTTTCTTCCCGCACCCCAATGGATCATCTTGTGCACCCCGCTTTGGAGACCACTGATTTAAACCTTGACACTAGGAAGATAATGCATTATGAAAAAAAAAAAAAGAAGTACAGATGTGCAATGCTATGGACCACAACAATCAAATATGAAAAGTCCTGAAGAAACAGATCTAAAAAATAAAGTCTTAGGCAATGTCACTTTTTGTACAGTAAATGAATGCATTTATTGTAGCTTTTATGATCATTTTCTCATTAAACTCCAGGTAAGAGAGATAACAATGAAAAAGAAGTCTCTAAGTACCTAAGAAAGAATTATTTGAGAACTAGCCATCACTTCAGGCACAGTGTAGCATCTGTTTTAACCAACATAAGAAGCCAACCAGTCTGGAACAACTTTGACCAGTTAAGTCTTCCAAAAATCCATGAAAAAAAAAAGAACTATCAAAAAGCAAGAGAGAAAAGAAAAAATGAAAGGGCTGAAACAGGAAACGGGTATGAATTGTCCTGGGAAATACTTAAGAACTTGAATTCTTGGTAGACCTATTAATAATAAAGGGTTCAGGGGGCAGGAGAAAAGAGGGTCACACAGATAATATGATTTTTGACTCTGATACAAGCAAATTTCTTCCTTTTTGGAAGGGCATTAAAAAAAAAAAAAAAAAAAAAAAAAAATCAAATCTCTGCCACAAATCCAAAACTACATGCAATGAGAGACCTATAACATGACCCCAGGGTAGTAGATTTGTACCAGGTAGTCATCAAAACTCACTAAACTGTTAGAACTGTGCAACAGTTAGATACCTGGAAGGTGCAATTGACAAACTGTCAATTTCCAAAATAACCCAAACCATAGAAACTGTTAAAAAGTAGAGGTGCACTGATAAAGATTTTTTGGGCTGACAGCAATGGCCGATTATTGACCAGCCATATCAGATGATACCAATCTGATTCCCAATATGCAGCCCAGCAGCTTGGAAAACAGTGTCCGGCTGGAGGGAAGGGGGATGGGGTGGGGGCAGATCAAGGCCCCCACAGTGAAGGAGGGAGTGGGGCTGGGGCAGAGGCTGCACAGCTGGGGAGGGGCAGGGCATGGCGGGGAGGGGGCAGCTCCCGTCACTGTGTGCATCCCAGGGAAGGCACGGGGGGCACATGCCCCCAAATCTGTGCATGGGACAGAGTGCCTGCTGTGGGCTTGGGGGCTGTGCCGGCCTGTTCCTGGCAAGGGGGGGGCTGGGCCAGAGCTGCCCTCAGGCCAGGCAGTGGTGGCACTGGGAGGGGCTACAGCCACCCCAAAATTTTCCACAGCCCCCTGTACTTCACGTTCCCAGCACCACCGCCACCCACACCACCCCAGCCAGCCCCAAGCACAACCCCAGCCCCTCTGCTGAAAAGAAGCTGGCTCAGCCTCTGGCCTTGCTCCACACACACATCTGGGGGGCACATGATCCCCATGCCCATGCCTCTGGCTGGGCAGAACCTGCCCCTGCCCTAGCTCCACTCCCTCCCTCACCATGGGGGCCCTTTGTCCCCTATGACCCTTCCTTCCGCCATGTTCCTTCCCCCCTACAGCTTTACCGACCAGACACTGCTCTCTACTGGCCACATGCATGCTGCAGCTGCACATATGCACACAGCATTTATCAGCAACATTATCGGCCCCATCAGCTAAAAAAAAAAGCCAATTGCTGATGCTGTCAATTTTTATTTATTTATTTATTTTTTTAAATCAGTACTGATACGATATGGACCAATGTGCATCAGTGTACCTCTATTAAAAAACTTTGCAAATAGCAACAGACTAGATTCTCTCAGAGTAGAGGGTGACCATAAGTGGTTTTTGTAATTCGCTTTGGATGTTCACACACATTAATAAGCAGAGTCAACAATAAGAATCAGCTAATATCCTTTATTAGTTCCCTGCATGAACTTGCTCAGTGTTACATTTACACCAAGCCAACACAAATATACTAAAAACAGGCACCAACAGAAACAGCAGCAAACTATCTGGAGACAACTGTGATTTTCATCATGCCGTCTTTATTATTTTATTTCTACCATATCTCATAATTTTGAATCAACTTTCACAAATCTCCTTCACAAAAAGATCTGAAGAAAGAAATCTAGCCCTTCAATTTTAAAATGAAAAGCTGCAACTCAGTTCACCCTATGGTCAAACTACCAAATGTTACCCTTTTGTTCCAAGCTTAGCCTGTAACAGCTGCATTTGGGACCAGTTACATTTGTGAAGTGATGAAAAGTCCTACAATTCCTCCAAATCCCATTTCCACTACTATGTTTGTATTGTTAAACACATCAAACCAGATTTTCTTTGCATCTGACAGCTGTAAACCACTTGTTTAATGGCTCTCCACCAAGTCCCTTTCTATACATTAAAGATCTTGTGCTCAGCATATTACTGGATACTGTAGATGTAAGATGTCTACAAATGGAAGCAGTATACAGAAAGCTAGGGTATGAACTGACACTGTACTTATCCTCTATGTGAACAATAACGGGCCCTTAAGCAAGAGACTCTGTATGAGCTAAACACTGCAAACTTTGTATGAGCTAAAAGCCTCCACACAGTGCAACTATACTATCAGTTCACAACACAGCTTGCTGCGCACCGATTTCCTCATGCAGACCAAACCATAGTAGAAAAACCAAGGGCTCAAGCACAGGCCACTAGAAAGCTCAAACAAAGTCTCAGACAACAGAGACCTGAATGAACTTAAGAACAGAGTGTAATTATGTCTGGAGAAGACTATCCAGGGCAACATGCTTAGGTTATATTCCACTTCAGGGTCTCACACAGTTTTATTCTCCCAAAGCACTGTGATTTCATTCAAAGAAATACCTGATTTTGAAGAATTCAAATAAACTGATTTCTTCTGGTTTTGGGCTAAGCATAAATGCTTTCTATTAATATTAAACCCTGAATGACATTTACATTTTTGTCAGGAGGTCTTACACTTTCAATATTTCAGTCAATTCAAATGACTGGTCACCACCACTCCTTTCAACTTTAAGTATGCTGGACAAGATAAATTCATATTAAATCACCTATTTGCAATTTCACAGCTGATATTCAAAAAAAAATATCAGCAGCTTTCATACTTATTACAGTTAAAATAAGAGCCAAGCCCTGAAGATTGAAAAGGATGAATCTGATAAGCCCCTGTTGAATGTAAGCATGTTATCCTACGCCCTCCACTGCTACCATAAGATGAATTAAGTTTTAATAAACCAAGAGCCCAAAATAAGTTTGCAATTGTATCCATTTCCCTTTCCAACATCCAGCTGATTCCCACCACTGGCCACACCTCTCACTAGCCACTGACTAATTTCAACCCTTCTACTTTCCTGCAAGGAACTATAGTGTTCTGCTACTTGGTTAGAAATTTTTGAAAAACAGTAGGCTCATTTTAATCTGGCCTATTTTGGGATATTAAAAAGGTAGATCTTGGAGTTTATTGCTTTGCAATATCAATAAAAATGGTAACCATCTCACTGACAGAAGTAGGAAATTAATTGTTTTGCACTATTTACTGGGATACCTATGAAAAGCATGGCTGACCACCATGAAAGGCTCTTCTACATTCCAGCAGTATGAAGGAAGGTTACACTTCAACATCGCAGTAATCTGCTAACCATCTTTCTAAACTAGAAGTTACAAAAACTGTTTGAGAACGTACTTTGTGCCAAAGATCTGTACCAGTATTTGAGATTTCTGCAAGTGCCAGACAAATATAACAGACCCCTAACACTAAAGCAGAACTACATGAATTAGTCTCATTTTTCTTCTGAACACAAATTTAAGATTTAACTGAAATGCCACATAACACTTTGTGATACCCATTCATTTCAACAGCACTGTGGAAAATGGACTTAACGGAAAAATCTACAAGACAATACAGTAGGAGCAGAATTACAAAGAAACATCTACCTTCTCAAATATTCTCAAAATACTCCATGTTTTGAAAGTATTATGGTACTGGAAGCAACATCAAGTGTGAGAACGTATATACCATTTTATTCAGAAGTCATTCTGCACCCACTCTTGTCAGCTTACAGTTCTTAAAACAGGATGCAAACAGTCATGTCAGGAAGAGAATAGTTGCTGTGAAAGTATGATACCAAAAACAAGATGTCCTTTATGTCGATAACTTTACACACTACTTTAGTTCTTTGCTCTATTTTAAAAAAGACCTTTAATGTACAAGTAGAAAGGCACCAGTTAAAGAGTTATAAAGGCAGTTATTTCAAGGATGTCAAAGTTTGTTGCCATTTTTGGCAACTTAGGAATCATCATCTCTCATTTCAAAGAGTACAAGCTCTTTTTTTCCCCCCACTGGCACTAACACTGCACTTTTGGGGCCATACAGCCATTAACCACTAAGATCACACTTATCCATCACAGTGGAATCTCACCTCACACTCTTCAAATCCTCCTTCATGGTATGGAAATGTTCTCCTACCCTTCAGAGCCCTTCATCTTTTTCAATGAATGCCCTGTCCCAGTCTCAGCCACCTCAGTGACATCACTACATGCAATTTTCTTTGAAAATTTTCCCTGTGCCCCGTAATGGCTGGTCACACAGCTGTACTAATCTCAAAAGGCAACTAACAAATCTCCCTCAAATCCCTCTTCAAGAACTACTTCTGCCACAATATCTGCAATCGAGCAATATTTAACAGCCAAGCTGAAAGGTAGTTGGGTTGTAATAATACACATAATAGATAAGAGTATATGTTTAATAACCCCCACTCACTGCCCCTATGTTATTTACACACCCAATTATAATGAGAAGGCCTTGTACAGTATCCAATACTAGTGATGATGACAGGCTGTAGGAATTACTGCAAATATTAAGATGGGCTTTCAAAATCTGGCACCTGTTTTAATCTATTCATAGTTAACTTCAATTTCTACAGAATCATGTAGCTACAATAGTCAAATCCAAATAGCTGATCCAAGCACCTGCATACCAGCTTCCCCTTTTCTTGTAAAACAGCTAAGTTTATCCAAGCAACCATTTTATGCGACTGGGGGTAAGCTTTACAAATGAAGTGTCAACACTAGTCCACACGTGCCCACACACTACTAAATAAAATTATTTGAAGAACATTGGTTTGCAGATAAATGTTGGTTATATTATACTTTAGATATTTGAGGCAATTTAAAGTAAACCAGTAATGCCAGAACACTTAAGTTTGATTTCTGTTTTGGTGTTTAGATATTTTCAGAGGGAAAGAAAGCTGGGCATACTTTTCTAGATCAAAGCTCACTAACAAACCAGAACTTTATATTCAAGGTAAGAAGAAAAATTCTAAACAGTAAATATTGTGGAATCAATGAGGCTGATGCACAGCTACTTGTTCCAGTTAAGTACCTTTCTTCTTGACCAACAAGACAAAAATAATTATTTAACTTAGGACACTAGGAGCAGACAAAGAAATATTTAATGACCACCATTAATCTTACTATGGGACCAAGGCAAGCTAGACTGCAGTAATAAGCTTCCAGATTGCTCCATAAGAACTAAGACAGACTTCAGCAGCTCTTCAGAGACTGAAGCAAATATAAATGGGAGGCATGGCAGTTAATAAGATAATCCACTCAATCAGACACCTATAACATTTGGGATTCTTAGTAGTTGTTTCCCCTCAATGATACCGCTGTTAACCTTACTATTAAGAAAAAAGGGAACTACACTTAGTCATATATGCACATAAGGTTTATTTTAACACCAGAAGTACATGCATCGTGAATCATGTTAGTGATTAATACACAAATGTAAGAAAAGAACATATGTCTACTGTAGAAAGCATTCCACAATGTCCTGACCTTGGTGCAACCGAGACCTCAACACTGCATTTATAAAGTTTTGGTGACAGTACCAATTATATTGCTCCTAGCTACATGTATCCTATCTTGCTCAATTAATCATTCCAGATTCAAATAAAAATCAGATGTATACAATTATATTTTCCAAACCTAAAAATACCCTTTCTGGTAAGTAATTCTGCAGAAAGAATATTTTTAACAAGGTTTTTAATTAGTACCTACAGTACTTTGTTCATCTACCCTTAGTTTTTCCTACCTATTTCATAAATACTTTCCAAGTACATACGTTTAGATTTACATCTGATGCTTTTGTGGTAAAGAATGTTTGTGCCTGCAAAAAAAACACATTGCTACACTGATGTCCGGACACAAGAAATACAGCTTGTACTGAGAAGCCAAACAAAGGAACAAATGTGAGAGAGACCTCAGGACCAGAAAAATTTTTGAGGATGAGAAGCATTTCTGGCTCACCACCTCTCTCCCCAATGCCAGCCAAAGAGAGAAAGAAGAAAAAGAGAAAAAAAAATGCTGCAAATGGATCGGTTGCTAGCTTACTCCATAAATAACTGGTGTTATCCATTATCAGGCCTCCTGCAGGAGGCTACATAGTAACTGTAGGAACCATATTGCTATACTACACACACTGGAAGTTAGCTTTAAGCTGTTACTAAATTTTGCTCATTCACTGGATACTATATCTGATAGAGTTTTATCTGAAGGGACACTTAAAATACACTACAGATACTTTCCCCAAACAATACTGCAATAAAAATACAGAATAGGAAACCTAAAGAATTTACTCTAGGAAAAAAAGCATTGTTACAATTCAGCAAGTTCCAGAAGACATCAATCTCACTTATTTTTCCCTTAACGTTGTTTAAATATATGTAGGTGTTTCAGCCACAGACTTGATTGACGCCCTTGAAGGCTTTACACATTCTGCCTAAAAACTGGAAATATTTTGAGTATGTTCAGTTAACCTATCACTTTGGCAGCATATTAACTGGCCTATTCTAATTAGTCATCCAGTTAACCCTTTCAGCACTATTTAACATATGCAAGAAAACTGAAAAGGAAGAGTTATTGCATTTTTTCTGGTTACCTTATCAAAGTTGAAGCAACCAGAGAAGGAAGTTTACTTAAACAGAACAGATAGCATGAAGCAAAATTTGCACCAGGTTGAGTAGAGGCAGTAACTTTTTCATCCCCCTATATCAGAGTTATTTTCATTTAGAAAAAAAAACAGCTTTGTGCATATCTAAAAATTTCTTTCCAACATAAGATAAATTTAGAATGCACATGCAATCATCTGGAATACATTATGCGTCCATCAAGAGTGCTCTTCTAACAAAAATTCTTAACAGATAAATATTTGAATCCCCAGTACAAATCTCAGCTGGCAGACACATAGTATTATTGCTCTGAGAAAAATATGCCAATTCTGAATGATGCCCCACTGTTTTGTCATGCATGTTAGCATAACTAAGTCAAGGTCTCATATGTGAAAAGCTTGTGTTTAATGAAATTCATTTAAAAATTCAATTGTACTCCTCTTGTAGTTACTTACTACAAGGACCGCGAAGTCACAGCGAGGCATTACAGCACTGTACCCTCCAAAACACACACAACTTCACTTCTCAAAAACAAAAAATAGTGGAGCATGGTAAGGTTATCCAAGTTTCATCACTGCCACAACCTTCATGTTAATACTCTATTTGCCACGGCATACTTTCCTTATCCACTATACAATATGGATGTCATTATACAGAAGTCATGCCAGACATGTTTTCAGCCCTCAAGAACAGCAAAAAATTCATGATAATCCCCACACAAAGAAGCTGCTTTTTATTCTTTTCCACTGTCCATCCATCCCCATCTCCCCACAAAGATTAGAGCTTTAGGCGTCCCCACTAAAAAGTATTCATATTAAAATGTCCTAATGACCATTGGTTGCACATACAGCTTCAACATGTAGGAACTACTGTATTTATCATCTATGTTACAGCATCCAAAATGAGCCAAATGCTTCCCGAGCAAAGATGACATCTGTAGTGTTGTCAAGTACTAGCAGAAGTCCTGAATTTTATATTTGACAGTTAAATTACATCAGGGTTTTTTTTATTATTATTAACCCCCCACAAAGCCATTAACAGAGAACCTGTTGCATGTAACCATTACACACCGTCAGGTATTTCACATAAAACTCATCCCCATCTTCACTAACAAAAACCTAAATTGTTTCCCAAATAAGCTTAATTTAACAGTTATGAAGCCTAAACAGTATTATCCTAAACTATTTTCATGACTGTTGCAGCATTCTCCAGCTGTGTTTTGTAATACATGGCATGACTGGACAAGGCAGGGCAGCAAATGTAACTCCTGACATCATTTACACTGACTTGCATGGCATTACTATTTGGAAGCAGCACTCAGCTTACTAAACTTTATTTTATTTATTGTAGGGCTACATGGGAATCTTCACTAACCTGGTTCTGGATGAACCCAGAAAAGCTCTGCCGTCCACACTGTAGTTTCAAGATAAACCACATTTGAACTTAATGCAGTATCACAGTTGAAAGAAAGCTGCTAAATAAGTTAAGAATCCTGCTGCAACAAAACAGCTTGTCTTTATTATTAAGACAAAAATACTTTCTCCAAAAACGTTATAAATGTATAATATGGTCAATAACTTAATGCATTTGCATAATGAGCTCCTCTCTTAAGCCACCTCACCTAAAATGTTCATTAGCATCACAAACATCTTTCATTATTTCACCCTTCTTCCTCAGACACATGAATAATACCGTTATTCTACAGCACCTTATATCCAGCAATCTTGAATGCTTTAAATCATTAAACCTCACTTTATAAAAAGAGTGTGTAAGGAATCATAGTGATTAGGTACATGCTTAAAGCAGGCAGAAGGACAAGCAAAAGCACAGTTCTAATATGAACTAAAATGCTTGTATTGCAATTATACAGTCAATTACTCCCCTATCTTACATGAAACAACAAGCTGGAGATGGCCCAAAAGACATACTATCCTGGTTCCTAGCCCATGGTTTCAGCATAGCCTGTGAAAACCTACAAGACTGCTCATATGCACAGGAAATCAAAGCGTTAACATGAAAGTTGACAGGAAGAGCAAAGAATTATGTCGTGCACAGCACATTATTTGCTTAATATTATTGCCCATGGCACTGTGAAGGTTGGGGAGCGCTAACACACCGTTTCTCCCTGAAAATGCACCATGGTTGTCTAATCTTAAGTTTTCCCTCATTGCTCCTAATTGAGCCCATCACTTTACACTAAAGGATCCTTCTACTTAGCTGGTAACACCACTTTGCAAGCAGCAGAAAACTGATGTCCCTTTATCAAACCTTCATGTTTTCTTCTTTTTATTCTCTGTAATTAATTTCCCTCAATCCCTTTGCCCAAGGTGCTCTTTTTCCTCTTAATTCTCTTTTTATTAAACTAATGTTCTGAGTCAAACACAACACACTTCTTATGCCTTCTTGGTTTCCTACTCACAATTCAACAATTTTTAAATACACTATTATTTTAGTTATACCAATGCTGTGTCCAAAATCATTCTGAAACCCCAGATTACAAATATATACAGATACACACACACATATATATATATACACACACACCCATTGGCCTGTACTGTTTTTCATTTCATATAGTCTCAAAAGTATTAAATTAAAAAAAACAAAACAAAACACAGAAAATAACTAAACCTAGCATAAATTTTACAATTACAATTTACATGCTGAAAAAAACCCAACAAAAAAAGTGCCACTCTTCTCTCCCAGACCCCCAAAATAACTCTTTTTTTAAAGACTGGTGGGGTGGCAGGCAAGAGAACCAATATGACCTATAAAAATTAAAAATAAGCGTTCCCAACCCTGTAGATTCTATTTTAAAATTAAGCTGCATAAAAAGAAATAGCCATAGGTGTTAAGACCATTGCTCTGTCACCTTTACACGTTGCTTAAACACCTGCCAAAACGCCATCAATAGCAAAACAACAGGCTCGCTCAGATGCCCAGCACCACAGCTGGACTCTTGACGCGGTGAAAGTGTTCCCGTGTAATACCCGCCGACCAAGGAGAGCAGGAAGCCGACAACTCACTTTCTGCCAGTACTAAAAGCTTAGCAAAACACCCCCCAAAAATGCGTAAAGATAACAGCCATACACAATACCAGTTCCTGTGCCAGAGCAGATCTTTGTTTATAGTAATCTCTCAGGCTGCTCAAGGCTTATCCTGCTCCATTACCCCTATCTACTTCTTGACATGCTTTCTTCCTTATCTCCCCTTTCTGGCAGGGATTTGTGACATGTCACAGTTGGTCCCCGCTCATCGGCGGGACGAACCGTTTTGCTCCCTGGGAGTCTTCGTTTTCTGCGGGAAACTCCGGTTTCCATGCTGCGACTCGCACCTTTTCAAGACAAAAAATGACTCGCGCACCCAACCCCTTCGGGGCGGCCAACCCTGCCCTTCTCGCCTCTCCACAGCAGGTCAAAGCCACACCAGGACGGTTTTTTTCAGCTGCTCAAGGGGAGCTCCCAAAAAAAGGAAAAGGCTCCTTCCTGACCTCTCTCTCTCCACTCCCAGGAACAACACCTCTCCTGTACGGGGGGAGGGGGCAAAAAGAGATCCTCTAGGTGACACACACATTCGCGAACATTACCATGCAGCTGGTGCGAAAACTAGGCGACAACTCCAGCCTGCCCCCCCCCCCAAAATGTGACCCTCTCACGGCATCCTGTGGGCTTGTCTGCATGGCGGTGGATGAAAAGGGCACCCCTTCCCCCTGTTTTTGGGTGGAGAAAAGTTGGTGCCCCCCAAAAACCGCCCCCCCCGGCCTGCTCCAGACGCCTCCATATGCGCGCAGGAAGTTGCAGGCAGGCCCCAGCACCGCGCAGGATGAGCCCCCCCGCGAGGACTCGCCCCTCCCCCCACAACACCCCGCACTCACCGCGCGGCTGCTCCCAGACTCCTGGGGAGACGCTGCCGCCCGCGCACGGATCCCCGCCGGGCGCTATTTTGGGGAAACAGGGTCCAGGCGGGGCCGGAACTACTTCCCCTGTCACACACACACCCGGCGGAGGAATACCCGAATGTCTCCTTCCGCCCGTCCCAAGGGAGCACAGGCCGCTCCCCCGAGGCGGCAGAGGATGGAGGAAAGCGGCGAGAGCTCCTGCGCCCTCGGCTAAAACCGGCCGGAGCGGAGCTGCACAGCCGCAGGGCACCTTACCACCCCGTACTATTTTGTTTGGTGGCAGGGAGCGGCCGGGTCTACATTCTTCATACGAACAACTGCGCGACGTGATAGGGCAGCGTACAGGACTGAAGGTAGGGAGCAGCCAATCCGCGAAAGAGGGGGTGGGATAAAGCGAAAGCGCCAGCCACTTAGGAAACAGGTGATGGGCGGGGAGTGACAGCGAGGGCTGGCCAATCAGAGAAAGGGGGCGGAAAGCCTCGACCAATGGGATCCACGTTCTGCCAAAGGACGGCTCCGCGCCTCCCCCATGGCGCATGCGCGCAGTGGCTGACGTCAGCGCACGGGTTCGGCTCCTAAGCAGGAGGTTGCGCATGCGTTGGGGTCTCTCGCCTGGTAGACCCCTGTTCTTACCCCTGCCGGACGCAGGAGGTTGGCAGCTCCCCAGTGTCTGCCCCTGTCCTAGAGCAAACCTTGTTTATCCCTGCTCCCAGGCAAAATAAATGGGATGGTGCGAGTGCTATGCACGGTTAGCACTACGCACGGTGAGCAGCTCAAAGGTTGCACGTTTGAAGCCATAGTCGCAGGTCCCAGTACAGGCATGGGCAAACTGGCCTGAAAATGGTTAAAGTTATTATAATTATTATTTTAGTCTGTGGCCATACTAAAAGTTCGCTGGGAGCCGAGGTGCAGTGCTGTGTAGAAGAGTGCTGCCGTGTCAGAGTCGGTGCTAAAGACTTGGTTGCAAGGACGCAAAAGAGGAAGGCAGGCGAAATTAATTGCCAGCGACACCAAGTTGGGCAGGTCAACAGTGAGGGCCTGGCTAAGGAGCTCTTGCTGCCTGGGCTGATGCAGGCCTGTGTCAGACTTCACCCCCCTGAAATGTAGCTGAACCACCAGAAGTTTCTCCTTCATAATGGTGCCCTCCCCCCAAGCCTGGCTCTAAGAAGTTAAGAGAAAGAGCCTGGCTGCTCAACTCCAAGGGCATGCCCTTGAGCTAAAGGAAAAATTGCTTAACTAGAACTAGCAGAAGGCCTCTCCCTGGGTCTAATGCTGGAAGATAACAGGACGTGTTTCATAGTTGTTGGTGGCTGGAAGGAGGGTCCATGTGCACAAAGGCGTGTGTGCAATGATCTGTGCAGTTACCACGTACAAATGGCCGTGGCCTACTTGGCTATACAAACTCACTTTTGCTTTCCACAGCCACAAAGAAAAGAAAAAAAGGGGGGGGAATAATCAGTGTTCCTTTTTGCTGCAAGACGGTGGGGGGGGGGCAGCTAATGTACCCATTATTTGCAGCAGTTGCTTGCTTATCACAACTCAAGACCTAGGTTAATGTAAGCTCCCGCTCCCGCTCCTCTTGCTGGCTTGGGTGAGTAATGCTTTGCTATGACCCCTCCCTCAGTGTTCACTTCCATGCACTATTCCTCACCAAAGGATGTTTTGGCATTTATTTTCTCTCCAGAAAGAAAAGGTTCCTTAAAAATAATGACATCAGCAGTTTTCTGTCTTTGATATCTTTGTCCTTCACAAGAGATAATGCTAAGAGAGGGACACTAAAAGGATTTTCAGAGGATAAGAAGTTACTTACCAAGAAAGAGATTTGAAGCAAAAATTGTCACCCCTATGAAGCTTCATTGCAAGGGAGCAAGCCCCAGATCATGGCAGTGTCACAAAAGTTGGCTATTGGGAAGGGGTGCTTCTTTTGTAACTGAAAATGAGAGGATATTTCCATTACTAACTATAATTAACTAAATAACTATAACTAATCAGAGTAGGAAAAGGGAAAGAAGCAAATGAAGGAAGTATGCTCCAGGCAGCATTGGAGAACAAAAGCAGGCCTATCTCGGCAATTTCCCCTTTGCCCACCCAAAAAATTGTAAATAGCAGCTGTCTTATTAGGTATGCTTTAGCTCAGAGGGAGAAAGTACTAGATTGGGATTTATAACAGAAGCATTACTGAACATTTAATTAATGTGAAACTATGTCAAGTAAGTTCAGCCACCAATGAAATGAAACATGGGATTGTGGAGGGCAAGCTAAATGAGCAGGTATATAACATTACTTTCAGTTTAATCAAGAGAACGTTAGGATGTTGTGTAGGGGACATAAGGAAACTGCCAAATACATACAGGCATCATGTGTGAAGTCTTTTACATAATCATCAGGAAAACACTTAGGCAAGGAAGTCATGTATCTTTCTCAACATGTTCATCTTGATGAGTAACAAAGTAAAATGTAATTAATGTGAATTCAGCTATAAAATGCATTTACTATTTCTGAAAAAAAACCTAGCAATTAATACCTTGAAATCCTTTTAAAAGAGAACATGGTAAGAGTCAGTGGACCAAATCTTGCATTCCTTATTCAGGCCTTGATTTGTAGTCGATGGGTATGCTTGAATAACTTAGTAAGGGCTTCTGAATGGATCCATTAATATGATTCACCACTGAAAAGAAATCATATTCAAAGTGAAAAAGATAGAAAAGAATCCAGAACTAATTGGTTCTTTCTAACAGTATTAGGGGTATAGATACAACATTTGTTATCCGAGTATCTTTATATGCCCTGCCAAGAGCTGAAAATCACAAGTAAGGGATATAGAGAAGGAGTTCTCATTTACTGCTGAAACACGCTCACATCTGTGTTAAAAACATAACGCAAAAGAACAATTTAGGAAATAAATGAAAAATACAGTATCCAACAGCAACCAGAGGTGTTTTTTTCTGTACCTAAAGATTTACTTCTACAGCTACTGCCACAACCCTGACCTTTAGGCGAAAGACAGACATTTCACTTGGCCCTGGACTAGTTGTGCTTATGTTTATCCCAGAACAGAAATATCCTGGGATGGAACGCACTCGCCTTTCTAATCAGGGTTTAGTGAGCAGTTAAATTCACTGCTTTTTTTCTGCTATTGAATCAGTGATGCAATCCTGGAATAACCATTCAAATGTACCTTGCGATGTCTCAGGGTATACTGCGAGGATTTCTTATTCCATTAACCTTTTTTAGGATGTATACTGAGACAACAGGCGTGGAAATGAAAGTAACTAAAACCTCTGAGTGAGCTGTAAGCCTTGTTCTATGCTTACTTTAATTTCCAGAAAGACTTCAAAAGGTAGCCCTGAGCAGAGTGCAATGGAGTAATCCAAAGTGAAGGACAGGAAGGCATAGATAATCAAGGCACTGCCCACATCAACCTGCTTAGACCGATGCAAATAGTAACAAAGAACTTCAGGCTACTGCATGCACATAAGCAACCAGTAGCAGATAGAAACTGACTCTGAAATGTACATTCTTCTGTAATGGTGGGTAAATCAACCAGCCAGCACTTCTTCACGCACACCCAGCCTAACATTACTACCTTGTTGTCTACCCTCCGCCTAAGCTGAGCCGCTCCTTTTCTTTACGTTCAGCATTAACCAGGAAACTAAAGAAACTTTAGCCACTGGATCAAATTGTACAGCACCGCAGAGTCTTTCACCTTTTCCACAGGAAGAGCAATGGACTAAAGCTCACAGGATATCACAAAGTGTGCCTGTATGTCTAGTAACTAATTATCTAATTATCACTTACAATCACTCTTAGGTCAAGAGAGAGAGAGAATCACTAAATGCAGTTCCATCCACCGCACTCTAGACTTTGTCATATTGAATGTAATAGTTTGTATTGATTCCAGTTTAACCTTTACTTGTAATTGTAGTTGTTTTTGTAGTACTAATTCTTATAGCATTGTTTGGGAAGGATTTCTTAAAGCTAAGCAGTATTATATGTGTAGCAAGGAATTTAAAAATAAAATTGTGTTGTATGAATTAAATGTAAAATCATTGTGAACTCGTGCAATCAACCAAATACTCCCCCAGCTAGGCGCATCAAATGAATCAGTAAATTGTGTGGGATCTTTCTCTATTCCATAACCCACTAGAGACAGACTTCTCTCACAAATTACCAAAACTGACAGACAGTGGCATCAAAGATCACGGATGGACCAAGAAGAACTGCTGAAATACCCCTCCCCTTGACTCTGAAGACAGTTGCAATTTCTGGGCTACATGTACAAATATGAACAAAGAACTAGCAACACCATACAGGAAAATCGTGGACAGAAAAACACCACTTCAGGCCTCATTTTAAGTAGATACAGTCTTTTGGATGAATTTCCATTAATGTTGTCCACCTGGGTCTACTCTGTTCGAGGTCTTCAGGAGTTTGGGGTCCCTATAAATAAGCTATCCTCACCAACATAAATCCCAACCCCAATTAAGTCTTGACCCACATCCTAAAAGCAAGCATGACTCTGGCAGCCTCTTATGTCATCTCTAGAACATCGTGGCATTTTAGTTCTTTCTTATTGTATTCCCATACAACACCTCTCCACTTCTGGCTGTTCATTAACGTGCCTCATGTCACTTGTTTAAAAAAACCCAAAACCCAGGAACTTCAAAGTTGTGAGTAAATGAAAGGGTACATGGCTTTGAGCATTTGTCACAATGCAGGGGGGGAAATGTAATTTAAAATGTTCTGAAAGATACACAGGAGGATAAAAACAACCTATGAAACAAGGTTTCTCCACTGCAGAGGCCAAATTTATTCTTGGTGTAACTTCACCTAAATTGGTAGAGATACTTAATAAATAAGGATTTTTACAAAGGGTGTGTGTGCTGGAAGAAAAACTCTACCCACAGTATTGCCTGGTGGGAAATACTGCTTTATTACCTGACATTACAAAGTGAGGAAGAAAACTCAAACTTACAAAAAAAGGAAGTAAGGGAGGGATAGAGGATGACTTCGTGCCATTGTTACTCAGTGGGCATGTCTACACGTGCATTTTCGCTGGCTTAAATTTACTGTGCAGTAAGTGGGAATAGGCAGGCATCTACACGTTCAGGCATTAAAGCGCATTAACGCACTGTGTGTGGACTGACTTGGGACTAAAGTTAGCCCTAAGTCAGCCCATACGCACAGTGCTACTGTGCAGTAAGGCATCTATATGTGCATTACTGCGCAGTAACTAATCGGGCTAATACTTGTACCATGATGCAGGTCTTAAATTTACACTCAAGTCACCATAAGTCACCATATTTTCTGCACGGTAGATGCGTGGCCGTACTGTACAGTAATTTTGGTTACTGCACAGTAAATGTACGTGCAGAGATGCACCAGTGTGACCCAGTTAACCCTATGATGACCAGTTTCCCAAAAAGACCTCAAGCTCCTCAGAAAGCAGGGTTAGAATCTACATTAAGGAGGATTTTTTTCCCTGGCTGATTCAATCCAGTGTATGCCATCCTCAACTATGGCCAAAGGCTTTGGAAATTTCCCTATTTTGGTGGAACCCTACTTGCCCAGCCATACATGAATTACAGTTATTCAACCTACTTTATGAACTGCCCTTCATAAACCACTGTTATTTCCACACAGTGATATGACATGTTCAATAATCTGATTGCCTTGGGAATATTTGCTTTTCCAGAACTCGTGGCCAAGGTACACAAGATTAGATCAGACATCACCTGTATAAGAATGCTGTAGTTAACGTGGGTGTAGGGCATATTTGCTGGTTTGGAGTTACAGGTAAAAGTTCTCTTTCCAACCATTGCTAGCAGATATGTTATTTGAAGACAGCTGTTGTGTTTGGTACTTTTTGTTGTCTTTTGCTGTGGGCCTCCTAATGTCAGATATTAAATGTCGGAAATATTTGTGTTGCCTTCATCGCCCACTGCATTACTGACCCACATCCCAGCAAGGCTTGTGATATTTTATATGTCCTCAAAATGACAGCATGCAGGTCTCTCTGGTATTCACACTCTTCGGCTGGGATTTTCGCACCATCCTGCATGTTAACATGAACCAACAGCTGTGTTTAAGAGACCTGATATAAATAGTAACATCACGCTGCAAGCAAGCTTCTTGGAAAGTAAAGAAAAGACATTATTTAATGCACCCTGACATTTGCTTTTCCTCCCCTTCTTTCTAAGCTGCACTTTTGTACACATCTCTGATAAGAAATGCAAAGAAGTTGACTTCTTCACATAGACGTATAACAAGTGCTGCCCGAGTCTAAGAGAAGATGATATCCAGAACAGTTTACCTCCCCGCAGCCAGACAGCTGGTAAATCGTATGCAGGATGAGAAGGAGTCAACGCGTAGATGGAAATTCCAGGATTTAAGATCTACAGCCTTTGAGATTTTATTTTCCCGGTTGCTCCGTGTCACTGCAGAAATGTCCTGCTTTTGCCACATTGTTCCATTCATTAAAACGGCAGCTCACAATTAAGCCTCCTGACATAACATAGCCGAGATTCTTTGGCAGCAGCCTTAACCAAAGGTTTTCAAGAGTTTCCTTCAGACGGCTTTAAATTTTCATATCCTCGTGAATGCCTGCCACCTTCTTTTAATAACTTGAAAAAATAAGCCTCTCTCAGGAACTTCATTGTTCCTGTATTTTCCCAGCACGCATTTACTGCTGTTAGAAATATGTGGTGCACATGTATATTTATAGAGCGAGATGCATGTGCGCATATGCATATTATAACTTGACATCTTACGGCAGGCTAAGCAGATCTGAGGAAAAATATTATTCCACTTTAATATTTTATTTATTAAAATGTACTTTTCTCCTTCCATAACAATTGATCATTTCACTGTTTTGAAAATAATCATGTTTACTGCATCTTTCAGACAGTAAGTACTGCCTTTCATCTTATAATGAGTACTGGTTAAAATGTCTGAAAGCTGCAAAAATAAGTGCAATATTAAATTGTTACTATTATTTTTAAGCAGTAACAGTTTAATCTCTATTTTATTTTAGAATTTGTCATTCTTTCAAACTGGTAAAAAAATCACATGCCAATATTTTACAATTGAAAAATTCATATTAAGAGATACGTGGATATTATTTGCCCTTTAGAAACTTAATGCATTTTGCAATTCTAATATGAATTTTAAAAAAAGCTTAAGAAGTGTTTTCTACTCTAAAACTGAAGCGTTAAACCACTTTTAATGTTACGGAGAAAATTAACTCTTAGGTGTACCGTCACTCTGCGAATCATGTTTCTGTCTGGAAGATTTCTCTACAAAATAATCTGTATTGTTTCGATTTGTCTATTTTCTGTATTTGATCACATTCCATATATATTAGTTGTGCACTGAT
>NW_017728911.1:34723421-34731074 GCF_001723895.1 Crocodylus porosus | reverse complement strand
GAGCACGGCTTGGCCCACCCCCCCTGCCGGGAAGAGCTTGGTGCACCCCCAGCCCTAGCCCACAGCAGCAGCCTGCCCTTGCCCTGTGCACAGATCTAGGGGCACCCCCCCATGCCCTCCTGGGGGTGTGCACAGTGGTGGGAGCCACCCCACTCTCCTCCATACTCCCCAGATGAGCTGCTCGTGGCTCTATCCAGTACCCCACCCCAGCTGGGCAGCACCTGCCCCTGCCCCAAGCCCAGCCCCACTCCCTCCCTCACCGCCAGGGCTCAATCTGCCCCCCAGCACCCCTCCCCCCACAACAGACTTACCAACCAGATGTTGCTGGGCTGTGCTCCTAGCTGCCTGTGTGCTGTGCAGCAGCTGCATGCATACATGGGGACATTTATCAGTGACATTATCGGCCATATCAACCAAAAAAAGCCGATTGCCGGTACTGTCAATTTTCCTTATATCAGTGCCAATCTGATATGGGACCGATATATTGGTGCACCTCTAATATATAAACATCATCCTCTATTTTGGGAAGAAAAATTGGAATATGCTATTTCAAAGCTACAGAAAC
This sequence comes from Crocodylus porosus, assembly GCF_001723895.1. Lineage (NCBI taxonomy): Eukaryota > Metazoa > Chordata > Crocodylia > Crocodylidae > Crocodylus > Crocodylus porosus. The sequence goes on along the minus strand of NW_017728911.1, from coordinate 34,730,509 downwards.
AGATATAGAAACCTACAGGAGCTGAATGCTCTTTTAACTCATTTTGTTTCATCTAAGTAGATTTCAAGCAGATGGTTCCCCTTAAAGTGATAAAGAATGGTGATGATGCCTTGAAAGCAAGATGATTTGATCCTGAAAAGTGCACAGCATCCGGCTCTTTGGCTTGTATTATCTGAGACCTGATCTTGCTTATCTTAAATTTCAATCACAGAACGAAGCCACGTAAAAGAAAACCAAAAAGCTGGCTATTTAGCATCTGAGTTTTAACCTGAGTGTGATTCTTTTTTAATTTTTGTTTGAAACTATATAGTAAGCTCAAATTGAATACATTCCTCATAAGACAAGATGTGACCTTGTAAGCTCCTATTGGCTCTGGCATGACTTTGCAATCATGTTTGAGGATCAACAAACAGCTGGCCTTATACAACGAAGTCTAATTCTCAAGCAAGGCCAGCTTGACATGTTGGATTTCTGTTCTGGTGTCCAGGCTCCTGAGACCAAAGCCATTGCTGGTGTATTTCTCCTTGATAATTGGAGAAATACAAAAATACTATTGAACTTTACCGAGCGTAAGGTAGGAGGCCTAACAGTTTTAACCAGAGTGTCTTTGTAGATAGACCTGTAAGCCGTTCTGACTTCTGAACCATATTTGTTGATAAGTTAACTAAGATTTAGGAACAAATACATTACTGCTTACTTTGTCAACGCTTTGCTAAAAGCATGGTGAGCTCCAAATCTGAAATGAAGTAGCTCATCTGCAGCTTTTTAAAAGTGGCATTCCTTCATCTTTCAAATGGTTTGAGAGACAAAACTGGCAGGCGCACAGCTCACCTGTTTCCTACAGTCAGTCGATGATAAACTACTTCACAGAACCTGATGCTGTATCCAGGACAAGTGTTGTGAAACGGAGCTGCAAGTGTGTCATCCCAAGCTAGCGTGCCGTTTCGTTTCCAAGCCACGCCGGCTGGCTTTGGACAGAAAGTTCTCTTTTACTGCAGTGGGCAGGCTTTATAGCTTTCCTGGCTCCTCTCTCTCATACAGAGGATAAGTTGGTATGGTGATAGTGGTGGGCGACAGCAGATGTGAGAAGACAATGTCCTGAACGTGCCCAAATAGCCAGAGATCTGAACGCTCGATCTGCAGCGTTGAGGTGAACATCTGTCTGAACACGCATCTCAGAATTTGATCGGGTTTTTTAAATAGATGGGACCAGAGGAACTTACTTGAGATCAAGCTCATGTTACTGAATGAAAATGGAGGGGTGGAAAAAGCTGCTCTGGTTAGTTTGTGCATGCTAATCTTATTTTTGTAGAAATGGACCCCTGCCACACAGCTTGTATCTCAATCCAAATTTCTTCAGTTTGACAGTTTGGGCATCTTTGATTTTGGTTCTGTCTTACTTACACAAGTACGGAGCAAGCTTCTGCTTAGGTCTCCCACAGCTGGATAATCAACGCAGGCTGGCATCTTCTGAAGGGAAATCTGCAGGTTTTCTTTTTTTCTTCCCCCTTTGATTTTGAAGAAAGGCACTGCATCATCCCAATCTTCAGCCCCCAAATTAAAGGCCTTAGGGTTTGTATAAATGCAGGGTTGAATTCTGGCTCTATGACAGTCAATGGCAGAACAGCTCATTAACTTTAATGGGACCAGGCCCTTACCTATAGAGATTTTTAAATGATTTGTTTAATTGATGCAAAAGGCTATGTAGACATTTGTATACAGTTTTAAATTTGTTCCAAGTAGTTTTATAGATTTCATAGGGCTGGAAGGGACCTCAAGAGGTCATCGGGTCCAGCCCGCCGCCCCAGGGGCAGGAAGTCAGCAGGGGTCAGATCACCCCACATGTACAAATACTCTTATTTGTACATATGTTTCATTTCTACTCAGCAAGATAAAGAGTTAATTTAAAAGCAAATGGTTTTCCAAATGTGATGTTCACATATGTTTTGAAAGAACTAAATGGTTCTCTACTGATTAATACCTAAAAGTTTAGCCAAGTTAAAAACATTTAAGATAACTTATAGCAAAAGAATTGTGTTCATACACATAATTACATTTCTTCAGCTCAATTGGTTAAACGTTACACTGGTGGCATTTAACAATTCACGAAATAATAAATATTCGATAATGCTGGTTAGGGACTGCCCATGAAAACACCTGGATCAAACCAACTTTTTTTAATTCACTGAGTTGCGTGAAAAGTAGCACGGAAACAAAAACCGCATAGATTCTGTGAAGTAAATCTGATCTTTATAACTGTCTGAGTAGCTGGAGCTGAGAAAAGCATCCCCACATTATTAGAATAATATCACTGACTGGATCATGATTTTCTGGAGTATATTTGTCCCTCACAGTTGCCCAGTGGTATTTTTCAGAGATGTTGTCTACTTCTAGAAGCTGCCCTTGGAAATTTGGTTTTGCAGTGGGTGGTTACCAGGGAAGACATTCTGAAATGCTTAACCTAGCAAACCTGTCTGTGAAGCCAACGGAAGGCAAGCTTGAATGAAACCTGCAGAATTTGGCCCTTGGTTCCTATTTCTTGATGGGAAGATCACTCATTTAAGACGTGTGTTGTTGAGAATAACCAGGGGAAAGGACCACTACCTTCGCCCGAGGTAGTGCTTAGGGGCCTCAGATACAGATCAGCTCTCCATGAGGGTGGAGGTAGCTGCAGAAATGCACAATGAAAAGACAGTCCCTGTCCCAGCGAGTTTGCAATCTGAAGTCTATAGACAAGTGGATAGAGCAGTCCTTCTCCCAGCCCGCTCTCAGCATTTCTCCGCCAAAGCTGGCAAGGAGTCCACCCCGCAGGGGAGATGTAGCCTCCCCTCGGCGCTGTCGGTCCATCCCCAAGGCTCCAGGGGATGACCAATGTTCGGTGGCATGAGGGGCCTTGTAAATGGCCTCGACCAAGGGACGAATTTCAACCACTCCAGTTCTCTCTCTAAAAAGGATTCTGTGCCTACTGTACAAGTCATCATCATCTAGGAGCCAAGTATTTAAAGCACTAAAAAAGAAGCATGTTATTGTCTGGATGACAGAGTGCTGGAAGGAAAGCTTCCTCCAGCCCTGCCCCCAGATTATAATCTCATCTGCACCATTATCTGGGAAATATCTGCAGGGACACGTGTGTATTATGTACCTCAGACTGGAATCTGGCCCACAGCATTTGCAGAAGCATTAGCAATCTCTTTAATGACCCTTGCAAGTCCTCTCCCTGTGCCAAAGCAATAATAGCAATATTGGTGAGCTGCAAACCTCCGAAACAGCCCAAGATGCAGCATCCCATCTGGATTTTTGCAGACACATGGACCCTAAACCCATGCTGCCTCTCTCTGACAGCCAACATCTAAAGTCTTGGAGTTTAAAGTTAAACCAGAGTTACTTCTTTTATCATACAGAGCTAAACTGCTGGCCACTGCTCTTGCAAATATGTTTTTCAACTGCCCCTTCACTAAACTGTGTTTGTTCTCCTGAGAGGAAAATAAATGTTGTGTATTTAGCCTTAATATTAACCTTAATACTCTGCTATTACAGTCAATGTTTATACAACCTCTAGCACTGAATTAGTCACAGGAACCCAGTTCTTCGCAAGAATTTTTGAGGTAAGACCATCTCAACCACATCTTTTACTAATTCAAGATTGAAAACTTAGATGTTACATGTATCAATAGACATACAACAACAGCAGGTTTTTTGGTGGGGGGTTGCAATTATATATTTTTTAAAACTTTTTTTTTTTTTAAATGAATACTTTTTAAAAATTGATTCACCGGGTTGGCGAGCCAAATGACTCCCTCAAAGGATTATCATTGAAAGAAATAAGGGAGGAAATGCAATGGTAGTGCAAGTAGCTGCAATGTATATACCAAAGCAAACAGCAATAGCACAGAAAACAAACCAGATTTGTCTTTTCCTGTAGGTCTCTTCTGTTCCTGTAGATTGCCTAGCCTGTCTAGGGGGCGAATTCTAACCTCACTTACATGGGTGTGCATTTGCACTCATGCCTCCACTGATTGCTGAAACCAGGTTGTCTTTGAATGCCAGGTGGATACAAGTTACACTGTTTTAACACCCATATACATTTAAGACCAAGAGATATTTGACCTGTACCTGTAATTCATACCACCCTTTTTGTTGTCATCCAGGAAGCTTTGTAATTCTTCTAACTCATCGTACACCAGGTGCTGCAAAATCTTTACAAGGGTGTCACAGGGTGATGCTCAGTATTAGCCGTTAGGCGTGTAAAACACCTACCTGTGATTCACAAGATAAACCCAGAGATTTTAAATATGAATCTGTAGCATCAAAAGTGTTCTGACCTGTTGTGGGCTGAGGTCTTTGCTGCAGAGAAATTGCTCTAATATTTTTCCATAGCCAAAAAACATTTCAAAATGCAGTTCTTTCCTGGGTTGTGTTTACTTGTTATTTAAGTATCATCTGAAATTCTGGGTGGTAGCTCCCTGTGCCCTAGATAGAGGCATGTCTTAATACGATTTGTCCTATCTGAAAGAAACCACAGTTACAGCTGTAGGAAAAGGAAGACGAGTCTTGGGGAAAAGGGAGTTGTTCGAGTCCTGGCTGTAAAGGGAACTGTGGAACTTGACATTTAGGCCCCTGTGCAAGATGTAATTTCCAGCTGAATAGCTCAGGCACTTATCCAGCTTTCATTTTGGCCCCAATAATCTGCTAAGTGCAACCAAGGTCTCTCTTAAAAGCTACTAACAACAACCTGACTTGAGGTGCTTGTTCTGTTTTCAGCAGAAGAAAGAAAAAGAAAGACGTGGTTGCAGCCATTAAGCCGGCGATTGCTCACATAACTACGTTGGAATATTTGGTGCAGGCCACTCAGAAGCAGATATGAATATCAGGGAACACTGCAGATGCCTCTGACAGCTTGCAAATAAAGTGTTTGAAGCGGAAGTATTACATACTAAGTTGTTGTTTGCATAGCCTCTAATACTGAATTACTCACACAAGCCCTATCCTTTTCAAGCAATTAGAAGTAGGCCAATTCAGACCCATCTTTTGTCAAGTCCATGTTAAACAACATCAGATTGATGCATATTATCCTATAGTAAGCAGCAATGTGTGGATTTTGCCAAAATTGTTATAAAGAATGTGTTTTCTGGTCATTCGTATCATAATTTTTTCCTCCTACTGAAGTCACTAGGAGTTTTGCCCGTTACCTCAACGAGGTTCAGGTTTCACACCGGATGTTCACGCACAGATAAATGAGCCTAGGGTCTCTCTTTGTGTGTATATCTATCTATATTAATATATTGTTTTTTGGATGTAGAATATGGGTGTCAAGTTTTAGGCACGTGCAAATATAAAGCTTCTGCTGCATTTGGGAAATTAGTAACATAAAAAAAGACTGCTCACCTTGCATAATGTTGCAAAGGTGAAGGTAGGCATCAAGTTTGTCAGCGATGTTTGTCTTTGGACGCTCAGCAAGTCAATATACCGTAGGCATGCATGCATGCTGGGCTTCTGGACATGAGGGACAGCCTGAACCTCTTTCAAATCCCTGGCTACTTTTCATTTATTAGGTTCTTATCCTCAGATTAAAGTCTTTATGAACTGGCCCATTGATTTACTAGCATCTTTACAGAAGCAAAAAAAAAGATTTAATTAAATACTTAGCTTTGGTTCATTAATTGCAGGGCATTAAAACATACACGTTGTAAAGAGAAAGAAAAAAATGCAGAGATGACTTGCACTGAGACTCCCACTTTCTGAATGTGTGGCTACTAGGACTAGTTGTACTTTACAGTCTGTGCATCAGGGTTTACCATAGAATATACTCAGAGATTTATCCTCTGTTTTACGAATGACTAGAAGATATCATGTGCTTATTGGGGCCCTTTAAACTCCGTGGATAACAAATCTTTCTCAAGCTGTTACCGTTTGAGCACAAATCACACTGGATAGTTTTAGGACATTTCCGGACTGGTAAGCAGGGATGGAAAAATCCATTAGGCCCCACGATCTCTCTCCCAGGACATAGCTTGTTCTCCTGAGCATACAAGTCAGAAGAAGATACATCTTCCCTTGGAGATCTCCCCCATAAACTTCCTCTAAATCTCATTTGACTTGCCAAACACATCTGAGGGGCTGATTTGCAGTAGCAATCACGGTCCCCGTATCTCCGTGCCAAGCAGCACTGTTCTGGCTTCTGTGCTAGATATTTTTGCTGTTGTAACCAGTTGCTGATTATTGTGAGATATTCAACACCTCATTTAGCTGCTCAAGGTTGGTGTCCTATAGAGTTAATTAGCATATTTCTTGAAGTAATATTTAACCATTATAATTCTTATCCTTCACAGTTTGGAAGAGTGGTTAAATGATCGGTTTCTTCCATTAACGCCACGAACGGGGCCGGAGTCAGCAAACACCAACCAAATAAAAATGGATTTAGGTCAGGAATTATTGTCACATTTGTTGTGCGTATCTCTATTCAAGGAGGGGCGAACCAGACAACAGCTCTCTCTACTAGGTGTAATAGAGAAGGGTTGAACTGCAACAGCTGGATCTGTGCCCCCAGATAGGCGATGTTAGGATCGACGTCCCAGCACGCCCCACCAGAGGTGTCATTCAACTTGCCACGCTGAGAGTGTGGTAGTCCTGATTTCCTAGGCGAGGGGGCAGAGGTAGCTCAGTCTCAGGGCGTGCACGTAGACCGGCATGCACCCCCTCCATGTCGCCAATGGCTGTAGGAACCCCAGAAAGGGAACGTCAAAGATGATCTTCATCCCAGTGAGTTTACTCCTTCCCTCTGCTAGAAGCACGACTAACCTCCCCTCTCACAACATGTGCACCTCCATGCCCTTCTCCTACCCACTCTGCCTCATCTCCCCTGTCACGGAGTCACAGAGGTGCCCCGTGATTGTGCGGGTGATTGGCAGAGCTGTCAATCACCCAGGCAGCTCAGGTGCCTGGTTGCCAGGCCAACCAGGTGGGTCACATGGCCAGAAGGGGGCAGGGCCCGGCCTTTATAAACCGCTTAGGCCGGAGCCTGACTTACAGTTCCCTTCTAGCAGGAGCAGGAGCAGGAGCAGGAGCAGGAGCAGGAGCAGGAGCAGGAG
>NW_017728911.1:34676649-34722921 GCF_001723895.1 Crocodylus porosus | reverse complement strand
GGGAGCGTGCCGGCCCAAGGGCGCCGAGGCTAGGGCAGAGGGAGCGTGCCGGCCCAAGGGCGCCGAGGCTAGGGCAGAGGGAGCGCTCCAGACTTAAGGCAGAGCCGGCGATTAGCCAGGCGCCGGCTAGAACCCGGCCCAGGGGGCGCCGGTAGTGAGCGGCGCTGGCAAGCCGACCCCGGAGGCGCCAGCAAGTAGCTGGGCGCCAGTGTGACAGGCCCAGGGCGCAGGGAACGGGCTAGAGATTGGGGCCCGACCCAAGGAGGCGCCAGGTGGGCGAGGAGCCCCGGTGCCCGAGAGAGAGAACAAGGGCACCCGAGGGGCGAGGGACCGCGCAAGTGTCCCCCAGAACACCTGCAAGGCTTGGGGCGTGCTGAGGGGGAGGCTTGGAGGCACGCATTGCCCTTAAGGCAGGACGCATATCGAATCCCCAGTCTGGGATGGGGACGAACAACAAGACCGTCCATTAGGGAACTGGCAGCCTCCTCATTATATATTTAACCATCAAAGTCGTGGCGGGCGAGGTTCTGAGGGTGCTACGTCACCCTAACGTGACGGTAGGCAGCGCTAGGGAGCTCACGGCCATCCCTAGCCGCCACCCCCTCACATCCCCCCTCTCCTTAAACTACCCGTTATGCCCAAAACTCCTTGCTACTTGAGCCCTTCTTGGAGGAGTGCTAACACACCTGGAGACGGAGAAACTTTACTAAACTCTGACCCTCACCCCAGCCATCAATGAGCCAAGAGCTAAATCATGGAAGTACAACGATTGAATATCACCATTCAGGTCCGCATCTTCCCACCCTGCTGCCCGGCTCTGTTACTCATGGAGCTCAGGTAGCCAGTCCTAGAGACAGCGACTCTGATGCTGGACTTGGCTGCAAAGTCTCTCCCACAGTCGGGGCTAGCTTAAGGAAAGGGAAGGCCAACCCTCTGCCCCGCTCTTCTAATCCATTTGTTCTGAGCCATAAAGAAGATGCCAGTGTACTCTGAAACTTGCTCTTCTTGCTGTTGAGATTTCTCCTGGGGTCCCTCATCTTCACTAAATAGTTATAAAGCTGGATTAAGGGAAAGCAATAACTGCTAATGAAACCCAGAGAAGAATCAATGAACCGGTGTCAGAAACCAAGGAAGAGAATTCCTTCCCTCCCTTCCCCCCCCATGCAATTTTAGCACAACTACGTCCACTTTGCTGCTTTAGCTTTTACCTCTGTAAAAGCCAAAACAGCTCTTCACATCCTACATCCTTGCCTTGATTTTCTTTCCAGCGTTGAATTGCTGACTACTCTGTATGTTTACCAAGAAGCAGTTGCAGCTGGAGTTTGGATTTTGTCTCAGAAAGAGCAGGGGGGCGCGATGCAGAAGAAAGTGGCAGGAGAAGGCAGTGGTCCTAGTAGTGGATTTGACCTTGAGAGAGCAGTTGGTTGTGCTCTTGTTTTTTTTTAAACTTGATCCTGCGTGTGAATGCTGAGTGCCTCATTAGCGGTGCAGGAGGCTGAGCTCTGCACTACTGCTTGAAAGCTCCAGCCAGGCTGCACTTAGCAATGACCAAAAGCTGTTGCCAGCTGTCTCTGTTGGGTTGGAAGAAAGGCAAGCCCAGGGAAGAGATGCAAGCATGGATGATGCGCCCCATCTCTGGGGCAGGGTCTTGAATACACATGTGCATACAAGACATGACAAGACCCCTGGACCCTGATCTCTTACAGGACCCTGCGGGCACGTGTACACGTGATGGGGGTCTCAGCCTTAGGACTGCATTCTATGCCCCCTAAATTGAAAACTTTTTTTTTTTTTTTTTCATTGAAACCCACCCGTTCAATTTAGGAGCTTTATTTTCCATCACTCTTATGGTGAGGGGCCCAATTCTTGGGCAGGGGGGTGTTGGCAAGGGGCCCAATGTTTTTTTTTTTTCCCCAGCAGAGCCTGCCCATGGGGGGCTTTGGTGACAGGTAGGGGGTGCACGTGGGTGCACATGCACCCCCTGAGATTGGCCACTGCCACCACTGCCAGCAGCATCTGCTGGCGGTCACTGCTCACCACTCCCCCTCCCCGCTGTCAACAGCTGCCACTTGGCACTCGCCACTGCTGCCACGACCACAGCCACCTCCGGGCAGGTCCCGCTCAGCCCACCCTTGCTGCCAACATCATCGCGGCTGCCTGTGGGAGGTCCCCGCTCGCCGCCACCATGCCCCCGCTTCCGCCACCACCACCACTACCGCTTCCACTGCCCGCGGGCGGTCACCGTGCCCCCCCCAGCCTCAGGAGGCATGAGGCGTTCGTGCTGGGGGGAGCTGCTGGCAGGCCAAGCAGGCCCTGCGTTTCAGGGGGCCCAGGTCCTTCCCTCTACAGTGGCAGCACCCCTGGGGCCATCTGGGGGGGCTGCTAATAGGCCAGGTGCTGCCCCAGTTCGAAGGCAGCACCCCTGCCCGATCCAACTGCCCCCAACCCCAAGCTGGGGCAGCACCCAGCCTGCTAACAGCCCGCTGGGGAAGCCCCAGGAGGTGCCACCACTGTGGAAGGAAGGACCAGGGCCCCTTGGCTTGCCAGCAGCTCACTCCCTGGCCACAGGAGAGGCGGGCAGACTCCACCGAAAATAGTGAGGGGTGAGGGGCCTGATCCTTTTTTTCTGCGGAGCCTGCCTGCCTCTCCCATGGCTGGAGGTTGAGCTGCCATTTGCAGCACTGCAAACTAAACTACGTCGGGATGCAGTCGAGCTTGCAACGATGCAAACTAATTGAAACCCCCCCAAACTCTTGCACGTGTACAGATTAAGCCACACAAAGTGACGTCGTCATCATGTGTACACGGTAATGCCATCGTGTGTGCAAGCGCCCCGTAAGTACTACTGTGATACCAGTAATAGCTCTACCTCCCGCTCCACCAGAGATGATCCCTCCACAGCTCCATTTCCCTGCGTCCCAGAAGCATGGTGCCTTTTGCTGCCAGGAACTAATGTTGCCATGACAAAACCGATGTCATGCTGGCACCAGTGATTAGTGCGTTTGGGGCCTGACCTTGCAAAGCACTTGACACAAAGCAACTCAGGTAACAACAGGGTTTTCTGTGCTGCTCTGAGATGAGGCCTGCCCTGCGTTAGCTGAGATTCAGCTCAATGTCCAGTCCTCGCGTCTTTCAGTGAAGACCAAGACTAGGCCTTGGGGAGACTGGAAGTAGTGCCAGCCAAAAGCCATCAGAGGCCCACGCAACCCCAAGACAGCACTGGGCAAGGAGGAGGCTGGAGCAACACCTCCGCTGCCTTTGCTAGCCAGTCTCTGTGAGGCTGCAGTCGTAGCTGAAAGCTGGCACCGGTCAATGGAAACGCTGAGCGAGGGCTGTTGGTGGCAGCTCCGAGTGCTTCTCCCTTACGGTGAAATCCTTCTCCCTGGGGCAGGACAAGATTAGCCATTACAAGGCAGGGTTTATTACCTCTCCCTGCAGCAGCTTGAAGAAATGGGCACTAAGCTCCTGCCAGCCCCCCTGTATTGTACATCCCTGGGCAGATGGAAGTAAGACACAGTAAGAGCGGTCTCCACCTGCAGTTGAAAAATGCAGTGCAGTCGAAACACGGGCTCCTCTCCAGGGGAGCGGCGCAGAGCTATTGTTTCAAAGCCACTTTCCCCATGAAATAACTTCTCCCTTGTTAACGTCGAGCCCAGCTTTCTGCTCATAAATAATGCATTTGGCCTCTTTTTTTTCTCGATTACACTGTAGTGTCAAATTCCACACTGTGCTTTCAAAAGGCTGATTTTCTGGCTTTTGCAGAGAGAGCAAGGCCAACTTGGATGCCTGTGATAGCCACTAGACTCATTCATTTGGAGAAGGGCACACTCTTTAGTACTTGATTTAAGGAAGTCAGACACTAGACTCTTCCCCTGATTTTTGACAGTCATAGTCCAAATACACAGAAATGCTGTAAGTGTGCAGGAACTCAGTCCATATGTTTTGCCTTAGCTTGCCACTTCCTCTCCAGAGTTTGAAGTTCAAAGCAAAGAGCATGTCTATATAATGCGTAGCAGTCCCCGTGCTGAGGATGCCATGCTAGCTCCGTGCATGCCAGCTTCCGATCTAAGAGTAGAGAAGCAACATTAGCTGCACGCAGGTTACTAACCTCTCTTCTCACTGACATCACGTAAAAATAAAGCACTTTGGCTCCCTGGACAGTCAACGGGGAGAGGCTGGTGGCCCCGAAGAGAGAGTTCAGATCCTAGGCAGGGAGACTCCAAAAGGTAGTCAATAGGAAGCACTAGGTTCAAGGATATGTCTGAACTCCCAGTCCTCCTCAGAGCTTAGGCACACAGGCCAGAGCTGTACATTGCGGGCCAGGGCCAACTCCACCTATTAGGTGCCTCAGTGAACTTCGGTTACCACGTATGATCCTATTGTACCCTGTTCAAGACAAGCAGTGCCTAACAGGCAGCGTGGGATCTGGCCCTAGGGCCTCCATTCATAAACAACTAGACGGTGGGGGCACCGTTTGCAGGCGGCAAGAGGGGAACGCCCGCAGATGGCAGCGGCAGTGAGTGGCGAGAGGTGGCAAGCGGCGATTGGGGACCGCCCGTATATGCCAGATGTTGCCCACCCCGATCCAGTCCTTCCCCGATGGGGTACAAACGTTTGTACAATAGCCTCATGATTAGAGCCCTGGGGAAGCCTAAGGACCCAGCCTGCCCCCTAGGAAAGTTTCCTACCTACCTGGCTATGCAATAGTCTACTTGTGGCATGCCGCACCTGCCATTCGGAAGGCCAGAGGGCCGCTCATCTTCCATTATGGATTGTAGCAAAGCTTAGGAGGGATTGAGCACCGCACCGGTTTGTCAAAAGTGCTTCTGCAAAGGTTTGTGAGCCTATGTCTAGGTATCTGGGGATCTTTTCCAGCCAAAAGATAGGTGCTGAAGTGGTTTCTTTTGGGTTGCTTTTGACCACTTCTCATGTAGGCACCTCATTTACCAACCTGGCTCTGCCCCCAAGAAATTAAAAGCATAGGTCCCATTGACCTCAGGGAGGGGGAAGAAACGGGAGAAATGAGGAGGTAAAAACAGAATAAATCCAACAGAGTCTTTGATTATTCTACATTAAACCTAACCTGTTGGGATATGAAAGCGAGATCTCTGCTTTGTTCTTCAATACTCGCTCTCTACACGTGGCAACGGACAGCAGAAAAGCAGAGCGCTTTTTATGCCTTAAAATAGGCAGCCAGGGAACGTTAGAGTAAAGTATTGTGTTTTATAGATTGACAAAGCTTAAAACATAGATGGCCAAGCTATTAATATAATTTCCATTCTCATTACCATGACCTCGCCAGATCTCCCCCACAGCATTCTGTCTGAGTCAACAGGACCAAGAACCTGTCTCAGCTGCCAGAAGTTATTTCTTTACTCCTGTTTGGATTGGCAGTGGTTGTATGTACTCAGACCCCTCAGAGCAGGAGTTTACAGAAATCTGTTCCACATTTCCCAGCTGTGTATCTTGCCTGCTCTGCATATGCAGACATGGTCTATTAGCTGTCTACAACTATGCCCATCTAGCTGGCAAGTCGCCTGCTCACAAGCTGCTCCAGCAATTGCCCTAGAGCACAAGCCAATGCCAGCTCCTCTTGTTCACCCTTTGCGTAGTGGTAAACCTTTGGTATTAAATGTCTCCTCACCACACACTACTGACCATGATCTGCCAGCAGGTTGTGCACAAGGCAGTGGGTTTGTGTGCGTTTAACAGGGAGATACCCACCAGGTTCTTTGCCATAACTGCTTTGGGAGCAGACAACCTGGAGATATCGGGAAGTGAATCACCAATGCAGCGTGTAACAGAAGTGCAAGACCTGCACCAACTCTAGGTCAAAGACTATCCCACATTTGCCAGTGGCAGTGCAGAGTAATCCTAAACCACAGAAGCAGAAGAAGAGGACTTAACTGGCCCAGGCTGATTCCATGTAGGTGTGTAGAGCAATTGGCTAGTTAGCAGCAGATTGTAAAGAGAAATCCATGATAATAGAAAATCCAAGAACTTTTTCATATAAGAAAAGCCATGTTACCTGTCTGTTCTGTTAGCAAATCAGTCACGAGGGTGCAACCTGCCCCTGGGCTCCTTGCACACTTAAAGGCACTATGGTATCTGATGCCAACAATTCTGCCAGGCCACACATGGATGGCAGAAGGTTTGATTTCGGGATAGGGGATCAGATCCCAATCGTTCCCTTTCAACTTGCTAGTTCAGATGAGGCCAGCATCTGGTTTTCCACTCTACTGGCAAGTTGAAAGCTGGATATTTGTAGGTCAAGGGCCAGTTGTTTGTGAGCCCTCACCCCAGACTACACGAGCCAGCTGGAGACCTCAGTGCAGTCGCACAGCCAGAGCTGACATTCAGCTGTTTGTTGATCCCAGCCCTGGACATGCCACCTATTCAATTGAAGGTGCTGTACAAACCTGCCTTAAAAGTGTTCTACATTATATGTGGAACATTTTAGGGCTGGTTTGCCACTTTATGGCACCTTAACTTGGGTGCATGTGTAGCATCCTTGCCATTTATACCACAGTCAACACATTAATCATCGCATAAATGTGACATGTAGAGGGGACCTGAAAGTTAGAATACCTCCAACAGTATATCAGGCTCTCATCCCCAGTCTTCAAGAAGACAGGAACACTATCAATAAAGCAAAGGCAGCCATCAGACTAGTCCTTGACAGAATGAGCTAAGTATATGCTGGAAGACAGTTGGAGCTAGCAGTTTTTTCAAGGCAGCAATGTCTAACCAATTTGCCAGGTAATCATCCCATATAATGGCCTATCACTATTAAGGTAACTAACATTGCTGATGCAAACTCCTGTTTTCAAGCAGGAGTTACATTGCTTACTGACAGCCAACCACGAATCCTCTTTTTAGTACTGAGGTCACATGTAGGTCACTGCACCTTCATACCCCCAAGCACACGGATGGGTACATTGGATTCTTATGACGTATCTAGCTTTTAGCATCTCCTGCTACACTGGTATACACCCAGAATAGTTCTGTTAATACCAGCTGATTTAAAACCAGTTTACAATCATGTAACCAAAAAGAGAATTAAGTCCAAAGTGGTTGGTCCCCAAAAGCGCAAAAGCTATACCCAAAAGCAGGTATGGAGCAGCTCTGCTTGGTAATTTAGGAGCAACAGTGCAGGAAAATGACAGAAACCTTGAAACACTCTTCCCTGGCTCACAACATTCATTGGCTTCCCAGCCAGAGCTTCCTTCCCCTTTCTCTATATATATATTTTTTGTGGTTTGAATTATTGTTTGCTAAATAGATTGTGACACATTAGGTACTGCAGTCCACAGCTTCAGGTCCTTTGCGATGCTGCCTTCACGCAGGAATTTCACCAATGAGTCACTGTGCCAGCTGACTCTGTTTTATTTTAATACCATATGCATTTCCGACTGGACCTGGCATAGAAACCTGCTCCTGTTTCAAGTCCACGGGGCATATTGCAAAGTTTCCCCCCCCTGAACTGTGCAGACAACCATGAGCGAGGAGATCTGGGTGCTCTCCCTGGCGCTGCCACTAATTAGCTGTGCCACCTTGATCAAGTCATTTTGCTTCCTGAGTTTTCCCACCAATCTAGCCCTGGCATAGGACTGTTGCGAGGCCAAATGTTCCTAAATTAACGAACGTGGCTGTGTGAAAGGTGCCACAGAAAGGTGATGCGTTTCTCCTTGTGTCACATGCTCAGCGTTTCTAATTTTAACACCCGTTTTCTTCCTTTGATTCGACTTCATCTTTCTTCAACAACCAGGCAAACTACCCCTGTCCCCAAAGCAAACTCTGTGCTGAGACGTCACTAATAACCAGAAACCGAACATGCAGGCTCTGCACGTGGGGCAGCAGGGACAGCAGCAGCAGCCAGGCTAACAGCGGTGGCTGCTTTCCTCATGCTCCCTCTATGTTAAATAGCCAGTGCCCCGGCTGCCCAGCCTTAATTACCCTGCTGCTAGTAATGGCACAGTTGCAAACCCCGCAGACTCACAGCTCCATGCCTCCACTGCAGGACGTGCTGGAAAAAGAGCTGCTTCTTCCCAGCAAGCCACTTCTGGAATGACATGAAAGAATGTGTGGGGGTTCGTTTGTCTCACTGGAGGCCACAGGAAGTGGCTTTTGTTCGGGGATGACATCATTTGGTACTCCCCTCCGGTGAGAGAAGCAGCTGCTGCTCATTTTTCACACTTGACTGTATCAGTGAAATGCATGTTCCAGATCACAATCTTGCCTAAGGGCCTGGTGTTCCCACCCTCTCTCCAGAGGAAGAGAAGCCAGAGGAGGAGGAGGAGGAGATAAAGGAGAGGGGCACAGAAGCAGAGACAGGCTTCGTGGTATGCTGCCCCAGGGAATGGCTTTGTCCCCATTTTAATCAGGGCAGCGGATGCCAGACAAGGCAGCAGGGGCTCTAAATGAAACAAACCCTTTTGATGCCTACTGAATGGGCATGTGGGTGGTAATGGGTGCTCTTAGTCCATGGGATGTAGGGACATTGCTTGAGGGGGGTGTGATATAAGAAAATACCAAGTTTCCAGAACAGGTGAGCAAGCACTATCCTGCAGGCCAGGGACCTTGCAGCAAGAGTCGGTCCACAGGGAGGTCACAGGGCAGTCTGGACACAGCTGCACCGGGGTGGAGGGAATGTCTAACCTGGCAGCGATGGGGAGGCCTCTGTGGTTTCTCACCCACAATGATGCATATCTCCATGACATGGACTGCTTGCACTGATGCTTACCAACAAGCCACCCCCCAGGCATGGGGAGAGGTCGGCTTTATATCACCTCCAATCTTCAGGGGATCTTTTAATATAAAATAAGTGTATATCTTACAAATAATATTGCTAATAGTAGCGTGAGTGGCTGGTGATTGGGGTACTAGCCCCCCCCGCCACTTCGTGGGGAGGTAGCTATCACCGCCGGCCTGGCCCCTGGCACTGCCCCTGATGCCCAGGACACAGAGCCTGGTTGTTATACCATTGTTCATAGAAAAATTGAAAGACTCCAGAAGTAAGAGACTGAATCTCTTCAAAGGAATGGGGAGGAATTCGTTTCCTCGAATTCAGGACTTACTTGAGAGCCAGGGGTCAAAGTGTAAACCATAACCCAGAACAGCTAGCCACGGACACACGTGAAGTCTGGGCTGCAGCCCTTTTGTGCCGATTGCTTTAATTATTCCCACCTTGTTATGGTAAGATGTAGGTGAATCCTTAGTGTCTGGCTAAGACAGGCTTTGTTCAAGGCAGAAATACATATTGCAGGAAATTTCCTTGCACAAACTCTTAAAAATAATAAAAAGAGCCCTTCATTATGTAACCCCTCCCCCCAGTTTTTTTTTTCATTTGTGGATTCAAAAATTCTCTTTGTTCCTTTAAATGAAAAGATTTGATTTTAAAACTGAAAAAAAAAATTAAAGGGGGGAAAAATTAGCCAGAATTATCGCATTATGTAAAGCAAGGCATGGGAAACAGAATGACACAGAGATAAAAACTCCTGCACATCATGTGGGTAAACATGTACTGACTTCTATCAAGTTTGATGACTCTAAGAGGTACATTCGAATCAAGGCATAGTCAGAGCCAGCATTTTCCTTGAAAGACAATAGTTCTTCTTGTGAAGCCCAGCCATGGATGCCAGCAGACATTGTGCGTGTTGACATTAGACATCCTTGAAAACCTCTCCGGCAGGGCTGTGAATGGGAGTTGCTTTTTCCTCGGCAGTAGAGAGGAGATGAAAGGAGGAGTCTAAGCACCTCCCTGTTGTCGCAGTAGTAGCAGGACATTGCCCGTGCCCTCCTCTCCCCTTCACCTGTAATGGGCTGCAATGTTCTCGGTATTCTGCATATTGTTCCTTGTCTCAGGTGGGAGTTTGCAGTGGCGATTATGGATGTTGCGTTGGTTAGCGATAGCCTACATTACGGGGGAATGGGTTAGATGGCCCAGGAGACCTTTTCCGGTCTTCTCACTTTGCAGGACCCAGTTTTGAACATTCTCCATCTAGAGTAAAGGGCATTTTCTCTGGGCTTCCCTAGAGTCTCTCAGGTAGGACTTATTAGTGAGAAGAGGTAGCGCTCTTATTAGCAGCACAGCAATAGCACCCTCGACACAGTAGGCATGCACATAGGAAGGAGCATCTCATCCCCCGGAAAGGTACAGCGGTCAAGGCACATGGCTTGAGGGGGTGGCCTTGCATAGACTCAGTTTGAGTGATGCCCTTCTCTGCCTTTGATTTCCTCATCTCTAAAATGAGCCAAGCCACCTGTGCAAAGTGCTCTCCATCCTCTGGTGACAGCTGCTACTTACATTCAAATGGTCCTTTATTTTACTAGTATTAAATGTTTTCACACCAGATAATGCTGCTCTTGCCTTTGCTATCATTGACCTCTGAGCAGATAAGCAGTTGAAACAAGCTGATGACTTGTACACATGATCCATCCTGCCCGTTCTCTATTTCTCATAGAGATAATAAATCTTATCATCAAACACTGTCAAATAATGGGCGATAAAAATAAGTTATGGTAAAAATAGGCACAATTATCATCCACTTGGAATGGAGACATTGAAAAAGATTTTCAAAGACCCAGATGGCTTTAAGTCACAGATGCAAGTCTTTGCACTGCAACCCATTCACTCATTTTTAACATGCTCTTCCCCGTAATATTTTCATACAGCGAAGCAACAAAGAAAGCCTGTATTTCAGTAAAAAGCTCATCCAGTCTTGTATTTCTAAGGTGTTATCTTGACATGACTGAGACCGAATAAGAATAATATCTACTCTGCTGCACAGGACTGAGGATCATTTTTCTGGGCCTCTCTAACGTGGTATTTCAAGGTGCTGCTAACGCTTTGTTAATCCACACTTTATCTGCAAAGGAAGCAAATGGCATGCTTTTTTGTCAGGTAAAGGAAGGAGGTTTGAGGGGACACTTGTCACTCATGATTCAAATCTAAGTGGGCTTGTAGAGATCCAGGCAGAAAGCTCTCTCCCGATAATGAGGACAGTATTGAGATCACGGACGCCACATTATTTTTGCCAAGCTCAGAACTAAAGATCTGAGTAACTTTTCTGGACTGTCTGCCAGAGGTATAGTTCGGAGCAGTAAGAGCCAACCTTTTTAGCAGGTGTGCCGCAAATTAGCTCTGCCCCTTCCCCAGGGACACCGATCCCTGTCCCTGCCCCTACCTGCTGCTCTGCTTTCTGCTTCCAACCCTGTGCTCCCCTATCCGCCACTCTGCTGCCTGTCCCCTCCCTGGTCTACCGCGTGCCACACACACAAACTGCCCATGCATCGGTCCTGCAGGTTGGGCATCCCCCGTCTCGAAGATGAGGGAAGCGTGGATTTTGAGACCTTTTGTCCAAGATGCAGCTTGCAGAGAAATGAGTTACAGAGACCAGATCAGCTGCCCCAACCCAGGTCTGCTCCTGCTGCTGCTGTTCACAACGTGTGCAGAAAAGAAGAGCCCTGACAAGAGGTGTCTAGAGAAGAGGGGGAGCAGAAGAAGGCAGAAAAGAGACTGAGGAAAAAACAACAGTCGGTCTGAAGAAGCCATGAAGTACTTCCTTGATATTTCTGTTCTCAGTGAGTGGAGCTGGTTATCAAATTGGGGGGAAGGAGGGATCTGCCGTGGAGCGAACAAGCAGAGTTACCCAGGGCAGCACAGGGTGCGAGCACCCCCTCGGTGCTCCCGCAGCCCCGTGCCCCATGACACCCAGACTTTGACTGGCCCTGCCAGGTCCTACTGCAATATAGATACAAAGCAGAAATAATAATACTGGCCTGGCTTATATAGAGCAAAGGGTTGGGGAGGAAGAGGGAACAATATAGGAGCAAAGACATGGGGAGGGGCGGGCAGGCTGTGCTGAGCCCTGTATGTGAGGGCCTCCAAAGGGATTTGATGAGCAATTAAATGAGCCCAGAAGGACAGGTGGGTAATTTCTGGATCGAGCAGAGGGAAGGCAGGTGAGAACCTGGGATGCCAGAAAGGAAAAAGCTGCTGGAGCCAAGGTGAAAATAATCACGGTGTGTACCAGGGGTTTCCTGGTGGGACTGGATGGGCCATTTATCTTGCAGTTAATTCAGCATCAAGCTGTTGGATTCATTAGAGCTACATTAGAAGGTTAATACAATAACAAGAGCAAACCAACCTTCGTAGATGGACTGTGTTTCCAACTATTGTATTAACCCTCAGGCTGGCATGGAAAGGTTCATTTGTCATATTCAGCTAGACTATGATATCATAGTCATCTAGAGAGAGAGGGGCCTGTTGGATTTTGCTCAGGTCTAATTAGCCAGATACATGATTTAATATTTTCCCATTTAATTTCAAGTGCAGGACTAGCAGCCGGGAGATTCCCAGCATGGCATGGATACAAGGCACTCCTCTGAGCTCTCTCCTGATGCTGCGCTGGCTGTGAATGGGGACGGCCACACTTCATCCAAGAGAGAACGAACAGGAGATGGGGTTTTTCTTATTCCACGTCCCCATTGTGCAAGGTGTGTTGAAAGTCTCATTAGCGGAGGAAGAGCATCCCATGGTCTTGCTGAGCAGAAAGAGCCAAATTAACCCTGTAAGGCTGCTTCCATCTGCTCGTTAATTGTTGACTTGGTGCACGTGAATTTTAAAGCCCAGCATCATAATGACCATAGAGGAGCTGCCTCTATAATAGAGCAGTTCCTGGGTGAAGAGCAGCTGATTCGACCCAAGCATGGGCAAAACCCCAGGAGATGCTGAGGGCAAAGGGAAGGCACCACGGCACTGAATTCTGGCTACTGACCACGTCTGTCCTCTGCCAACACCGGACAAAGCCGCAGCGTTCTTCCACCCACGGCGGCAGCAACAGCTTTCTTCCACCTTCATTTTGCTGGAAAGCTTTTGCTCTGGACAGAGATCTGGCCATGTCCAGCCACCCTTGGACAGCATCTTTGTGTAAGTTCAGATTTGTCATCTTCCCAACCCCGTTCCTCTCCCCCACCCACTGCCTGCGCTCCACTCATCTGAGGAAAAGGAGGAGCAATGGGGGATATTTAGTTTGGAGAAGAAAACTCCAGGGGAATTTGCTATCAAGCTCAAAATATAAGATAAGCATGTTATAAAAAGGAGGGCGATCAATCGTTCTGCATCCACAGAGCCAAGGACCAGAAGCAAGAGGTTGAATTGCAATAAGGAATATTGGGGTTGCATAGTGGAAAAAAACTCTCGAACTATGCAAGTGGCTAAATACAGGGCCAAGCTACCTGGAGAGGTTGTGGGATCTCGGCCGCTGGAAGTTTTTAAGTGCAGGTCAAACATTTGTCTGGGATGATTTAGGCAGGGATAATCTGCCTTGAGCGGGGGACCGGAGTCGATGACCTCCTGAAGCCCCTGCCAGACTTGTTTCTACGGCTCTGTCTTGCCAGGTAATGAAGGCAGCCCTTGGGATGCAGCGCCACTCCCTTCCTTCCTGACAGCTCTTAAACCACCCACTCCTCGGGAAGGTCACAATGTGACGCTGTAGACAGAACAAGTCAGAGGGGAGGCTTGCAGAGGAGGGCAGAGGTCAAAGCCTTTGCCCACGTGCGTGTAAATTAAACCTCGTTCCAGGCCAGAGCTCCGAAAGCGGCTCAGAGGAAGCTGCCTTGGAGGCTGGCCTCCCCTCCACTCTCCCAGCAAGTACACTGCACATTTGGCTAGGGACGGTCAGGGCAGCCCTTCAAAGGTTGCACTGCAGCTTCCTGCCTGGCAACTGGCTTGTGGCTGAGGGAGAAGGGCATTTTGCAGAACTGCCTGTTCCCTAGCCTTCAGCCTGTAATTTAAGAGGAGGGAGAAAATGAGAGGCCTTGGGTTATTAGTCTGTTATTCTTGAATCTCCACAATTATAGGCTGGGCACTATGCTTACTATGGATTCATTCAGAGAACATTTTATCCCTGCACATATGACTGTGCAAACCAAGGCTGTAGGCAGAAGCCGTAGCTAGGCAGAGGGCTGTAAAAGCTGCCCGCAGTTCCAGTGCCACAGGCAAGCCTTATGATTCATAGCATCTGCAGAAGGATGGTCTGCCGATGACGGTGTTAGCCCGGGATCTAGGAGACGTGGATTCAACTCTGTCCTCTGCCACTAACTTCTTCTGTGACTGCGGGCAAGTGCCACATATGACCGTGAAGTGGTGACAAATGTGCTTTGTCAACTGGCTGCTTTCCTGGGGTTTGCCAGGAGGGCCCCTGAGCAATCCACTACAAGGGACAGACTTACATCTGGGCCATAAGTCCTCATCTCTTTTGTAGCTACGTACCTCTTCTTCCTGCCCATCCCCGATCAGGTTTCCAGTTCCTGTGATGCTCCAGTTTCCAATCCATCGTTGCTGCCGCCTCACCTGTAGTTCAAAGCAGATCAAACGCCTCTCTAACAATGTGTATAGAGTCAAATCACTTTGCCCACAGGGACCAATTTATTTTTCCATCACCTGTAGCTTCCTTCACAACGCAGAAGCAGCGTAGACATCATTAATTGCCGCTGCCGGCAGCTTCTAACAAGGAATGAGTCTGAATGGAGTTGAAATGGCCCTCTTCATCTTTGTTAATTTTAGCACTTCATCTTGCAAAGGCAAATCCTGCTCTCCTTGAAGCCAGCAAGAGAACTCCCCTTGATTCTAATGGGACCCGAATTTGGACTCTAGGCATTAACTTTGATTTTGCTGACAGTTGCTTCATTATCACTTTTTTGCCAGCTCTACGTGCACGTTCCACTGCGCAGGAGTTTCTACAAGCGGCTGGAACTTTTCATAGCACTGGGATGTGGGAATGTGGCAGCTTCTCTCCGTGTGAAGCCTTCCTTGAGTTTCCTTGAACTTTTAATAGTGCTGGGATGTGGGAATTCCTGCGTGGAATTCACTTTCTTCTCTTGTCCCTGTGTTTGGCTGGAGTTTCACCTTCAAACAACTGCCAAAGTACAAAGAAAATCTGCAACACTGAAAGGGGGCTGTGCTCTCTCTAATGCTCACTGGGCACATCTACATGTGCATGAATGCGTGTTTTTTACATGGTGCTTGTGCACAGTGGATTAATTCTACTGCGCATTAGCACAGTTTTCACCACGATGCACTAATGCGCAGTGGAATTAGTCTACCGCATTTTTAGTGTCACGTGTAGATGTGCCCACTGTGTTGTACACTATGTAGCCTTCAGTAATCACCAGATGCATAGCTGCATGTACACAGCTAGGCCTAGCATATTTGTGCATAACTGGAAGATACAGTTATTTAAGGCCATGTCGGTGGGGGGAGGGAAAGGGGTTTGCAATGACACATAGAGAAAGAGAGACAAGTAAAACTCAGTGAAAACAGGGAAGGTCTCAAGTAGAAAACATGCAAGCTTAAAACTAGGATGGCTCAAGCTAGGCTTGCTGAAAGCTGAGCCGAGACTCTCTAAAAATTCATGGAGCTCAGCGAGTCTTTTGACAGATCTGGTCTGTTTTATGTATATAATGCAACGTAGAGCCAGGCAAGTCTCAAGCCTGTTCTGAATGTTATCTGCGCTTCTCCGACTGGTTTAGCCAGTGTCTACTGCACACACTGCCCAACCACATGTCATGGGCACTCTAATGTTAGCAGCTAACTGGGATTCTCCAGTGCAGTTCTAGGTCACAGGGATTCATCCGTCACCAGCCATCACCCCCAAAGCTTCAAGGGGTTGCAGTGGAAAGTGAAGTGAGAAAAATGAATTCCCAAACGGCTGCAAATTTCTGGTACCTTTCATTTTCCTTTGCTCCTAGACACTCAGTCAACAAATAACACATTCAGCAACCATGTTCAGCACAGATTTCTTATTGCTAAAGCAACCGTCACTGGATTATCTACACACTCTTGGTATAACCCCCCGATAAGTCTTGGAAGCAGCTAGCAGTACATCCAGCGCTATCAGCAGTGTGCTATGGAAGGAATGTCACGGCAAAGTGCTGCCTAGTCACAAGACAAAAGCCACCCCGGTGTTTACAGCAGCGTAGGGAATACCACATTAAAGCACAGGCATGACAGGGGGAGAGAGGAAACCTGGGGGGAAAAACAGCCTTCGGTTCCACCTTTGTCATCAAGTCACTAAGTGGCCTCCAACATTTGCTCCAAGTGGACAGTTATGCAAAGAAGTGACCACTTCAAAGTGGCAAAGGACCCTTGCCAAGCGCCAGGCTCAGCGAACAGAATAACAGTAACGCCCAGCCCCGAACAGTGAGCAATCAGCCCCCTGTAGCAAACATCACGTTCACAACCAGGTTGCTCCCCCCATAGCAGGGGAGCAGCTCAGATCGTTTTGTATGTCCATTAGAGTGCCAAGCTGCACTGGAGTTAAAGAAAACTGTGGAAGAAACCCCAACCTCCCCAGCCTGCAATGCTAACTCTCCCGTCAAAGCAAGTCCAGAATGTAACACAGCAGTGCAGGGAGCTTCTCCCCATCATAATGATGGAAGTTAGAGTTTAGAGATGCTCCCTATCAGGAGACTGAAGGAGCTGAGAATTGGAAAAAGGTCTCTTAGTCAGGGAGCTAGTTAGAGCCAGACAAAGGGTCTGAAGAAGTTGCCTCCTGCTCCAAAATAAAGTTCGCTCCTGTTAGCTCTTCTCATTCACATATACTTGAAAGGTGTTTGTGCCCAAAATCTTGCAAGGGGGAATTTTTCCAACTATTTGAGTAGGTCTAATAAAAGATATTGGATTTGCCCAAAGAACCTTGTCTGTATTTATTGAACCCACTAATCACTACACCGACCCCATTCTGGAAAGTAATACGCCGATTATGATGTTCGCCTCACATATGAATCAAAGCCTAGAATAATGTGCTGTCTACTGTTATTTCCGATACAGCAGCACCCAGCATCCTCAACCAAGATCAGGCCTTCTGTGCAGAGCTGTTCGTGTAAGAGACTTAGCACCTGCTCTGAGTAGCTTACAAAGTACTCCCACAAGGCAAAAGGAATCAAAACTCACGGCAGAGATGATATCTTTTATTAGACCAACCAGATATTTGCAAAACACAATTCTTTACTTGCAAGCTTTCAGGCACAGGCACCCTGCATCAGGCAGCACTGGGCGTCAGGAAGAAGGTGTCACTAGCCCCGGGTCCCAGATTGATTCTTAACAAAAAGACCCTCCTTTGTGTCTAAAGTAAAGGCTAAAGCTAGCAGAAGATGTCGGTGCTACAAGTTAGGCACTCAAGCACCTCATTTCCAGGTGTCTAGACCCAGAGGTGGAGTCCAGTACCCAGAGGGAGAGAGCCTGGCTCCCTGTGAAGTACCTGGGGGGAATTAAGCACTTCAGAAGGATGATCTAAAAACTCCCCCTTAGTTTCCAGGCCCCACTGGGGCTAAGGCAAGAGGTAAGCACTCGGGCTGGGGCTGCTCAGTGCACACAAAGAGATGCAAGCACAAGAAACTTCCAGGTAGAAAAGGAAGGCTCCCCGTGGACATTAGGTATTGCAGGGACAGGCAGCTGTAGAGTGGGGGTCTGGGGCCACAGGCACTGAAGTTCACCTCAGTGCCTTGCTCACCTCTGCATCCATAGGAGGCATCCATATCAGAGTAGGGGTGAGACCTCAGGAGCTCTCAACCCCAAGCCTGGCCCTCAGGCCTCCAGGAAATGTTGCCTCTCGGCAGCCAAGCACTCCAGCCTGAGACGTGCCCTAGAGTTACTTGGCACCCAGTACTGAAGGCCATGCATCGGGGAGCCGGTCGACACAGGTGGAACAAGCAGCACATCGTTTGATCTTCCCACCGGTCATTAACGATAATGAGACTGCCCCCGGCCCTGTCCCCTCTCCATGTGCTAGCAGAGGGAGAAAGAGAGTGGTTTGAAGAAAGGTGGGGGGGAGGCGGAAAGGTGTGCCATCTTTCCCCGGAAGAAGCGAGGCATGATTATATTCAATTCTTCAAGGCCTACGCAAGAGGAGGATGAGGACAGGGCTACTGAGAACTGAAATCTAGGTCACCCATGATCACAGCAGCACCGTTGCCATGTTCTCAGCAGCGATGCAAAGGCAGGCTGCAGCACAGACCTTGCACTCTGCTAGCTGAGCAATTTCTAAATGCATCCTTATCATTTCCCCTCATTAAGGTGTGTTCTCAAGCTGGACAGGAAGTCCGTATGGTCTTCAGCCTGGCTGAATAATTTAGTGCTAAATCCCTGAGATGATTCAGTAAGTGGCACATCTGTGGGATCATTTAAATGGTTTCTAGGCTGGTTGGCAGGATTCAAAGCAGTGACAGGAGCCGTGTTCCCCTCCTGTGCCTTTGAATATTAGATCTTTCTGAGCAAATCTTGTGTTAGGTCTGTTGTCAAAAGACGTGTCGCTCTGCAGCGCGCGGAAGCTGGGCGCCGTCTGCTATTCTACACGTTAATGAAGCAGCAAAAGAAACTTCGTAAAATTCTGGCACTTTAATGACAACTGACATTTCTTTTACTGAGGATCTGGGATAGATTTGCACCTCACAGACTAACTAAGTCAGAGGTCCACAAGCTTTCGTAAGCAGCAGACTACTTTCACCAGGAACTGCTATTTCTTTCGGTTAAAATGTACAAGGCAGCCACCCTTTAAGTGGTTAAAATCGACACTTGGAAAAAGGGGAGGAGGACACCAGAACCCTTTTCCTCTTGTAGTTAAACAGATCCTTTTTCAAGTCCCTGTCACCCCCTTCCCAACACCTGAATCGAGAAAAGGAGATTGTCAGGGGACACTCGAGCCAAGCCCGGAAGGATACAGCAATGCAGAAGAGCAGAGTGAAAGGACAAACGTTCGTGGAAAAGCAAAGGGCGCTGCAACTGCAGTCTGAGCATCGCTGAGCACCACGCATTAGGAAAAGCTGCCCACTCCCCGAGCCTCGTGCTCCATGCCAGCTTCAACAGGAGCAGCCCGGCAGCCTGGGGAGCCTCAGGAAGATGTGCACAGCTCACAAAAATAATGTGAAGGGGACACTGTGGCAGAAATAGGGATGTTATAAAGCATCAATAACAGGGCTTCTCCCCAAAACAAGCCGCCTGGCCAGGGGAACAAAGGAAAACAAACCACCCGGCAGTGGATATTTCTTGATAAAGATGGTCCATCGGTCACTGAAGTCTGGGGGCATTCGAACGCAAGGCCCGTTTCAGGGGCTGAAGACCAGCTGCAGACCTATGTCCACACTCCCTCCGAGCTGAGAGGTTCTCCCCAGTGGGTCATTTTGAGTCCAGCCCTTCGGACTCATTTAAAAAAGGAGAGAGGTCTGTGTGTGCAATGGCTGCAGCTGCAATAGCAAAGGTAGAACGACAAGGACTTTCCTCAGTCTTCCTGCTCCCGGTACTACACCGATTGCGAGGTGGCGGCTGAAGAACCTTGCCCTTGAAGGTACTGAAAAATCAGAGATGAATTTACCTTGTGCAGAGAGCGTGGACCACGCTGCCCTACATGTTGGTACTAATGAAACACCCCTGGAGTACTTTGACTCTTTCAATATAATGGGAGATTACCACCTTCCTTTGAAGCATGCGTTGGCCACCCTTAGGTGAGGGAGACCGAAGGAAACAGTTTCCATACTCACATTTTCCACCTATGTTGGCCGTGGATGTGCGGGGGGATGCTGAGAGTGTTATGCTTCTTTGTTAGCTAGTTTGAATTTGGAATTCTAATCAGATGAACTAAGTAACTTTCAGTCTAATTAGGGGAACAGTAGGGTTTGTTCTTAATCCGCAACCATTTAATCTTCCATCTCATTAATCGTGCAAAGGCTTTATGAATATGTAGATCTGGAAGGAAAAAGATTCTTTGACCTTGATGATGATGATGATAATACACATATAAACTAGGTGTGTGCTCACCTTTCATCACATTCCCTTTATTATGTAGATTCAACAATTTCTATGGCTCTAAATCAGGTTATTGCACGTTACAGGCAATCTCACAGCCAATTAGAATTCAGAATTCTGATGAGCCATGGAACTTGTAATAATTAGCATAGTATTTACAGGCAAGCTGCTCCTGTCAATTTGCATGCAAATAAAAATGTATCTGTCGAAAGGGACTGGAACACGCAATATAATGAGCTTGCCAAAAAAGTTGGGCTGAAGAAGAGAGGAAATATGTTGGAGGAACACAAAGAATTGATGCCACTAAAGTAGGATTTAGGTGACAAAGGGATGTTCACTCATCTTCTCTGTATCAGATCCCATAGCGATGGTCCCCAGTGACTTGTTGAATATTAACAATGATTATTGTTACAAACTGATTGCACCATCAGAAGGATCCATTATATATAAAAGGAAGGTAGCTTGGCCAGTGATTGTGACTAGGGAATGATGGAGAATTTCCTCTTTTGATTTTATAAAATTATTCCATTTCCACTGCAAGAAAGCATCGTACGGACAAGCCCTCCAATTTTCCTGATGAGATTATATTAACATTCACTCTGCTCATGTTAAGTATATCTGCCTCATTTTATTGCTAATCCACCCAGGGAATTAGAGTAAAATGTTACGAAAAGAGCAACATCTGCAGTGCCCAAGATTTTCCTTTCCCCTCATCACCTGCTGTAATGTTGGTCTGACTTTTGTTGCCAAAGTGAGGAACAAGTCTTGGGAACTATTAAGTAACCTCAGCTCCCATGGACAGCCCATGATAGGAGGCACTGGGTCCCCTGCAGACTAGTCTTTAATCATATTCTCATTGTAATTAGCAGGAGCCTTTCCATTGACCACAGTGGAGTTGGATGAGGTCTAGGGTCTTCCTCTCTGGACTTATTCTTTCTCCCATTATTGACAATAGCTAAACATCCCTGGAGCAAAAAGGCAGAATAGTAAGACTTTCTTTGTACACTCCAGGCACACTGATGATACTCCACAAGTACTTAGCAGCATGCATGGGTACATGTAATGTGCACTGCTGTCAGCTTTTCCTAAAAAGGGAAATAAGCCTAATGACTTCAAGTTCTGCCTGCATCTGTTCCAGGGGCACTGGCTTATATTTTATTAACAGGGTTTTGCAGCTAAGCCTGTGAAAACAAAGCCAATCAAATGCCATTTTCATCAAAAACTGCTGGGTACATATTTGGATTTGGATACAGATTCTAATCAAACTCCCACTTTCACACCCGGATGCCCAACGCTGGGACTGGAAAGCTGTTAGTTAGAAACTGGACGCTTTTTAACTCCAAAACTAAAATCCACTGACAGCACCTACGTGGGTGACCTGATTCTCAGAGGTGCCTCAGGACCCAACGCTTTCACCTCGGTGAACAAGATCAGCAAGCACTTGGCATTTTAAGAAGTCAGCCTACTGACTTTAGGGCCCTACAAGATGGGCTCAAAGCCCAGATCCTCAAAGTTGTTGGAGTCTATAAAAGTTACAGTACCTCCATTTCTTTGGAGATCTGGGCCTTAGGCTTGCCAAGTGCAATGATTAAAGTGTTTGGGCTGAGTGTCATTTGCTGAACGTGAATTCAGATGCAGGCTCCTATCAGCCCAAGAAAGGTTTTGAGGCGGGGGTGTCTGGGACACAGGCGTTGGGGAAGCCCGTTCTCCAGCTGTTACTGAAAATCTCCTCCCATAAGCTAGTTGTGACAGAAGAATTTAATCAGAAGCTGGCTCATGCTCTCCTGATTGCTCAGGCTTCTTCCCATAGCAAAGCCCAACTCCCCCATGAATGCATGGTGCTGAAAAATGAAGTGAAAGGAAATCCAGGACAGAGATTTGAGCAGCAACATGCCAGGGGCTGGCTAGTTATTCACAGCATGGCTGGTCCAGCTCATGTTAAATTGGCAATCAAGACAAAACCCAAAGCAGCCCTTTTATACAATGCACTTCACCGCACAGGGGAGTAATAAGAGCAAGTGCTTCTACCCCAATACAGATCCACCGACCACACCTCACTCAAGCTTTCAGAGAGAGATGAAAGCAGCCCCTTTGTGGAACATAGCTCTGCGGTGCACAGGAGTCCTGTAGCCTACATCCCTCTACACGACATGAGTTGTCCCCAGTGCAGCAAAGCTGCTGCTGGCAGGCCCTTCCCTATCCCCAGAAACACGACCAAAATGTGTCCGTCAACTAGTCTCCAAGAACCTATGCTGTAGTGCTGCAGATGAGGTAGGAGAAGCATGGCCGTGGAAGACCATTGTCATCATCTGCTTCCTAGGTCCCATTTCTATTTGGACCCAAGGAAAAAAGAAAGCCCACTTCCTGGACAGCTTTTCACATTCATTGGTGGAGCAAGTTTGGGCCAAAGTGTTATGACTGGTAGTCAGCTGTTTTCTGCTGACATAGTTTGCATTCCTCCCTCTTCTCAAATAACATTTGGAATTTCTTGCCAGAAAGTGCAATGTGATATATGCCCTGAACAGTGGAGGGGTGGGGTGGGGGGTGGAAATTGTAGCACTCTGGCTAATATTTTCCATTACAAATCAAAAAGATCCAACCTACAATTTAATCTATGATAAAAGGTGCAATTTCTGAAGGCTGGGCTGTTGAGTCAGGGCCAACGCTTGTACCTTAAACCTTTATGCTCAGATTACTTCTTTAAGTAGCCGTTGATAAAAATTAACATCAATAATATTTTCAGCTACAGCATCTGAAACTGTCCAAGTATTTCATTTTAAGACCTAGAATTTTGGATCTTGATTCAGGGCCAACAACACAATCCAATTATCACAGAATCATCAGGCAAGAATCCTTATTCAGGCCTCCTTTCATTTGCCATTCCAGTGGATTTCCATTTTAAAAGGAATGGCTGCCTCTTGCTTTATTCAAGGTGAAGTGCTGCTGCTAAAGATGGAAAAGCCATTTACCATCATGTGGTTCTTCTTAAGGTAAGAACAGAAAATGCCCCGAGAACCATGAGAAAGTCAAAGCCCTCCCAATATTATGTAAAATACCAAGGAAGGAGATTGGCAGTTCTGGTGCTTCAGTACTTCTCTTTGGGCTCCATATCCATGGATCTAAGATCGGGGCTTTGCTGCCCTTGCCCTCATTTCCTAAGATTTGCTTCTTGTTGTCTACATCATTGCTGATCACCCATGCCCTCAAAGTCCCTCATTATAATCCAATCCAATATTAGCAGTAGTGAAGGGAAAATCAGTTTAGGAAAAAATAAGCAGATACTGCTGGCCTCCTTCTCCCTGCCTCTGCCACTCCACCCCCACAAAAAAAAAAAAAAAACGCAACAAAAAAACCCTCAAACCCTCCAAATCTCCTTTTCCTATTTCTAAAACTGAACAGGAAGCAAATGTGTAGGTGCTGAGATGCTCAGCTCCATTTGTTTTCCCAGGCCTCTACATTTCTGGGTACTAGACAGGACCAGAGGAGTTGAAATGCCATGAGAAAGTCTATTCTTGTGCCATTTCTGGCTGATAGTGGGATTGAAAATGATGGACATCTTGCAGGAAAGTCAGCTCCCAAGGGATCCATTACTGAGAAATATATGAAATATGCTGCAGTAAGAGCCCCACGTGAGACATGCTATTAAATATCATCTGTACTGCAGTGAGACCTAGCAGTCCTCATCATGGACTAGGAGTCTGCAGGCAGCACTGTGCAAACATAGAACAAAAAAAAGTTTTCTAAGTAAAACATCCCTCTTCTACCTTGTACACATGTGCAAGCATCTGGGTTTTGGACAAGGTTTGCAGTATTGAAATGGGATTTCCAACACTTGGATACATATGCAGAAACTGTTGACGTGCACACACACATCCCGTGACCATCAGCACCTCTTTCATGCTGTACAGCACCTGGATATTTCAGTGTTCCCTTATAGAAATTAGACAGAACAAACAATTCAAGGGTTTTTTTGAATAGTCACTTGGAGAATAAGATGGGAAGAGAAGCTAATGGACAGGATACGGCCTGGAAACTTCCCAACAGAAATGCTTTCCCTAGCAGCATAGGGACCATACGGGCCCAGTTTTCCAATAAGACTCAAGCAGGTTAGATTACACAAGACCACCATCATCCCCTGCCAGCGCTCCTTACAAAATTCCTTGTCTCTGCCTTTCACTACAGGCAGAGCAGAAACGTGGGAATTAATCAGTGCTGATCTTGGCAGTGCATCAGCTCTCCCTCTCTTCGCTCCAGTTTGGAATAAACCCAATTTTCCAAATGGTTTTAGTGAATCCAGGATTTAAGGTCAGCTATAAAAAAAATAAAGGGAACCCATAAATCACAGGGTTTATATCAGCAGGCATTTTGATGCATTTAAAACAATTACAGGAAATATATGATCCTTCTAAAAATAACTTCATGTGACTACTGTGGCTGCAGCTACCGTCAGGATCAAGGATGCAGCCTCAACGATCCCTTGGATAAAGCCAATGGAAGACGAGCCGAAGCAAGGGCAACATCAAAAACTCCTCGTGCCACCAAGGGTTTTGTCAAGGGACAGTACCAGCGTGTCCTCAAGGAGATTTTCCGGAAGGAAGGAAGGATCTTTCCATGCAGTGATTGAAGTAGATGGAGAGAGAAGTGGGAGCTCTTCCTATACTCATTGCAACGAGCCAGAGAGCAGGAGAAAGGGTTTGAGTCCTTCTGGTCCTCTTGCTTTGCTACCACCTTCACTGAGCCCTACTCCACTCGAGCATCCAGGCCAGTTACTAGTTAAAAGAGTCCCAACTTTATTTGTAAGTCACTCGTGTTATTTTTGGGTTCCAAGCTGTGATTTTTGGATGCCAGGGCTTGGTAATACCGCATCTCCTTCACTGGGATCGCATCCCTGGTGTTACCAGCACACGCACACGCTCATCCTTTTAGCAACAATGCACCAAGAATAAGCACGCAGTTGTGTTGCAGGAATTCCCAGGTGGAAATCACAACGACAGCTTCTGGTCTGGATGCTTAGTTCAGTCTGGACTTCCAATCAGTCCGCCCCACACAGTTGGGATTATTGTCATAGGGGCAGTCGTTCAAGAAAAAGCCCGGGAAAGACTTAGGCCCCGAAGCATTCTGAGGAAAGACATCTTGATTTAAGATTACAGGCCTGACTAGAAAGAGAAAAAAAAAATAAAAGGGTCCTACGCTGTTCTGGTGCATCAAAAGGACACTAATGAACCATCAGTTCATAGAGTGACCCTGCTCTTCATTTCAGAGCCAGGCTGGCCTTTTACGCTAAGGACACAGAACAACAAGAGAAAGAGCAAACTGAGAGAGGTCCCTTCCCCTTGCCCAAAGTCAGTTTTAAAATGAAATCATTTAGAAACGACACCATCCTGCCCTACTTTACACTCCTGATATGAAGAGATGAAAAGTTTTGTTCCACCAGCAAAATGGCATCAGGGCTTTGATCCTCAAAGATCGCTTAATAATCGCTTTGCACTTCATTCTTTTCAGGATTTCAAACACTCTTGGAAAAGGCTATTTCTTTTTTTTACCCTTTTTAACTTTTCCATGTTTAGGCCTTCCCTCTGCTTATGAGAGCTGTATTATGCACATCATTGATCCTTCACTCACATCAAGTTTCAACATAAATTATAAATATACATGCATTAGCAAAGTCTGAGAAAGTAGCTGTCCTCTGACGTCCTACCTCCGATTCAGCAGACTCACAGTGACGACCTCTTCTCATTCCTTCAGGTGGACAGGCACGTTCTGAGCTAATTACTTTTTTTTTCTTTAAACCAAATAAAAACAACACTCTGCCAAGAAATGAGGGCCAACAATGTAGGTCTGAGCTACCTCAGCATTTGGCTGTGAACCCAAGAGCCAAGGAGAGCTTCTCCTTATCCTGCCCCAGATCAGAACTGGTAAAAAACAAAGTTGCAACAAAAATAATGTTTTTTCCGTAATCGCAGCCTTGCTGAAGACTCAGGCATCTTGAGATACGATCTAACATACTTTCTCCCCAATTAACTTGAGATGGTTGAAAAATACTGGAGATCAGCAACTGAACTACTAAGTGCTTACATGAACCCAAACTTCAGACCTTTCGAGATTTGCCCAGTTATAGGACTAGATACGTGCACTTCATTTTCTACTAAGAACTTGGTCTGTTCGTGGCTTTGGGTGCTTTCATCAACTTGGGGTGTGGGCTGGGTCTGTGCAACACTAGCACAATAGATCCCAGGACACGATTAGTGCTTTAACCATTCAGAATAATTTTACAAGGCATGGCCCATGCCATGAACCACACACGCACACAGAGTATTGAAATGACACTCCTGCAACAAGAGTCTCTTATAGAACCACCTCGTTTGCTCTCAGCCCTTTCCCACCTCCCTGGCCCAAGAAAAACAGGATGAGCCGGGCAGTTGTCAATAGAGGAATGGACTTGGGCCTTGGTAAAACAAAAGAAAAAGGACCGAGATGCCCGTGGGGCCCCTAAAAATTTTAGAAAATTAATATTTATGTGGCCCTGACTGCCTGTCAGTGGCCCTCAATGGCTTGCCAAAACTCGGTAAGTGGCCCTCCGCCCAAAATAATTGCCCGCCCCCGGGTTAGCAAGTGGGTGGCTGCATTCTCCAGTGTCATGTAGGACCTGAGTTTCAAAATGACCAAGAGAGCTTAGAGCGGGGAGCGAGGCCCAACCATGTGAACGCAGGACAGTGTTTCGGCACTCTCCCGAGCACCCAAAGATCTAGCAAAACTCACCCCGACTTTAGTGCTTCCTACCGGGGCTCATGAGCTTTCCCAGCTGCCTCCTCAAACTGCCACCACAAACACTGTCCTCTTGGGGTTAAGCCGTGGCCCATCTCATCCGTGCCTCGCTCTCGCTGAGGAGGGGAAGGAAGGCTGGCCCTGATGCTGTGTGGTCATTAGGTTGAAAAACGAGTCCCTGGCCAGTCCCCGTGCCAAGCCCCGGTACCTCTCTCTGGGCAGCCATTCCCTCCAACCCTGCTAGGAACCGTCCGTGTGCCCACAGCGCCTGTCCATCAACACCACCTGGCAAGGGATGGCAGGTCTGGGTGCCTTGTCCTTGCCCATAGCTAAATTATGCTCGCTGCCTGGTGCCCGAGTGCAGTTTGGGTCCCGTCCCTGGACCCCGGCAGAGAGGAGTAAAAGGAAGGCCAGGACTCCAGATTCTGCGGTCACCTGCTCCATCCTCGCCAGCTGGCTTTGCCGAAGGAGGAAGGCCACGGACGTGGGCTGATAGCTGGTGCGTCACTGGCAGGAGGTGTGTCCTGGTAATTGCTTCCTTAAGGGCAACCCTTCCCTGCAGATGCACTAGAGGTAGCTGCCATATTAAAGTGCATCACCCCCCTGCAATTTAAGCCTGCGTCTGACAGCCGACAGTGCAGTTCCTGTACTTCAACTGGATTTCTATTGTCCCAGCGTCTCTACTGCTCGCAGGCTAATTATCAGTTCTGCCCTTCACAGGCACACTGCGTTGTGAAACCATGTTTTCTATGGCTCGCAGAGCTTGCTTTTCCGGCAGCGGAGGCAAGGACCCTGAGCTGATGCAAACTAACGTGGCTTTATTTTAAATCTGTGAAGTAAAACCAACAGTGCGTCCCAGGCTGTGAAGCCCACCTCAATCCGCACAGCAGGGAAAAGGGACTTTGTGGCCACTCCCTGGAGCCTCCAGGTAGGATGCTTGGTTTCCTTCCCGTTCCCACACATTGATCGGGACAGGAGAGCCTTTAAACTTCCCATTTCCAAAGCAGGCAGAAACCTCTCGGACTCCTCTCTGATTGAATCTGAGGCCAGCTGTGGAGACCGCTTCATTTAAATGGATGCAGCAAGCAACCGAGCGAGATGCCGGATGCTCCGAGGCCAGGCGCTGCACGCGCAGCGTAGATTAAACACAACCAACAAACCAGGTCGGCGCGGTGACCTGTCTCAACCAGTATCCCCTGTCTGGACAGCTGTGGGCAAGGCAGCCTCAGGAGCCCCCGTGGAGCTCTGCCAGCTGTGGTCGGGTCCTGCCCTGCGGGGTCCCTGATCAACATTTTAATCCTAGCGAAGGTAAACACAGATCACAGGCGTCTTATTCACAGGCGTCTTGAACGGCGAAGCTGAAAGCCGCAGAATCAAAATGCAAGTTTCTTATTACCTCATCGGTTACTGGAAATACGCTGGGAATGATAGATGAGCTGATGAAACGCCGGACAGAGTCGCGACAGCAGGACAAACAGCGGCGGGCCGAGCAGAACGGATGACGGCCAGAAGGGTCAAGCCTGGCGCGGCGGGCACGTGGAGCGAGCGAGAGATATAAACGGGCAAGGATGGTTGGGCTGGGAACCACAGGAGGCACGTGAGAAACGACTGCAAGGGCAGAGAACAGCCACAGCTCTCGGCATATCCCAAAGGGTTGTTACTTGATGGTGCCTACACTGAAGACCTGCCCGGGGAACACTTCTGAGGGCATCGCATCTTACCGCGGGAGAGGAGTGGGGGATTGCTACGGCTGCAGCCTATGCCACCACCCAGCTCTGCCCTGCTGGAAAGAGCAAGGGAGCTCCTGCACGGCTGCAGAGCCAGATGCACGGATGTGCGTGCAGAACTGCACGTGGGCACCCAGCAGCGGGCCAGGGGGATGCTCCTGCGTGTGCCCAGGCAGGCCAGAGAGGAGGGGACAGGAAAGGGGGAACCCCATGGAAGGGGAGCAATGGCGCTGGGCAAGGTCCTGTTCGTGCCTCCTGCCCACATTTCTTGTTCAACTTTGCTTTTCCCCCAGGATTCATGCTAGTAAAATGGGGTGGGTGGTGTCCTCTGTGGCCTGCCTTCTCCTGGCACATCTACAGCACGTGGGCTGAGCGTGCCAGCTCACCCCGAGGCAATAGCCCTGCCCAGCCCTCACCTAGCAGTGTGCGTCAACCCCGGGACAGAAGCAGTGAAGACACCGTAGGGGCATCACAAGTCACTGCCCTTGAGTACAGTGCCAGGTGGGCTTGCCCTTCAGGGGTCTTGCTCACCTCATTTCTATGCATGGAGGGAAGGGGCTTATTTCCTCAGCAGTGTCCTAGCTTCCCCTCCTCATGCAGACGCACCCCTTGGATCAGGGCCTGTCTCTTCATACACCCTTAAGCACCTAGCAACTTGGGGCCTGGTCCCCATACTGCCGCGGGAAGTGGCTGGCATGCAGATGGATGTAGCTTAATTGTTTATTAAAATCACCGCGAACCTCCAGGACGTTCTGGAAAAATCATCCGCTGCCACAAGGGCCCACACCCAGGCTCCTGCTGCAATGTGAAGGTGAGCTTTGCAACGGGAAGAACAGCATCGAGGAGGGAAGCTTGGGCCCAGCTCTTTTGCCCAAAGCTTTCACAAAAATCCCACCACCCCTTCTGCCCTTCAGCCTGCCCAGGACAGTCCCCCACATGGAGGATTCACAGGCAAAGCCAATCGAACGCTCTGCCATTGAGTCAGGAGTGGACAAAACGGGCTGGCAGAGCAAGCTTCAGAGCTGCTGTCTCAAATCCTCACCCCCACACTCCTCCATCCCCTCTCCAGCTTTTCCAATAGAGCTCAGGTTTGAACAGTAAGTCCTGAATGATCAGCTACGTGGGATGATCCTCAGCCACTACCAGAAGTACCCGAGAACCCAAAGGTGGCCACGCCTCCGGTCCAGAGGGCACATGCAGAAAATGCCTCTCTAAGGCGCATTTTGAACCTCCTCCTCCACTCGGTTCTCCAACGCGAGTTGCCACTAGATGATCATCAAAATGGTCAGGGAGGGTCAGGACAGGCACCCCAGGGTTGTAAAAGGTTTGGCTCTGGGAGCATCTTTTCAACTGTTTTCATACTGCACCTGCCTCGCTAAAGGACCAGGAGCCTGGGCAGTCTGGTCAAGTGGTTAGGTACCCGAAGCACGGGCACAGTCCAGGCCAGTTTCCCAGAAGCTGGGACATGGAGGGATCTGGCCCCCGGTCTGGAACTGACAGCTTTAGCCGAAGACGAGACAGACTGGGTTGAAAGGCTAGAGCCAGAGAGAAGGTTAGCCTAGGGTTAACCAGGATCAGAAACCACGAGCCAGGGCCGGAGGTCAAGTCAAACCAGAAGCAAGAGTAGAAAACCAGAATCGGGGCTGCCAAGGGTCCTACTAGAAATGGGAGCTGGAGTCAGAGCCAGGAGTCCCAACCAGCAGGGAAGTGCACAGGAGCCAGACCTTTTGCTCTTGCCTGGACAAGGAGCCTGCTGGCTGGGTCTGCTTCTAAGGGCTGGAGCAGGTGGGGCCTGTTGCCCATTGCTTCAAGAGAACTGGCTGCCCGATTGCTTCAATCAGCCCAGCTGGGACCAGGGCACAGCTCTGGGCTTCCTGCAGGTGATGCTTGTTCAGGGCACGACTTGCCTTCACCTTTTGATTAGGACCGGCTGGGTCCAGGGTCCTTGCCCCTGATCCCAGGGTTCCTACTGAAGGCTAAGACCCCTGGGGCCCCGTTACCACCTTGATCCAAGCCCCTTTTATATATGGTCTTTTTATACAATGCCCTTGGACAAAGGGCCCTGTCACATGTCAGCGACCGCTGAAGCCATCCTCTCGGAGACTGCAGCACGTCGGTCCTGGATTCCCACCATTATCTGCGGGTTGCTTGCGACCGACAGCAGTTAAAGGAGCCCTAAAAAAAGGCAAAGGGTGGCAGAGCGCCGTCCATCCCCCAGGGCAGCCGTGACGCGGCTCTGTGCCTGCAGAACAGAGTTTGCCTCCTGCACCAGACCTTGGCCTGGAAAGGCTGGCACGGACACCTTGGTATTGCCTCAGGAGCCTCTGTGAATGGCATTACATTTTCCACCGGCCAGGCCCGTCTCCTGAAGGCTGTCTAGCGAAGGGAACAGAACAGCCTCGCTGCCACCCAAGTCTCTGCTTTCACGGCCACTGCCAGAGCGCACCCCCCGGCTCCGGGGCCAGGTCCTGACCTCCCTCGTGCCAGGCAGCCGGGCACAACGTGAGCCAGCGTAGAGCCGAGCCCTGAGGCTCTTCCAGTCCCCAGCAAAGCAAAGCCCCTGCTCCAGGAGTGATGAGCCTCTTTCCACCCCCCTTGCCTTAAACTCCGGTTCCCAGGCTAAACGTGACACCGCGGCCCCGCGAAGCAGCGTGCCTGGCTTCCTCTCGTGGAGGCTGGGCCGTGCCTCTGTTACAAGTCCAGGCTTGCTGGCCGCAGCCTGGAGAAGCTATTCCTAGACTGGCCGTCCTCGCCCGCACCTCCCGCTGGTGTTGGGGCACTTGGGCCTGCCTGTCACAGATTCTCGGTCTGGGCTTCGGGAGAAGCTGCTGTTAGCTGAAGGGGCATGCTCCAGAGCTGGGGAAATTAGCAGCTCTGCAGTTAATGCAGGAGAAGGCATGCAAATACTGCCGGGCTGAGTTTATTGATCCTGTTGTTCAGCTGGATGCTGTTAAGGGCGCTGCTGAAAACCGGCCTGCCTGGAGATGGAGGCTTG
This sequence comes from Crocodylus porosus, assembly GCF_001723895.1. NCBI lineage: Eukaryota > Metazoa > Chordata > Crocodylia > Crocodylidae > Crocodylus > Crocodylus porosus. Next base: position 34,691,630 of record NW_017728911.1, on the reverse strand, counting down.
TACCAGCAGTGCAGTGCACTGAAGAGCAGCACTTATCATTCAGAGCCTGCAACGTTCTCCAGCCAGCTGCACTCATTCGGTCCCAAAGTACCCCCACAATGGGGTGGACAGACATCCTCGCTCTCAGAAAAGCATGCCGAGGCCTGAAGAAGTTGCCCACATCGCCAAGCTGGGACCAGAACACAGCAGTCCCAACCCTGCGGCTTGATTTGTGCTAAGCATTCAAGACGGTTGTCTCCCGTTGCAGAAAGGGGGCTGCTGAAAAGCTAGATGTTTATGCACGTGTTAGCAGTTCCCAAGCTGTTATTAAAAATTCGGTGTATTTAAAAAAAGCCCCCGTGTGTGTTCTCCTTGGTAAAGAAACATTTGCGTACCTCCTATTTACTGTGCGACATAACACCAGATGTGGGTGCAAAACTGTATTCTTAGAGAGGGTCTGGGCAGAGAGACACCTATGCTGTTTTAAAGTTATGGGAGGACTGGCACCCAGGAGCATGCCTGCTATTTTGGGGTAACCGTTTTGTCTGTCTGCTCCTATCCTCTAGTAAATGAGCTAAACTGTGATCGTCGGAAAGGAAGGGACTTCACGAGGTCATCTAGCCCCAGCCCCCTGCTCAAGGCAGCACCATCCCTGACTACACCATCCCGGCAATGTCTGTCCAACCTCTTGAAAATTTCCAGGGATGGAGACCCGCAGCTTCTCGAGGTAGCCTGTTCCGATTCCTGACCACCCTCAAGAGTCGGGAAGTTCTTCCTAATCTCCATCTGAATTTCCTCTGTTGCAGTTTGAGGCCGTCACTCCCAGTCCTGTCCCCTACAGCCACAGAGAATAGACTATCTCCAACATCTCTATAATCATCACCCTTCAAATATTGGAAGGCCGTTGTCAAATCCCACTGTCTTTTCTTCTCCAGACTGAATAACCCCAGTTCTTCCAGTCTTTTTACAGGAGACATGCTCCCTAGGCCTCCAATCATGATCATTTAAACCTGTTTAATTTAGGGCTGAGCTGCCCAGGTTAAACTTCCACTTAGTGCAGGCACACAAAACATTTTCACTGGATTCAGCTTCCCTCAGAGTCAGTCCTTCCCTCCTGGAGTGGGACAACCCAACATGTCCCCACCCCCTGATGCTTTGGACCGAGGAGGGAAGTGATGAACTTGCGCGCTACAAGGCCCCATTGTTGTACCTGTCCTGGGAAGGACGGCGGTTGTGCAAGCAGTGATGTCACTGAGCAGCTCTGCTCCAACTTAAAATCGTGCGTTTCTTTAAAGTCATAATTTCCCCTGATGCCGTTTGTCCTGCCCAGGGACAAAAATAGCAAAAGTGAGAAAACAGACTTCTGCTGCCAACCACAAACCAGGCTACGCAGCAGCAGTCTCTGCCCTCGGTAGCATTCTAGCACTGGGCTCTAATGAATTTTCAGTCTGTCCCAAAACAGGTCCCACCCCTCCCCTAAATAAAATAGCCTATTGATGCCATTAGCCAGCTCAGGTAGGAGCCACCCTGCATCCCCGAGCTGGGTGGAGGAGTGCTCCCTCCCTCCACTGCAGCCCTCTTGCAGTGCCCAACACTGCTGGAAGTGGGAAAGGTCTGAACCGCGAGCTGGACTGCAGTGCCGCTAGGGCCAGCTCCCTTTCCCATGCTGTTGAACAGAGCCATCCCTCCCCAGATGGTCTCAGCCCGAACAATTGGCTGAAGCTTCTCCTGACTCAAAAAACAAAGCCTGGAGGTGCTGGAAATACTCACTTCCTGCCATGGACTATTTACTGCGAAACTCCAGGGCCAAGAGCTTCACGGATGAGGACGGGGTCTACTTCTGCCCTTGCTGAAGTCAATGGCAAGATCCCAGCAGGAGCAGATCAAGCACATGCATGATTTTGAAATGCTGAGTGCACAGGGTGGACAAGCCAAGGTAAACAGATGATGTGAACAGCACAAAATGCAAAGGGTCTGTTTCTAGCCCACAATACGAGCAGCCCAGTTATCACACTTGGGCACATCTGTGGCTCTTTAGATGCCCATATTTGGTAAAAGTCTAATGAGGAAAGTCCTCGGGTATTAATGGATAGAGCATTAGTGAGGTCAGAGGGAGGCAACCAATAGCCGTCAGCACCGGGCCTTCAACACCTATTCCCTCACCCTGCTGAAGACAGCCCAAAGCTGCCGCAGCAGGCTGTCACCTTGCCAGCGGGTCCTGGGGAATCCCTGTATCCACACTGGACACCTCCAACGCAACACAAAACCTAACGCTGGGCTCCTGGATGCTGGTGCTAAGTTGAGGCCATTCTCCCTTCCCACAGTCAGAGCCTCATGGCCCAAAGGTTGCTTTGCAAATATCTTCTGAGTCCCCAAAGTAATGATCCAAAACCTTTGGCAATCCAGGAAGTCCAGACAAGCAGCAATCAGAGAGGGGAAGGCAAGGGCCTGGGGGACATCAGAAGGCATCAAACTGCTGCTGGCTTATGACCAGCAGCAGTTGGAGGAAAGCCCTGAAAGCCAGTGAAGGTCTGCACACCAAGTGATGAAGGGCCTGGCAAAGGGTCACGAAAACCTACACCCCTGGAGCTCCATAAGGAACTTGAGGGGCAAGGAAGACGCATCCATCCACTTGAAGGGGGCAAGAGGAGCCACATCAGATGCATAGCAAAGGCACACACCTACGCCCCACGGCACAGTGGCATTCTCATAAGCTGAAGCCTGCTGCGAGCCAGCAGTGAATCATCGTTGGCAGGTAGGAACAATGTTAATTTATGGCATGCCAAGTACGAGCACATCTTTTGGTGCCGGCCCAATGGTTTTAGCTTTATTAACACAGGGGGATGGCTCAAGTTGCAGCCCCATCCATTATAACGCTGGCAGGCAGCACTTTCAGCAATGACAGGCTTCAGGACAATGGCTCTGCATGCTAAGCCTGGCTGGGGCGAGGGGGGGACGGTCCTGGGGAGCAGCAGGAGAAAGGTCAGGAGCCTAACCTGTTTGTCTGGAGTGGAACAGGTGGCCGGCTTGGGTCTCCACAGGCGCTTTAAACCGTCTGAAGGACACTGGCCTGGATCATTTTAACCTGCTAAGCGGCTTACGCCTTCCCTTCCACTGACTTGAACTCCAAGACAGAATTAGGCTATAAAGAGCTTAGCGTTGCATCTCCAGGAAGCTCTCCCAGGTCCTTATCCTGCACGGAGCAAACCCACTGTGCACTTTGTTCCCTCCTCGTTAAGCGGGCAGACTTGTACGTGAAATCTCACTGACAGGCGAAGCCAGGCCGTTCTGCAAGAGAGCAGAGTGCTTTACACGGTAAGGTCACATTGCATCCAGCTGGCCCACCAGGGGAGTAGACAAGGGAACAGGTGCGAGGGAGCACAAGGTCTCTACAGGCTGCAGAAGGACATCGCGCCTTCGAGACCACAGGGCTGGGGAGGAGGAGGCTGGGACTGAACAGATGCAACAGCCAGCTCCCACCTCGCTGTCCCTGCAGGAGGCAGAGAAGGGAGCGCAGAAATTGTGAAGGCTGCTGGGGTAGGAGGATGCACAGTCAAGAGGATGCTGAGCTTATTAACTCAAGCTGTGCCCAGGGAACAGGATTTTGGAGGACTGCTATTTCCTACATAGCTTCCTCTGGACCCGAGGAAGCCCATGCTCTCGTTGGGCTGAAAGAGAGCAGGTCAAATATTCTCTAAGACAACGTGCTCCCAGGGGAACGTGCCATTTTGGGAAATGCAAGTTTCCCATCAGGAATATGTTGATTTCTACCGGGGGATTTTTTTGGTTTTTTTAACTTTCCCAAGCAACATTTTGGAACTAAAAGTTCTGGGCAGGGTCCGAGGGTCGTTTCATGCTGATGCATCGAGGCAAAATGAAAATTTCAGAAAGTCAAGAGACTAAAACTTTGAAAATAAAACCACCTGGTGTAAGTTGATATTTGGGTCCAAGGTGGTGACATTTGTCACTACAATGTTTCCAAGTCAACAAATTTCACCACTTCATTCCACAGAAATTTGAAGTATTTTCCTTTTTTGCCCTGATAAAACAAACACTGAAAAACAAGATTTTCCTCTCAGGATAACAGTTTCATTTCCACTTAGCTCCAGACAGGATGCGGGATTGAGATAATTCTCCTTTTAGAGGGGAAAAAATACATTTGAAATAATCATCCAGGTCTCCTTACCCAGAACGTCAGGGCTTCTCCACACCACACTTAATCTGAAATGAGCTATAATGTAAAAGCAAAATAGCCATTCTGGATTAACTGCTCTCTGTGATTGTTGTACTTTCAGAATAAGATCAAGTGGATTAAGTTAATTCAAAACAAGGCACTGTTATTCCAGAGTAAGAGCATCCGCACAGGAGAGGTCCACCACATCAGCTATCCCAGAGTGGGTGAACGGGCAGATAAGCCTCCAAACTATTCCAGACTCACAATATCACCCCAATGTTGCTAGCTGAATTAATGCTGAGACCAACTGTTTCATTTCATAGCACCATAGAAAATGAGGGTTGGGAGGGACCTCAAGAGATCACATCTAGTCCAACCCCCTGCTCAAAGCAGGACCAGACTCAGATCATCCCAGCCAAGGGTTTGTCCAGCCGGGTCTTGAAAACCTCCAAGGATGGAGCTCCCACCACCCCTCTGGGTCACCTGTCTCAGTGTTTTACTTTCTAGTGAGAAAATTCTTCCCAATATCTAACCTCAACTTCCCTTGCTGCAACCTGAGCCCAGCTCCTTGTTCTGTCATCTGTCCCCACTGAACAGTCCAGCTCCGTCCTCTTCTAAACCCCCTTCGGGTAGTTGAAGGCTGCTATTAAATCCCCTGCCAGTCTTCTCTTCTCTAGACTATATAAGCCCAGTTCCCTCCGCCTCTCCTCACAAGTCATGTGCCCCAGGCTCCCAGCCCATTTTTGTTGCCCTCCACCAGACTCTCTCCAATTTGTCCACATCCTTTCTGTAGTGGGGGCCCAAAGCTGAACACAGGACTCCAGATGTGACCTCCCCAGTGCTGAATTGAGGAGAAGAATCACTTCCCTTGACCTGCTGGCAACACACCTACCAATGCAGCCCAGTATGTCATTTGCTTTCTTGGCAACAAGGGCACACCACTGGCTTATATTCAGCTTATTGTTCGTTGTCACCCCCAGGTCCTTTTCTGGAGAGCTGCTGCCCAGCCCATCGGCCCCCCGCCTGTCCCGGTGCGTGGGATTGCTCTGTCCCAAGTGCAGGACTTTGCACTTGTCCTTGTTGAACCTCATGAGATTCCTTTTGGCCCAATGCTCCAATTTGTCAAGGTCTCTCTGAATCCTAGCTCTACCCTCTAATGCATCTATTACTCCCCGCAACTTGGTGTCATCTGCAGACTTGCTGAGGGTGCATGCTGTCATCTTCCAGGTCACTGATGAAGATATTGAACAGAACTGGCCTCAGGACCAACCCCTGGGAACTGCACTTGATACCAGCTGCCAACTAGGCATTGATCCATTGATTGCTACCCTCTGAGCCCAATGCTGTGGTCAGTTTTCTATCCACCTTACAGCCCATTCATCCAGCCCATATTTCCTTAGCTTGCCTGCGAGAATGTTGTGCGAGACCGTACCAAAAGCCTTGGTAAAACCCAGGTACACCGCACCCACCGATCCCCCTCATCCACACAGCCAGTCACCTCGTTGTAGAAGGCAATCACAATTGCCATTCTCCTTCTTGTTGCTTCCCTGTGACAGAACACACCAGCCATCCCTCTCCCTGCTGAAGTTGAGTTTTACCGCATACAGTCTACTCGTAAGCATTTCTCAGTAATAACTAGGCAAAGTTACAAGTGGATGAGAATCAGTACCTCTGAGCTGATCCTTCAGGAAAAGCAGCAACTTGGAGCACAGCAGCTGTCAAAGGGCTCACAGCACAACAGAATAGGGGAGGGCACTGATTCAGGGCTGACCTGGAGGTAAGTTCTCACCTGAAGATCAAGCAACATCTTTTCCTCAAGTAGCTGAGTTTTCCTGGTGAGGAGCAGTGGGGGATTCTCATTCAAGATCTAATTCAGCTTCTTGGGAGAGATTTTATAGGATCAGAGGCTGAGGCAACCTGGCTGCAGAGCAGAGTTAACGGAGACCTTTGAGAAACACTAACGAGAGAAATATGGCCATTTGTTTGTACCAGGGGTTGGGAGGAGGGAAGGTCTCAAGGACTTATTCTGAAATCTGGAATGTCTTACAGAGTTTTAGAGCAGAAGAGAGAAAAAAAAAAAAAAACAACAGCAAAGGCAGGAGTTAACAGGCCTTAAAATGAGACGATAGAACAGCAAACGTGTAAAATCAAGCTTCAAAGCTTTATCTTTCTCTCAGATGCAAATTCCAAAGGCAGCTCCCAAACTTGTAGAAATGAAAGTGCAGAACAGCCCACTACGTAAGTGGGACGAAAGCCTCTCCCTTTAGGTATGTGAGCCCTTCACAAAAACATTCATGGAGAAGGGACACTGCTAAAATCAGCTGGAAAATGCCACCGCAGCTGGTCACACATGAATGGCTCAAGGCCCGAATTGCAGAGTTTTCCTTCCCTGCTTATCCCAGCTTTGAAGGTCCACTCACCAGTGACCCTGCTCAACACCCCTGAGCCAGATGCCTTAAAAAAGTCAACCTGGTTTCACTTGTAATGATCCCACGAGACGAGCATTACATTTACTTGAGGTTTCTGTAACAAAAATATCTGGAGAGTCAGGGTAGAAACTAAGGCAGCCAAATCCTTTTTGTGGTCAGACAGCTCCGGAAATTTGTGCATGAATGCAGCCATCCTCGCCGTTATCAGAGACCGGCCCTGGAACATTCTGGCTGATTTTTCAAGTTGCCTTAACAACAAAAATCAAAGTATTGAGTCTTAAAGCACTTTAAAAGCCATAAAGCCGGCTTCCTTTAAGAGCCACAGGGAGATGATAAGAGAACCTGAGGATAAACAACAAAAGCAGAATGGGACAAGTATTGTACCAGCAGCAGCTCAGACCTGATCCCTTCTGTGCCTGACTGTACCTTAACTGGGTGTTCAGACACACAGACACAGTCACATTGCATTGAACCTGCTCTCTGACAACCATCCCATTTATGCAGCATAGTATCAATTAAATAGGTGCTGCCTATCTTAAAAAGAACAGGTGTTCAGATCCAAAGGCCTTTCACTGTCAGAAAGTTGGGATCAGAGTCCACTCGTCCTCCAATCTGCAATTTGTTTTGGCTCAGTTGCCTCTTAACATTACCGAGTGTTTAGGAGTACTCAGCACGGAGTAGGGAGTGCAAGGTTAAGAGGACAAATGCATCCCTGGCATCTTGCATTCTGACATCTACTTGTTACTTGACGTCATGGAAAGAGCATTTTGCAAGAATCCCAATCACTGAGCAGCCCGGGTCTAGCACGATGATTGCCAGTCTATGACACAGAGAACTCCCCAATTCGTAGACACAGCAGAGTGAAAGCACTGATTTAAGATGCATCCTTTATAATAGTCAAGCTAAACTAAGAACTAGAAATACTCTAGGAGCCTGACTGGGAAGAGATATGCCCGTATTGCCTATATGCGTAACGCTTGATTTCCCACAAGACTCTGGGTATGCACAATGCCATATTACAGATACAACTATGCACGGAGGCATTGCAGATTCTGCGAGGAAAGACACAAGTGTGCAGTCTGTTTATAAAACTGGCCTGATAAACTAAGGCCCTGTTTTTAAAGCCCAGATTTTAAGTCCTCCACATGAAGGAAGACGCCTGGTGGGATTTGCAGGGGTGCTAAGGCTTCACCTTCAGTTTTGTCCCACCTTTGAAAGGGATGCTCCTACTTCTTACAGCGAGTTAGGTTTTATGAGCACTTGGGCCCAATGTGCATTTACTAGGGGTGTGGGAGATGGTTCAGCCACCGGATCTGCTTATCCGCTTAGTCCAATAAGGCCTTAAGTGCAAGGCCTATTTACTCATTCATTGCTCTAAACAAGCCAAGCCACCACAGCCTCTGCTGTCTTTAACACAATTGTAAGTGCTGATCTGGTCTGGGGCAAAAAAAAAAAAAAAAAAGGCTTCTTGCCTAAAAGCAGAGGCTCAAATGTCTGCTGTGGCTTAGGGAAGCAATTGTAGAGAGGTAAGGCTGGAAGGGACCGTCATAAATCATTTAGTCCATGTTTAAATAGTCTTGTACGTGCATCTGGACAGATGCATCCTATGAATGAGAAGAATCCCTGCTCGCTATGGGTCATGCTGACAGACCCCGAAGTGCAGGAGCAAGTAAGGGGACCTGCACCTTCATTACTTCATTGCATCTTTCACAACCCAGGAACATTTTGTCCTTGGCTCCAACTGTCCTATTAAATCACACGGAGCAAGGGAAAACCCATCAGCAGGGTCATTCTGCTGAAAGATCAGATTTGACATTCACTGGAATGTTTTTCCACCTCCTCTCCAAGTGTTTCACCTTTTGATCTCCCCGTAGCCCTCCCTTCAGACTCTGTGAGGCTCTTTGCAGCAGCCACCAGTTCAGGCTTGGATTGATGGGAAGCTAGCGATGACTCGCTGCTGTCCTTGCAGCTAGAGGCTGTCAATGCTGACATTCCTCGCTGGCATGGGAGATAGCATCAGGGTGCTGGAGCAGCAGGGGCGAGGAGCCTAAGGCCAGAGGCCCGAAGAGGGGCTTGTAGGACCAGGCAGGGGCGTAAACTCGCTCTCAACCGTGGCGGCACAGCTTCCAGCCTTACAATCCACAGAGGAGGAGTGGTTCCCCTGTGGCTACCTGGTAGACACCCCTGGAAGTCACCTGCTTTGCTGCTGTACAAGAACTGGAGGAATCCTTGTAGCTTGTGCCTCGAGGCACGCCTTGCAAGTGTTCAAGGGAATCTGCCTCGCTGCGTAGGAGATGCCTGCACCATGAAACAGCTGCTTAATGAGCTTACTTTGAGGCACTGCTTGCAAAAATGTAGTGCTTGAAAATGCTTCTCTACTGGCTGCTGTATCTGCCGCCATGGCACCTGACAGCAGAGGACTAGGAACTGACCATTGCTTGAGAGGACGAAGGGGTCCTGTGGACAGGTTCAGAACATCACAACACAGAAAAAATACAGGATTCAGTTATAATACAAAGGGGGTCTTTCACTGAGGCAACAGACTGCCTCTCCCTGACAATCTATTTCCCACAGTAATGTCACCACCTGGGATGGCCCATAAATTTGGCTTACAACAGTCACCCTGTAGGCCAGTGCTTCTCAACCTTTTTAGACTCGAGACACACTTCAACAGACCCTAGGCACCTCTCACTAAATGTCAACTCTTAGTTTTCACTTGTTTTTTGACTACAGAAAAGTAACAGAGCAATTCTTCTGTTGCGAAGAGCTCAGAAAGAATGGTGTTAACACTGTGGTTTCCTTTTTGAAATTTCTAGGTTTATCTTCTGAATCATACCTGCATACCTAATAGTGCCAACATCGCGCACTAGGCACCCTGCATCACCCTTGAAAGGATGTCAAGGCACCCGCAAGAGCCATGGCACCCCGACTGACAATCACTGCCAATAGGCAGTGCTTTCCTCCAGAGTGTGCGCGTAACTCAGGTACTCTGCATTTCAGCACAGGACAGCACTATCCAGCCACTGTCGATTTGCTATTTCTACTTAAAGTCTGTACTGATGCCAAGAGTTTCTCATTGCAATAAAAAGGGATAGCAATTTCTCTAATTGTTTCATACTCATCTATTTTGCATGCATCATTACTTGGTAAAACTACATTTTTAGGAAGACTGGTCAATATTAAAAGATTTGGACACTATTACAGTGTGTGAATATAAGCCACAGGTGCAGAGTGCAAACCAGTGTTGGTAAAGCACTTGGGAACCAAATCTCTATACAAAACTTAACCACTAGACAGCCTTACAATTTGAGCAACCAACACAGCAATGCCTTGGAAGACACTAGACTCATTCTTAATCGAGTGGGTAGTTGTGTCGAGCTAAGGAGGTTTCATTTTTGAGAACTGATGAGTTAGTATCAACGTGCCACACTGAGCATTAACTTAGTCACTATTTGACTTCAACAGCTTACCATAAGGGATGTGGGGGCAGCTGTCAAGAAGGAAATGAACTTGCATGAACAGTGAATAACTGGAACGAAAGATACTTAACATCTGCTGCTCTTACAACCTTGCTCAAAAGTCCTTGTTCTGTGATAAGGAAAATTGCTATGCATTGTTTGGCAAGGAACAGGAATGCAAATAATGTAAAACATAGCTGGGATCGGGCTGTGGTGACCTATGATCGAACCCTATAGATCAGTGGTTTTCAAGCTGGTACTGCGGGACCCTGGGCTTCCACAATAGGTTATCGGGGTTCTGTAAAGAGATGGGGGGCAGTGGTGGAGTAGGCCAGGAGGAAGTACGTGGTCATTGCCAACCTGGGTTGCCTGGCCCCGTGTCAGCCTTTAGGATAGGGGTAGGGGTTCTGCGGCAGCAGAAGTGAGACGAAAGGGCTCCGTGACCATAGGAAGTCTGAAAGCTGCTATTATAGATCATTACTTTTGTTCAGCTGAACTTGCCTAACATTTGAAATGAGTGTGTGGCTCCTGAGTTTTGGCAATGGGACTCCACGTGCATTATCTGACAAGCTCTGTTATCTGTTCTAGACTAGGGCTTCAATAAAATGGAGAGCTGCTTTTAACTTATTAAATAGTTCCCCCCACACGTTTAAGTTGCGGGGGCTGGAGGCCTACTATCTAACTGCTCTGCAAATGAATCAGAATTTAACACTGCTCTATTGCAGTTTGATCACTACAGTAACAGGAGCTTAATGTTGATGGACTATAGTGCTACCCAAAAATATAGTTTATTAACAAACATAAAATAAATTGCACCATTAACTTTAAATTAAGCACCTAGCAGACTCACTTTCCCCACAAGTTGACATTTGGTTAAGATACCGCAGAAGCAATACATTTATGCATTAAACTTGTACAAAGAATAAGCTCAGCTGTTACCCAACCTTCAGTAGCAGTGTAAGAGCCAACTAAAGATGTGCAGCAAAAATAATGGTCACTCCACATGATCCCTGTCATTTCCTCCTACCAGACCTCTGAACTCTTATAGGTTTGTAATACAAAGACTAGTGACTACAATCCTGGGTTCAAGTTGCTCAACAGCTTCAGTCACAATTCAGCTGTAACCTTGAATTTTGCAACAACGATGAATGGTATTAAGATGGAGGAAGAGACAAATATAATTACTCCCCTGAAGGACTCAAGTACAGCTGCAGATAAGAACACTGCTTAGCACCCAGCATGGACTTTAATCTCCAGGTCCCAACTTTCACAAGCAATGTGACCATAATGAAATACATGCTCCTCTCTAGTCAATTAAGAGCTGATCCAGCTGTCACAGACATCAAAGGAAAGGTTCCTATTGCTCAACAGGATCTCAGGCTTCTACTCAAAAGCTTGTGACAACCAAATTTACCAGTTAACACTGAAGCACCAGTAAAGCCTGACCTATCGCTAATGAGACTACTCACACCGGGTCATGTTCTTGATTAATATGGAATTTGTTTTTGGAAAAGAATTTGGTCAGCCAAATATTATTTACATCCATTCTGATCCTCTCCTGCACAAGGGACAACCCCCCCCACCCCATCGGTGATTTCCCGTGGGGGGATTCCTTCCTCCCCCCCCGACTCAAGAGGCACCAGTCACCCATGTCCCTACTTGCTGTATAATAAAACATAAAGCTCCCTTTACAAGGCAGCCCACACATTGCATCCATAGGTCTAGAGGCTTATGGACATGGCATCTAACATAAATTGAGCTCACTGTAGTCTTATTTACATTCTGATACTCTCCATCTTAACATCGTATAAACCTACATTTTAATCAATCAGAAACATTAGTCACTTTTAAAGTAGTTATTACTGAAAAAATACCCCCCTTTTCTCACTGTATTAGCTTCCTTGACTGTGCTAGTTCTGCCACATATATACACAGAAACAGGGAATGTTTACGAGACACAACAAATGAGAAATAATCATCTTCCTTTGAGCAAGGCGCTGTTATCTTCTTTTTACTTCAAGACACCATTCAAAAATCTTCAGAAGTCATACTAAATTATACTGCTGGAAGCAGGTTTTGTGATGATGATCAAGGGGTGGGCCAATTCTAGCACAGGCAGATCTAGACCAGAAACACTGCACAACTGAAGTGGGGTTATAAAAAATAGCATTCAAGAGATGTCAACTACAGTGAGAATTGGTATTATGGAGCTGGTGAAACTGGTGACCCATAGTCGAATAGCATAATTCCAACCTCCCCTCCCCACCGGGGAGTTTGCATAGCTGGCGCTTCGCACTGGCCAGCTGGAGGTAACACTTCAGTAGAATACCAAAGTCAGAAAGAAAACCTATGGTAATTATTTTCAACAGTGGATAACACATCTGCAACAGCAGCAATGATACATAGATTGAAGATGAATTTAAGCCATCTTCTGTCCATATTCCGACTTTCCTTCAATATCAATATTAACGCAAAACTTCAGTGTCACGTGCTGGCTACGCAAAGTGTTTAAGACATTTTATTCATCGAACAGTGGCATTCCATGCTTGTGTTATCATCACTTATTAAAATATTAGTGACGTTTCAGTCTGCTGAGGCTTGTAGTCTTTATTCTGGACTGTACTTGCTAACAATAACAAAGAAACTGATATGAAGGCAATAAAGCATTTTGTAACCCACTCCATTATTGTAACAAGTACTTCAGTTCTTATCATGTGACCCATATTAAACCTGAACAATGATATCTATTAGCTAACAGAAGATATGCCTTTGAAATAACTTTCTTAGCTCAATTTTTGCTTAGTATAAAAAAGATATTTCCAAAGTCTGAGCTTCTAACACGGGGGTGGGGGGAGGGGACCCACAAAGAATCCCTGTAAGACGTATAAAAGAAACCAAATGTAAAAACAAAATTCAGTTATTTTTTCTCCTGATCTGATTAGGGTATTGCATTAGCAATTACAACGTCCAATACCAGCGTGGTTGCCCTATCAAACCATTCTGCAGGCTTACTCTTCAGTCCAACTGTATTTTATTAATGAGGCAAACAGCTGTTTGGGGATCAGGTGTCATGAAGTTAAGATGGCAGGTTGCATACACTCCTTTTAACCAATGGGGTTTTTTTTTAAATTACATTCTAGCTCTATTATCAAGCTTTATAATGCCTGACACACCATTGCATGGCAAACTGGACAGTGAAATAAGTCTACATACATTAAGTGCCAGTCATTACAACTCTGGATCCTGTGCCACACTTATGAATTTCTGACATAAGCATACACTGACCTTGGGCACTCGACAACTCTAACTTACGCTGGACTTGTCCAGTAGAACAAAAGCAAAGATGTGGACCGCTGCTACTGTATTGATCCCCAAAGGCTGGAAGAGCATGGCCAAGATCTCAGAATTAAGACAAACTAATGAAAGGACAAAGAAGATATTTAATAGCGTAGAGTGTGTTTGGATGCAGGCTCTGGGCCCTTTGGAGCACCAGTCTTTTAAAAGGCTTTTATTACAGAAAGGCCAACAAAAACTGAGTGAGTTATTTTTGCCCTGTTAAAGAAAAAAGTTTTAGGTTTAACCCCATAAAACTAACCCAAGAAAACCAGTACACCTTGTCATAAGTAATGAGAATAACCTACCTATCAGTTCTACCCTCCAGTGCCATTCCTTTGAAAAAGAGACATCCATAGGAAACCCGTAGTAGGAAAAAATGCTTGCTTTGGCAAGAGGGTCATTTTAAATGCCTCCCTTCCAAAATATATGTTTCTCTTCCCACTGCATATGCTAATACGTTACCAAGTCTGTTTATCTTTGTGTTTTTATAACATCAAATTGTTCCGTTCAGATCTATTTCAGCGTGTAACTACTGCACAGAGAAGAACATTGTGTTAAGTCCCAAAGTAATTTATGGTTAAAAACTAAACTAATCCTGAACACAATGTATTAATAAGAATATGCTACAGAACCAGCCAGGAGGGACTGCATTTTATACCTTTTGTTTCAGCTTAAAATTAAAAATATAAATCTCATTTTGGGCCGGCTTCTATCCTTTGTCCCGTAGCTTTAAGGAAAATATTACAGCAAATGATCCCCACAAAGATAGTAAAAAATAGGATCTTGAGCCTCACTTGCTCTGAATATGCTAAAAAGTATGGACAGCCTTTTTGTAAAGATATTTGACCACCTGTTTTTTCCCTTCTCAACCTCCCCTGATGTTAAGACACTTCACCAATCTCTCTTTTCTTTTTTTTATTTGAAACCAGCCAAACTGTGAACCCCAAGATAAAGGAACCAGCTATCTACAAGTCACAATGCTCTAGGATTTTCATCAGTCCACAATAAATCAATATGTATCCTCATATTTTTTGTCTAATAAAACATGAATTTTAAGTGTTTTTCCTCAAAAAGAGCACAAGATGTGCTGCATTTAAAAAACCAAAGTGTTACAAGCAAAGCATCTCCTCGAACCTGCTGGAGCACTGGCTCAGAGAGTATGTGAAGCAGGTCACATCAGGTGCAGGCTCTCAATGCTCCCCACCTGTGCCTCAACGGAGGCTAAGTATCTCGAAGTAACTCTTGAAAGAACAAGGTGTTCTTAGCACACAGAATTAAACACCTCAGTCTGTTGTCACAGGCTCAAATCTATAGTCGTGATAGCACTTTTATGGGGAAAACTATTTTGACCGGGGGGAAGAGATGGGAAAAAATGGCTTATGGGATGCCTGACAGGTGCTGAGGGTGTATGGATGCATATGCATGAATCCAACCGTACTCAGAGGAAATTACAGATATATCAGGAAAAACTGGACGGTCACAACAGAAGATTTTCATAGATTTCATAGACATTAGGGCTGGAAGGGACCTCAGGAGATCATCGAGTCCAGCCCCCTGCCCAAAGGGCAGGAAGTCAGCTGGGGTCATAGGATCCCAGCAAGATAA
>NW_017728911.1:34664667-34675719 GCF_001723895.1 Crocodylus porosus | reverse complement strand
GTTTGGCCAAGAGGTGATCATGGGATACCTCTTGTTTTGTTTTTTGTTTGTCATTGTGTTTTAAAGTACAGGTCAGCTTAACATTATTAAAGCAACTAAAACTGGTTCTGATGATGTGATGCATTGCAGTAAGTCAAGTCACATGAAAAGCCCCTAAAAACAGTACGGCAGATGGGGCTCCTTGGAATCCTTTTGGTTTCTGTCGCGCCTCGGAGGAAAGGGAAGGCGTTAATCCTTGTAAAAGCTTGATAGTTACATTTCCAGAAAGTTTCTGCTGTTCGTACAAATTTGATAGGGCAGGATTTAAATGCTCCTCTGTGTCCCTGACTGGGCGCTTCTGCTGCTTTGGCACACACGCACATACAGTGTTCCAGTACCAATGGGATGTGCTGCCTAATGCAGCTTTAAGCTGGCAACACTCCTGAGTAGCTTTAAGTGTTTATCAACTCAGTAGGTCAAAAGTCTGGAGACACTGGGTGGAGCAGCAGTATGCCACAAAACTAACAGTTGTCCTCCTGGAAAAGAAAGAAGAGACAGAAGAGAAACAGTAGTCAGCTCAAGATTAAAGTGACTGGCCTCATTCCATAAGAGACAATGTTCTGGATTGTGAAAATAGAGGATTAACCCTGGTTAAGCTATCTAAACAAAAGATACCAAAATTTGGTTTATAAAAACATCAAGAGCTTTTCTCTTTCCAGAGGGTGTGGCTGAATGTTATTGCTAGCAGGTTTAACAACTAAAAGGAAAATATCTGGAGTAGTCCTTGACTCACTTTTTTCTCGTGTTTTACTGCGTGTAGGCATGAAACAACTCAATTCCCAGAACCCAGCAGCGGCTCAGCTGGATATACACCCGCCGTGTAACCAAGGAGTGCAGAATGGATCTTCAAAAAGGATAGCCTGTGGGCTCCGTTACTGTATTGTACTGTGCTAGATACCACTGGGGACCACACTTTTTTGGCAGGCGTGATGCAAATTAACCTCATGCCCACCTTGTATACCATTCTGATCTCTGACCCGCTGCTCTGCTTTCTGCTTCCTGCCCCATCTGCTGCTGTGCTGTCCCCCACACACAGAGGCTGCTCATGCCTTGTGCCCCACTGCCACAGGTTGCCCATGTCTGTTCTATGCAATATGCATCTCCACATGAAAAAACAAAAGTGCCCGATTCAACTGCGACTCTCTTTCTCCCATACCACCACTAGAGAACTGCTTAAGGATTTTTAATCCCAAAGTAGCACTTTGCCCTTTGTTTTATAGAGAAATGACTATATATACCCTCCTTGTACATGAAAACCCAGTCCCATCACTTCTCAACCCTCCTTCCTCACCCAAAGTGCTGTATCTTTTTAGAAGTCAGTAAAACCTTGTCCTCCCAGAAGAGAAAATCTGAGCAACTGTGGAACTATGATGACACGTGCTAACCAGCACTGCTCAAACACTCATCCCTGCCACCCTGTGTCTGTAGACTGAGAGGGCCGGTAGACCTAACAACCGTGCACGTATTGGATGCAATGGGTACAAAGAGGCGGTTATGATGTAACTCTTATATGGCATGCTCCATGAGTGTAGTAAAAAACATTGTAGCCACTTTATTTATTAATACTGCTATAACAGCATGCAGATGTAGTAGTGATATCATACCAACTGATGTGCCCTCCTGGATGGCAAACCCTTAGCTCATCTTTTAAGTCAGCTGAAAGTTGCATCTGTCCCCAGCCTGAGATTATAAACTCATTAGGATGGAGATCTTGTCTTCCCACGTCTTTCTAAAAACCCTACTACGACAGGGATTGCATTAATGACAATCTTACCAGGGAAGTACAAGTGCTGCAAAAGTAAGAACAACCCTTAAGTCTGAATGTCTATGGGTTTACGTCATAACTTTACAGTAGATGAAAGTTATCTGTGGTTTTTCTAGGATACAATTCATTCTGGGCCAGGGGAAGTGATGGGTGCCTGCATAAACTAGAAGTCTTGGAAATATTAAGCTACAAGTAAAAAGCAATAATGAAAATTTTAAATGAAAGAAGAGACATTTAAGGGAACAGAAGGGACTAGAACACTGAATTGTCAATAGCAAAATGTAATTTGCAGGGAAAATATGGTATTGTTTTTTAACATTTGCAATAATAATTTCTTTCATGAAGAGACTTTACATGGCAAACTTCAGCACAGCAAGATTTGTAATAATCCCTGGTGAATAGGGGTGTGTGTCAAATATGTCCATGGGCTCATAATTATACTTCTATAATAGCCATAGAAATCTGTTCTCTTCCATCCTTTCAAGAATCTAATCCCTCCCCTCCCACGGCAATATTGTTTCATAAAATAAATATCAACCTTTGTGGTTTGTCCACTTCAGTTGTAAGTTCCCCAACAATGAGATTTCTACCACCTCCTCTGAACATTATACCATCCTCTAACAGACCCCACTGCCTGGAAGAAAAGCATTACCACTTGATTTTTTCCTTAATTTCATCCCTTACATCTCAGTGTGACTTCTTGTGGTGCTCTAAATATAATGACTAAAAATTGGAAATGAATTGAACTGAAACTACATGAAAATCCACTGCAGTTTAAACATATGACAGTCAGAACTGCAACAGAAGAGCAAGCTGAAGAGTGCTATGCTTACAATCAGAAGAGCTTTCTAAGAAAGGAGATGCCTCTTCCAAAATAGCATGTATGCAGCCTTCTGGCTGGTGCCCAAATTTGATATGTACAAGCTGTTTACACTTCATAAAGCTGTACTGCTTACAAATCAGAGAAGTATTATGTCACAAGCCACAGCACAAGAGGCTGCAATAGAATTAGAGAAAAATGGTACTATCTATTTGAATCAGCAATCAGAGTTTTCTGGTTTGTTTTCTTAAAAATTTCCTACTGAAAAGCAACTTTTTTTTTGGTGTGCTGTTAATGGTTTCTATAGGATCGGAATGGAGTGTGGTACTCACTGGCGTGTGGTATATTCAAAGTGCCATTTTTGAAAAGGCCCTATACCAACTGCCTTCCTTTTCCACACTGTGTAAGTGCAGGCTGTCTAAGGACTTGTTTAAAAGAGTCTTTGCTGGCAAGAACCTGTCTGTCAGATTTGGTTGTCAAGCAGTATTTTTATAACAAACTAGATTTAAGAAATCTTGAACTGCAGGATTAAATTTTGCAAAGGGATCTTTCGTCTTTTTTTCCCCGTTTTTTTTATTGTACCTGCTACCTCTGGTCTCACGTCCTCATTGTTCAGTTATTAACCTATTCTATGGGGTGGGGAGGGGAAATCCTACACCAGGGGTGGGCAATTATTTTGGGCGGATGGCCACTTACTGAGTTTTGGCAAGCTATTGAGGGCCACATGACAGGCAGCCAGGGGCAGATAAATATTAATTTTCTAAATTTTTTAGCAGTCCCGCAGGCCAGATGGAATGGCCTGGCGGGCCGCATCTGGCCCACAGGCCACATTTTGCCCAGCCATCCTAGACTTTTCTACACTGCTCTGTGAACACAGCATCATCTTCTGCACAACAGAAATGTCCCCCTGGAGCACAGGGCAAAAGTGTATGCTCGCTTATTCTCTGTGTTATCTATAACCAGAGCCACAGGGTGTGCATTGTGCCAGAGCCTGCTTTCAAACACAAGTATGAGCAGAACCTCAACTCAAAACAAATTCTGGAGAGGTCTCCAGGGGGATCCAGGCGGGGGGTAATGAGAACAGGATGTTGCTACCAATTCTCTTCACTGACTCTAAACATCATTTGACAGCAGGCAGAAGGGAAGCACCTGCACATGCTTGTTTCCCATTCATCATGGGTAGATGCTAAACTTACCTCTGTCTGATAATGTTGGGTGCACAGAGTGACCAGCACGCCCTATTAGGAGCTGAAAATGAACATTTTCCTCCTCCCTTAGCATCCTTATAATCTACACCAAACAGCAAGCGTGTTGTTTACTCTTAGGGAGAGAGGACATGCAACCAATATCTTTCCCAAAAGATCAGGTGACCACAACTGGGTGGAGTGGAGATAGAAGAATGAAGGTAGACAAAATCACTCATGCCATCGTCATCCACTGACATTTAAAAAAACAAAATAGACTAAGCTCAAAGTTAGTAGATCTGGGATCTGAATGTGCAGGCAGAACTGACTGGAAAATGTTCACAGAGTACTTTTGCTACTACAGAAATCTGACTTTGCCAAAACTAGACTGGTCTGGCATCCATTCCCACAGCTCAGACTAGCAAGCAGTGCTGGAAGTCCACTACAAAGGGACCCGTGTTCACCCTGAAGTTACTCCACATCTCCACCCAAGGAGCCATGCTTTCCCTTGTTCTCCCTAGTCTGTGATTGTGTCACCAGGCACAGCAAAAAATACATGTAGGTTTGTCTGCCTCACTACATTTGTAAAACCGTATTTCACTAGCACGGCTCTTCCTACCACACAGAAGTCTTTGTCCACGTGCGCCACAGTTCCTAATATTTAGGAAGAGTGCTTCAGCAGCAGAACATTTTAAATTAATTCTGACTAAGGATGAAATGCTTGTTTTTCTGTCTTTTCTTTTAGTCTTAAAAAGGAACTGTGTTGTGTAGCTTTTTATTTAGCATTTCCTTTGCCTCACACATGGAGCGAACATATTCAGTAAAGGGCTGATGTCTGGCAATATTTTCTGCCTGAAGCACAGAAAATTCTCCCACTGGATTTCTTGATCATCCACACACCATTCCATCAGGAATAATGTAGTACTACAAAAGCAAAGCTATTAGCTTTACAACAGCTATTGCCACCTTCAGGCTGTTCTGGACTGGTGGACATGAACACAGATATAAGATTACTTTCATTGCAGAACAACCTATACCAAAGGACTTGTCCCTCTTGTTAACAGACTTAAGATAGCAAGCTCGGGTACCCTGGAAGCAATAGATCTACCACCTTTTACAGGAGTGCTCAGAAAAAGGACTTAAAATCTGTATGTCAAGTGTCCAGGTTGTAGCCATATTGGTCTAGAGGAAAAAGCAATCAGGGTAGAGGTGATATCTTTTATTAGACAAACAAGATTTTTGCACAAAATCCTAGACTCTTCTACACTGCCCTATGAACACAGCATCATCTTCTACGCAACAGAAATGTCCCCCTGGAGCAGAGAGCAAAAGTGTATGCTCGCTTATTTGTTGTATGTTATCTCTAATCAGAGCCACGGCACGTGTGCAAATTTTTTGCAAAAATCTTGTTGGTCTAATAAAAGATATCACCTCTACTATGAACCCCGATCACTTTTTAAAATCTTTGGGCATTTATACAAATCCTGTACCTATTCATGCTGCCATGCGCCAGAGATCCAGTGAGTTGGAGTAGGCTCACCCAGCACTGCATTGCACGCATTTTTATAAACAGCGAAAAGCATGTCAGCACTGAGAAAATGGCGGTGGTCCGCTTTTGAACTAAAACACATTTAATGTGTTTTAGTTCAAAAGCGCACTGCCGCCACTTTCTCAGCGCTAGCACACACTTGGCCATTTATACAAAACCATGTGATGCAGCACCTGGCGCTACATCACACACATCCAAAAAGGCCTTTTAAGACTCCCAAACAAAAAAAAAAAAGGAAAAAATCTTTAAGACAACACTTGGCTCCATAAAGATGTTTTTCCTCTCAAATGGATCCCATGTAAGGTATGAAACGCCAGTGTAATTTGCAGTGCAATTACCCCTGGTGCAGCCCCGCCATTGGAGTCTCTCTCAAGGGAAAGAGCTTTGGGTAGACAATAGTAAACATGGGCTGGCTGCAGCGGTGACAGTGTCCCAGAGGGCAGTGCAGCAATTCCAAGAGACTTTTTGGTAATGAGATTGGCGTCAGGAAGTTGAAATCTAGGGAAGAAAAGAAACACAAGAAAGCATCAGATCTGTAACAAACTAAATTCATAAAGTCAAGCTCAATAATCACATTCCATGCACCCTTAGCAAATGATGTATCCCACTAATCCTCTCAAAAACATCTGGCCCCTATCTAAGGAGTAGTGAACAAAAGCAAATTTTCCACAAATAAGGTGAAGCACTTGATGGAGTTTTTGAGTAAAACTGCAGGTATAGGAACAATTAGACCCAATTATCCAGATGAAGATACTTCTCAAGCAAATAAATGAATGATAAGTAATAAAGCATTTCTAAACAGCAAAGGTGTCAACTAACTCCAACTGAAAGCATGGATGATTTAGGGAAGTGCACTTGTTAAATCAAACTAATCAAACCAAAGGGAGGCTGCTTGTTTCATCAATGTCTGTTCAATAATTAGCAATACAAGACCCTATGAAGGAAGCTAGTATTATTTTACTGATGTATTTCAAAGAAGAATCACCCCAGGGCAAAGCCACAACTCACACAAAACACAAACAACTGATCACTCCCTGATTCAAAACAGTAAATTACAACCCAATTAATCAGAAGCCTCATCAGTTTCATCCAGGTCAAGATCTAAAACCTGGTCCCAACAAAACAGTTCTTCTAGCCATAAGTCTGTAACTCTCCCTCAGCACCTCAAGCTGATCCTGAAAAACTATCCTGCTTTTCCAAGCCTAAAAACCTGCTCGTCTTTAGAGTTATAGTCATGCCACATGGCAGAGTGGTTATGTGACATGGATAAGTCACCACCATAAACGTGATAAGATTACAATCACCTGTGACCTAAAAAGGACGTGAACTCTGTTCTCTTTATGCCTCAAGTTTCCGGCCCCTGTCAGCACAGAGATTAGAAATCTGCAAATAAAACAAAATGCCATCTTTTTGGTCTACGCTTCTGCTGTTGTAAGGCTTCTATTTAACCACCATCTTTTTTTTACCCATTAACTAACAGGTATAAAAAAAATGCACAGCCCCTAAGCCAGTCATTTTTTACTCTCCAGCAGTGCAGCATTGTTTCCCATGTGACATATGCTTACGTTTGTCCCACTCTAATATCTCCCTTCATCACTAGCCTGAACAAAAATGTTGGTGGCAGGGGGTCCCAAGCAGAAGAATGTCAGCTCTTGTACACTTGCCTGGACAAAAGGCACTAGTTCATGCCAGCAAACTGAGTCATATCAGTGAATCCCATCCAGTTTTTCACTGTACCCTCCTTTACTTCCAACACCTCGACTCTCTCTAGGAGTCCACACATTCCCAAGGTGCTAGACAGAGAGCTCTATAACCCTCTCAAATCTCTGACAAAGCCCAAATTCCTAAATTATACTCAACCCCAGTATTTCATGTAGTAACATGAAGTATAACTAAAGCCATGGGCCAGTTTTCAACAAAGAGTCTGAACTGGGGCAGAACTAAAACAGCTCAGCTGTCAATTTGTACTGAAATGGCCAACAGCTGCTAGCATTTCTTCTGCCTTATGTATAATAAGTCTGCCAGTTTAGGAGTGTGTTGCCTGGCAAGGAGCTGCATTGTTGGATGATGCATCTCCTCTTGCCTCAGGATAATATTTCTCCATCTCCTTTCCCCATTAAAGGCAGTTTCTTCTCTGCTGCAGACTGAAAAGCCTGCATGCTTTTTACGTTGTCCCCAAGAAAACATTTCTAAACACCACTTTACCTTTGGAGCACAGCATTTAGCAGAGGCATTTAGCAAACTCCTTTTTTTGCTGTACTTTATCACTTAAAATGTAATTTGATTGAATAAATGCTGTAAGACATTAATGTTTGCACAGTTCTTTGAAGAGCTATATAAATGCTATTGTTATCTCTGAAAAACATTCCTGGTTTTCTCACACTCTGAAGGATGTTAAAAAGCAATTAGGATACCTTTTAAAAACCTGTAGTAGGTGTTATACAGAATCCTCATGGCCAGCTCTTGCAAAGGCAGCACATAATCTGTCTCTGTCCCTATAGACTTCACCTCTGCTGGGAGGAACACAGTTAACTGCCCTGATGAAAAGGAGAGCAGCTTCACCTCTGAAACCTTAATAGGGGAACCACAGCTGGAGGGACACAAGACATTTAGATAAGGGTTAGCAACAACAGAAGTTAAAAAAATGGAGAAACCCAACATGCCAGCCCAAAGTGCCCTTGCCACTGCTCTGCAGCACACTGCTCCCCTCAAGCAAGAGCTCAT
Organism: Crocodylus porosus; assembly: GCF_001723895.1. Taxonomy (NCBI): domain Eukaryota; kingdom Metazoa; phylum Chordata; order Crocodylia; family Crocodylidae; genus Crocodylus; species Crocodylus porosus. The sequence continues at coordinate 34,667,638 of NW_017728911.1, read as the reverse complement.
TCATATCTGCAGACCATGTTTCAAACTGACAATCTCATCCTCTGTAAGATTCTAGTTCTGGCCCAACTGGAGGTCTTTACTGGTGAAGTGATACTCAAGAACTAGAAAAAGGAGAGCATAACCCCAGTCAAATTGCGTGGACTGAAAACCCCCACAGCATCACAACCCCTCTCATCTAGCCAGGTAGTAAGCCAACAGCACAAACTGGTTATTGCTATTGCAGAATATATATACATTTACAAATGGTCAATTTATTCTGTGTTGTGGGCCAACCAGTTCAGAATGAGTAAAGAATTTCCCCACCCACAATTTCAGGTCATTAGCATTTAAAGTGCCAGTGGATGTTGCAGTACTGGAAGATAACCCCAATCCTGCCCTTAGCAATCCATATTCAAAATAAGGGGAGCTCTCTGATGGGTGTAGGGGTGTAAACAATGCAGCTTAATGTACGTAGGTAACAAATACCTGATTCCCTGCTGCAGTTGATCTACCCAGGCCAACAAGATGTGAATAGAAAAATTCTATTAAGAGGCTGGGGAAGACACCCTGTTTGTGGTTTGTGACAAACCCAAAGACACAAACAACTTCTGTTGATACCAGATTTAGCAAACGAAATAAAAAAAAGTAACCACATTTGTTGGTCTTCCCAGAAACTGGTCCCAAATCCCAGATGAGGAAATCACACCCTAAGAGATTTGGAAGAGAAAACTCAATCCAAGTCCAAGATAGCAGCAAGGAACTCCACTCTAAAAGATAATGGATAAACACCAGAGAGGCAAGCAGCAAAATAATTAACCTCTCTACTGAATTAAATCAGTATTAAATCTTTTCTACAAAGCATCAGGGGATAGGGAAAAAATTGGGAACTGAGAAATCAAGTGTAACATTCATTCTCTAGCCCCCAACAATCGGTGCCTAGAGAATGAATTATCATCACAGCCAATAAACCCATATTGTTGCATTTTCAAGCAGAAGTGATGTAAGGGAAGCTTTTCTGTACAGCAAACTGAACTTTGTTGGCCAATCCCTATGAACTTTAATAGATGAGACACAAGTAAGTCGCACTGAGGTTTAACCTCAATATTGTTTAGGTATGACGTTTGCTTGAAAGACTAGGATATTCATATCCAAAGCTCCATCCCACAGTTGAAAATCAGAGGTAAGAAGCAGGCTTAAAGAGACAGCCACATAAAACGTCTGCCAAGACATGGCAGGAGAAAGGGGACTATGCTATGAATTATAGATGGTTATTAACAGAAGCAAAGGACTGGCAAAGAATAACTCCATGAGATAAAAAGGGGGAGGCATTGCTTCTTTTTCTTGCTTGGTCATCCCTTATGTGGCTGGAAAAAGTGAAACCCCCCCTTACAAAAGATGTCCTGCAAATAAACCACAGGACTAAGATTACGATCTCTCATTGACTGCCTTCAGCCAGAATGACAAGTTCGCAGCAGTTAACCCAGAAGCCCATGCAGGTGGGTAGTGAGTCTAATCTACAGAAAGTGAGATCAAAATTTACTTCCAGAGCTGAGACCACTTCCTATCATACAAAAGGGGGATTTCTCACAGCTTATCTGATGGCAGGATTCAGACAAAAAATCATTACTTGCACAATGTAGTTTATACTCTAGCTTCAAAACCTCAACTGTACACGAGTAACTACACCACGCGTCAGGTTCTCGCTGCCCAGTAACCGACCAGATAGAGAATGAAACCCCCGTACCTTCATTCCAAGACTATCATTCTTTCACCTGAGCAGTAAAGACCTTCCACTGGCCACTAATTCTTACTACTAGAAAGAACGCAGGCATGCTTCAGCAGGCAATTAGGATATTCTTTCAAGATCATTCAGCTTATGATCACAGTGGGATTTGTGTGATGGTCTTTATACAAATGACATAGTTACCTGACTAGAAGAGAAAGAATTACTGTACTGAAGTGTGAACAAAGCAGAGGCGTAACATGGCTGGGCACCCAGGGCACACACAGGGGTAGCAGTGACTTTCAGTTACCACTATGTCAGTGGCATGACTGTGCACCTGTACTCCCCTCCCCAAACTGGTGCCTGGGGCAGCTTCCCTGGGTGTCCCACTCTAGTTATGCCACTGGAATAAAGTTTCTCTTAGGCTGGAGTTATCCCTTCACATGGCTGCTTTACAGATGTGTTAAGCATTGTTACAATAAATGAAGAGGGGGCTTCGTTTAGCGCACAAACACACATGCTATACCATTTACTAAAAGAGTAGATTCTGATAGAAGTGACTGCCTTTAATACAAGCACTGCCTTTAAATACATAGGGGGCAAAAAGAAAGTTCTGGGTAATGTGGGGCCCCTGCAAGACACGCTAGGAAATTTGGTCGTCACACTGGATGACAAAGGTAACCTATTTAATGACTTCTTTGCCTCCATTTTCCTGAGCAGGGACCGGAACAGCCACCCCTGCCCGGGCCCCCCTTAAACCCCAGGGGAGGCGCACTTTGGCCAAAGGTCAGGGAGGATCTAGTCAGGGAACTTCTGGAGGGACTGGATGTATTCAAATCAGCTGGTCCGGACGATCTCTACCCCAGAATACTGAGGTCATTGCAGGACCCCTGACACGGCTTTACGAGCACTCGTGGTGCTCTGGCACAGTGCCAGAGGACTGGAAGAGGGCCAGTGTGGTTCCCATCTTCAAAAAGGGGAGGAAGGAGGACCTGGAGAACTATAGGCCGCGTAGTCTTATCTCGATCCTGGGCAAGCTTTTTGAGAGAATTATCCTGGCGCATGTCCACGAGGGGCCAGCAGGGGAGATCATGCTTAGGGGCAGCCAACACGGGTTCATCAGTGGCAGGTCCTGTCAGACCAACCTGGTGGCCTTCTGCGACCAGGTCACCAAATCCTTGGATGCAGGGGTAGCAGTGGACATAGTCTTCCTGGACTTTCGGAGGCCTTCAACACTGTCTCTCACCCCGTTCTCATTAAGAAACTGGG
>NW_017728911.1:34608925-34664117 GCF_001723895.1 Crocodylus porosus | reverse complement strand
CCTGGTACAAACTAGTCCGAAGGGACCATCAGGCACTGGGGGAGTCCCTGTTCCCCCGAGCACCGCCAGGAGTGACCACGAATAATGGCCACAAGCTGGCAGAGGGGAGATTCAGACTAGACATCAGGAGGCGCAACTTCACTGTCAGGGCAGCTAGGATCTGGAACCAACTTCCAAGAGAAGTGGTGCTGACTCCTACCCTGGGGTCTTTAAGAGGAGGCTGGATGAACACCTTGCTGGGGTCGTTTGAGCCCAGTACTCTTTCCTGCCATGGCAGGGGGTCGGACACGATGATCTGCTCAGGTCCCTTCCGACCCTACTAACTAACTAACTATGCAGTTTTCCTTGTTTGAGGACCTGGGTAGATACAGCCTTAAGACTGCAACCCCAGCTTTGTGGTCCGCGGATAATAAAATGCTACCTTTGTTTGGAGGGCCTTGATGGAAAGTTTTTCAAAAAAAAAGTAGAGTTTAACTGAAAGTAAAAAAGAAGAAGCATCTGATCAAGTCAAAATGCTTGGACTATCCATTACTGTTCTCCCCAGGTACAATCATTACAGGCAATCAGAAATGCCGAATGCAGCCTACATAAAACCAACACACAATCCATGACTGCGCTCCCTCTGTAACGGTGAACAAATAGGTGCACTTTTATTGCTGGTAATACTACAAAGGCCAATCAGAAATTAATACCTCCTAATTTTTAACTCCTAAGCAAGCCGTGGATATGGGAGGGTGTTCTTCTTCTTGATTTCTTGCCTAAGGGAGCAACAGTAAATTCAGAGGTCTACGTCAAGATCGTTAAGAGACAGAAACATTGAATGCAAAGAGCCTGATCCAAGAGACATGTCTGGGGTGCTACTTCTACCTGACAACACTTGCCTACACACTGGCTCACATACCACAGAGGCAAGCTTATCATTTTGGGTGGACTGGGTTGCCCCACCTGGCACACAGCCCAGAGGATGAGGGACAGACTATGAGGGCGACACTTTCAGCATGACAAGGAAGTGACGGAGCGTTTGAGACAGTGGCTGCTCAACAAAGAAAAGGACTTTTACATGCCCTTGTTCACCGGTGAAAAAGCCACTGACAGAGAAAAACTCTATGCTGAAAAATAGCTGCGTGTTCAGTGATGATGTATACATTTTCTGTGCAAGTTTAATATTTTTTCAATACTATTTGGCTGGGAAAACAAATAGGAGGCACTACTTTCTGACTGAGCCTCATACCAGTAACAAAAAGCCCCGTCTTTACTGATTAAGGAAGATGTAAGCACCAGTGTGTTGCAGCACGTGGATCTACTTGTGCCATCTCACAGGAGGAGTGAGGAGGATTTGTTAATAATGTCTATGCAGTGCTTTCAAAACCTACAGCCTTGCCTACATTACACCCAAAACATGTTCCATTACAGCTGGTACTAATGCAGCTCCATGAGTGGTAGTAAGAATGGAAATGTAGTCAAGGGACTGTTATCTGCTGACTTTTTAGCTATCCTGTGGTCTAGACCCACTCTGAAGTTTAACATTGGTCAAAACACCTACAGGATGAGATAAAATCTAATCAAGATATCAGCAGAGGATGCCGTGAGAAGCAATGTCTGCAGACGGTTTTTAAAGAAACTAAGTCAAATGAAAATCTGGCTCAGTAGAGTCAACTGATGCCGCTAAAAAAAGGATTAGTAGAAAATTAGTTCAAGAAGATACAAATATGTTTAAAAAAATTAAAATGGGAATTTGGAAATACGATGAAACAACCTGCTTCCCCATCAAAATAGGTAGGTTTTAAATGACTTAAAACGGAGGGACTTGTTAAGCCATACCTGTCACAGAACTTATTAGCACTTAACTACCACAAGTCTTTTCTCTGCAAATAAGTTCAATGTGGTTTCTTTTGACTCTTAATTCACTCTAACGCCTTCTTTACAATTTATTCAGATTTCTGACAAACCAAAGTACATATTTGAAGTGGGCATTTATTTAAAGATTAGATCAATCAAATTTGAAATCAGAACATAGTGACACCATCTGGTAAGAGCAAAATTGTGATACAACCACAAAATATTTATATGTTACAGGACTGGCACCAAAATGCCCCGTTCCCATCAGGAAAACCTTAGAAACTCGAAGGCACTCAACACCTAGCACATTTTAGCAAGGCCTGGATTATAAGTGGGGAAGTTATAGTTACTTTAAGCTCAGCCGAGGGACAGTCTTACAAATTTATAATTAGAAAACACTGGGCCTTTCCTCTCAGATCAGTTTTATACTAGGATCACTCCGTTATGATGCTGTTCCTCATTTATGCAAGCCTAGGTGAGAGAAGAATGAGGCTACTGTGCTGGACAGCACACTTCCATTGTGACCACAGACACGAGATGGTTTAGGTAGGGTATTTTTAAACATGCGTACATAAAAACAGGACTATAATTTGTAAAAGTTACTGATGACAGTCCCTAATTGCAGATCAGGCACTGCAAGTAACTGCAACTGGGATGTAATGAGAGTCTGAATAAAACGCAAGGTGGCCCAGACTCTGCACAGCTTTGAAGACCTGGGAACTAAGATGCTACAGAGCAGGGGTGGCCAGCCTGTAGTAAAGGTGCCACAAGTGGCATGGGCAGCCTGTGTGCAGCACACAGCAGATCAGGAAGGGGACAGGCAGCAGATGGCCAGATAGGTCAGGAAGCAAAAAGCAGAGCAGCAAATTGGACAGACAGCATAGAGCAGGGAACAGAAAGCAGAGCATCAGGAAGAAAGGGACTGGAGTAGCACTTGGAAAGGATACAGGACTAGTTGTTGCAAGCCTGCCAAAAAGGCTGGTCCTCACTGCTACAGTCACCGCAATATTTCCCTCATTCTTTGGTTTTGGAAAAGCATGATTCTATGAACGCTTCATGCTTTTTGGACCAAATTTAAATGTAGTTGGCTTTCAAGCCTCTGGCCTTAACATTATTACTAAAAGTTTCTTAGAAACAGTTGCAAATGCACCAGCTGCTCTTATGGCTTACTCCCGAAATAGTGAAAGTTCAGCAAATTAATGTGGAAGATTTATTACAAAACTAATACAGAACTGGCAGCTAAAGTAATCCCCTCAAAGTAACATCAGTCCTGAATCAATCACAAAAAATAAATTCCAGTTGTATCACATAGGCATATATTTATGGAAAGGGTTAGGAGAAAACGTATGCAAAACATTAAAATTAATTCATGCTTACCCATTACAGCCAATGACTTTATTATATAGATAAGAAGGGAGCCCTTTCAGGTGAATGTTGTTATCCACATAAACATATTGCAGCTCCCGTGAACGACCTAAATCTGGGTTTAGAAGACAAAGAGGGGGAGAAACATGAAGTAATGACAATTCTGGGCAAAAGCTATTTAAATCAAAATAAGCTGACTAGACTCAATGTAAGCGAACATGAAATATTACTCTTCAACAGTTAAATTTGATTGACTGAATTATTTATGAAAAGAAAATCTGTGGAAAAAGTATGTTAAAGGGTACTTAAAAGTTAAAATTATTCTTAAAAAAAAAACTTCCAACCTTTCTAAAAATTCCTATATAAGGGACATATCCCTGTGAGAATGAGCTTCATTAAACCAAATCTAATGTCATTTTGAAAAGCCAAATGCCTGCTGGACTCAAATATCTCTAACAGATACTTTAAAAATCCCAGGTCAAAACCTCTGCTAGTGTGAATTTGTGCAGCTCCACTGAAAGCAGACATGCACCAATTCTGAGAAGCAGTTTGCCACCCCCCCACCCCCGTGGGGCTGTGCAAAAGAGTATGGCAATTTAATGTAATTCGTGATATCTATTGCAAGTAGTAGTCATTCAAAAACAGCTTTGCAGACTACACAGAAGATGCAGAATAAAAGATAATGACGGGTGATTATTATGCTATTGAAAAGATGTTCATTTTTTCTCCTACTGACAAAACGCTAAACAACATTTGGATATGGTTATGGGTAAGCTATCAATACATTTTGAGCACTGTAACATCTTCCCATAAAGATCAGACACAGACATTGGCTAGGGAAAACATTTAAGAGTCAAATGAGCGCAACACGGATAAAGAATATCTAAGGGAGAGGAGATATGCTAACTACATACAGCTATTTAAAGGTGGTGAATGCCTAGCAAGAATGAATGAATTTAGTCTGGGACACAAAAGAAAGAAGTAGGAGAAATGTGATGAAGTTGAGGGGGGAAATTACGTTTTTGTCATTAGCAAGATGTCTTCATCTGGGGAAGTCTCCCAAAGGGAAGTAGTGAAAGACGAACTAACCCAAGACATTTAAAAACAGATAGAACAAAATGCTAGAAAACAGTTCAATGAAACAATCTGGAACAGACAAAGAGACTGATGTAGCTGATCTAAGTGCTCACACTTTTCTCTAAGGTCTGTGCTTTCCAAGTATTACATTCACACTCAATTACAAACATCTCAAATAAATGAAAAGCACAGAACGAAGAAACTTAGGTTTCTATTGGAAGGGTCATTTACTTGTAAAGGCAACTCTGTAGACCAGTCCAAAATGCATTTTAAATAGGTCAGTATGACTCCAGCATACTCACTAGGGGTATAAGCATTATGGATTTAGAAATTAAAGCAAGCTGAACTAGTGCTTGATTGAAAACACAAAGAATTCGCCAAGCTGAAAGCTTACACTGTCTGAGACTCATCCTAACTTTCCATCTTTACCAACTGGCAATAAAATACTGTATAAAGGAAGTCTCAGCAACTATGCTGCTACTTCCTGTTTCATAAGTAGAACTAGCACATCAAGAGCAGAGTGACAAGTGAAAACATTTTCTCTTAAGTTGTACAGCAGTAGTGAGCAAAATGCGGCCCGGGGGCTGGATGTGGCCCGCCAGGCCATTCTATCTGGCCTGCAGGACCCCTAAAAAATGTAGAAAATTAATATTAATCTGCCCTGGGCTGAGAGTGAGCGTCCTAAAATTTAACAGGGAACCACAGTTACAAGCTAGCCTGGAAATGTCCCTTTTCTACATGCAATTATGAAGCAACCATAAGGAGCAGAGGTGCACTGATATATCGGTGGCCTATCAAACCAGCACCAATAAAAGGGGTATTTATATTACTGGCTACCGGCTTTTTTTGGCCATTGTAGCCGATGATGTTCTCTGATACTTATGCCTCGTGCCCCAGATGCCTGGGTTCCCTCCCACAAGCTGGGGTGACCCCAGATACACCCCCATCCCCTCACTGGCAAGCCAGGCTGGAGCAGAGCAGCAGTCGCAGTGGCTCAGGTGCTGGCGCAGTCACAGACTTCGGGGCTGGGGCTGGGGTGGGTGCTGTAAAAGGCACCGCCGAATGCTGCAGACGTGACTGGGGTGGGTAGAGCTGAGCTGCCTGGCTCAGCCCAGCGTGACTAAACCCACAGTACCTGGGGGTCTGCGATGCAGGGGCCAGGACAGAGTCTGGCAGGGGCCAAGACAGCCTCTCCTCTACCTACTTACTGTCAGAGCTGCTCAGGCTCTGGTCCCTCCCCAAGCACAGCAGCACATGGAAACGCAGCCCCTCCCGGGGTGCACAACAGCAGTGGAGTCCCATGTGCTCAATGCCTGGCTGCACTTGCCACCAGTTGGGGGCAGAGGAGGATAAGGGGTAGGGCAGAGGCTGCAGGGCATCCAGGGTGGAGGGAGCAGCTGCTGTGGCTCCAACTCTGGCTCCAATTCAGGCTCAGGTCCGGAGTGGGAGCTGCAACAGCTGCCTGCCCCTCTCCCCCAAATCTGAGAGGAGGGGGCTCTTTCTCCCCCCATCCACACTGGGGGTGCTCATTTTACATCCACAGCTGGGGTATGCGCTGCCTCATGGGGGGTGAGGCCCCTCACAGCTGCACCCCTCCACAAGCCCCGCTCTGGCCCCGGCACCCCAGCGCCAGTGCTCAAGCCCCTCTCGTGGGCAGGTGACCAGAGGCAGGACGGGGGCTCTGAAGGAGAAAGGGGGAAGGCAGCAGTTCCCCCACAAGTCCCTTCTCCCTTCCCCGGGCCACACACGCCACTGCCCCGATGAGCTCAGGGGAGACTCTGTTTCCCCCTGCCCCATAGCCACTCTGCCCCGGGCAGCTGCCCTCCCCGCTGCGTGCAGCAGGGTTCTTCCTCCGACCCCTCAGCCCAACTGGGTCCTGCCCTTCCCAGGGCAGTCTCCTGGCCCTGCCCTGGGCAGAGGGAGGAGAGTGGGGAGCCTGGACCAGAGACCACTCAGGCCTGGGCAGCCAGGCATGCTCAGGGAGCTGCCACCAGGCTGGGGTTGAAGGGCTCTGCACAGCCAGTCGCAGGCACGGCTAGGCTAGCCCTGCCCGCCGCAACGGGCACAGGCACTTTTACACATGCTGCAGGAGTGGCAGGGCGGCGTTTTAAATAGAGCAGCTCCAAGAGCCGCTCTAATTAAAGTGCCACCGTGCCTCTTGTATCAGTATCCCCAAGGTTAAGAAATGGCACTAAGTATACTAAATACTGGTTTTTGGATCAGTATCAACAGAACAAGAACAAGGAGCAAGACTCTCAAGCTGCAGCAAGTGAGGTTTAGGTTAGATATTAGGAAAAATTCTCTCACTAGGAGGGTGGTAAAGCACGGAGACAGGTTACCCAGAGAGGTGGTGGGGTCTCCATCCTTGGAGGTTTTTAAGACCTGACTAGACAAAGCCTTGGCTGGGATGATCTAGTTGGGGCTGGACCTGCTTTGAGCAGGGGTTCGACTAGATGACCTCCTTCTAACCCTAATTTTTTATGACACTATGATTCTATGATATGGCAGGTTAATAATTAGCTATTGGTATCGGCCAAGAAAATTTTTCTTATTGGGATGCATCAATAAGGGCTCAACATCAAGGGTTTTAGACATTTCTTTAAAGAAAATTTATCTCATTTTAAAGAACTGCTTTCAGTCCAGAGTGGTAATTTTCACATCAACAAAAATATCAGAATAAAGAGGTAAGTGTCAGGGAATGGTCCACGGGAAGGAAAAATTGTTTGCAGGGCAGCTAGGAATGGAAGCAGGAAGAGCCAAAGGGCAGGTCTGTAAAGGGGAGAAGAAAGGCAAGGAAATTCCTTAAGCTATATAATCTGCCTTTTCTGAATATGAGTACTGACAGTCTAACTCAGGGGCAGGCAATTATTTTGGGTGGAGGGCTGCTTACTGAGTTTTGGCAAGTCATCGAGGGCCACACGACAGGCAGCCAGGGGCAGGTAAATACTATTTTTCTAAATTTTTAGGGGCCCCGTGGGCCATATAAAATGGCCTGGCAGGCCACATCTGGCCCACGGGCCGCATTTTGCCCACCCCGGTCTAACTGATATCCCTCTTACCTAGGGAGAGACTTGTTTGAAGGTTGGACTATAAGTGCTGGTGCTAGGCAGAAAAATACTGGACTCCCTTTTTGGAAATTGTCAGCATGTGATTTGACTTAATCTATTTATTACATTTATATAGGGCCTTGTCCTGCATTAACTTGACAATGGGAATTCTGCCAGAGACTTCAGCTGAACCAAAAGTGGGACACCATTTGAATGGGTGCCATTGAACATCACAAGATACTTGCAGCCTGGCCTGAAAACCTGAAGTGCAGTGCTGTCGTGCACTGTAAAAGAACAAACATATCAAAAGGCGGTTTACACTACACCACGATAGGTAGTTTGTTAAAGGTTCCAGGATATTTTTAAATGAAACAAAAAATAAAGGTAGGTCAACAATGTAAAACACTGTAGCACTGGAAGAGAGGCGGCCAATAAAGTAGGAACATACAGAACATAATAAAAAGAGCTGAAAAAAATACTGCCTGGTGCTGTAGATCCCAGTTAATAAGCACAGAAAACTCTGGGCTGCTGATGTTGCTTGAATGTGCTATTGTTTTATGCTACTGATCTTGGAGAGAAAGGAAGAACATTCAAAAACAGGTCTTGTTTTTATTAATTTATATACAGACACATATGGGACCCAAATTAGGTCACGATCAGGACCTTTTTACTTTTTTTTTAAATAAGCATGCTCTCTAAAGCTGCACTTCTCACAGACAAGTCTGAAAAAGGGGTGATGCATTTCATCTCTCCCCGCTGCCTTTAATCACCCTCTGCCTGGATGGTTATTTAGATTTTAAGCTCTTCCTCGTACAGAACGGCCTTTCTAGAGCACTGTTGAGCACTTTCAGGTACTACAAGAATTTTAATATACTCTTCAGAGTTTCTTTGCATTAATAGCCTTACAACAATTTTCCAATTCTCCCAAATCAGGGGAGCTATATCAAAAGCTTTTTTTTCCCTTAAATGTTAGCTATCTCTTTAAAAAGCTCATTCTAACCTATTCCTGTTAATTTTTATGTATAGCACCATTCGATAAATATTGTTAAAAGCGCTTTGAAAAAAACCACACTTCTTGTGAACTTTATAAAGCAAGGAAGCTGCCCATCTATGGAAAGGCTAATGCTACAAAGAAGGTTTTCATGTGGCTTTTTGCAAGCACTGTACTGTGTCTAAAACATTTCCACTTTCCTTCTTCCAGACTCACAGATCAAAGACCTTTCTCCTAGAAATGACCAAATGCTATGAGTCCTGAACAAACCCCAATTCTATTTTTTTAATTTTTTTTTTTACCTCAAGGCCCTGGCATATGCATTCCACATGGCTGAAGATGGAACAAAAGCTCTTGTGTGTCTGCTCTGATGCTCTTTTAACCGTATTGTGAAAGAAGCATACAAGTAGAAGCATATACTGTGCTAGAATAAGACCTTTGTTTACTGTATGCTGATAATTACTAGACCCATCTGCTTAACAAAAAAGTGCATATATAAACCCTCAATAAAGTGCTTATAACCCTGAGTTTCTCCTATGAGAACATGCAGCCACTCATTACGTTTCAGAAGTTCAGGCCCATAATGATGGCTGTTACTTTATTACACAAATCATTTTAATTCTAATAGCAGGAAAGCTGGACTCTGACTTGCAGTGGAATTTTTGTTCTCAGAAGTTGCAGCGCTTGTTTTCCGAAGAACTTTTCTCATTAAGTCCAATTCAATTTCTCTCAGACAAAAAGTAATCTGTAATATATATCTCAGTAGTCCCATCTGCTGTTAAAGAAGAGGATTCAAAATACTACTTATTAAACCAGCATGGCAACCCACATGGTCGGCAGAGACAAGCAAAGGGAAAGGTGCAAGGGGCTGATCAGAGTTATGGGGTCACTGCTTGACTCACAAATACTCTTCAGTGTATTTTTAGAAAACTGTTTAAGCTGTGCACAGCACCGAAGGAGTGCGCTTTGACTGCTTTAGGGAAAATCTGAATAAACAGTGCGCATCTTATGACAGTAGTAAGAGGAAAAAAAGTCAATTCACGAGTCACGTAGGCCTAGGCAAGAAGGGCAAACCGAGTGACTAATCTGTTGTTGTTTACCAATCTGTTTGTTCGGGAACCTGCATGAAGGCTGGGGAGTGGCATAATTATTTCCACTATATTTACTCAATCTGTTTAGCAAATGTTCCACTATTTTTTCAAATGTGCATGTACCCAGATGCAAAGAAGGGGTGGATTTTCGAAGCAAAAAACAAAACCAAAGTAGCACGCAACTGCCCTGTGTTCGCTTGCACTGCAATACAGCCTAAGGCTAGTCCTGGAGTGGACCTTACATGCATCAGCCCATACGCAGGCAGATGTGGGTTTTTACTGGGGGTTGCATGCAGTCACAGTACCCGTGGCTAGACCAGGAACTCCTGACCAAGAGCAATTCGTACTTTCAATATCAGTTGCACAGTCTACACCAGGGGTAGGCAAACCTTTTTGGCCAGAGTGCCAAAAAACCCACAATGTCTATCTTAGAAGTTGCCAGCGTGCCAGCACGCCAGAAAAACAAAACAAGGGCAGGGAGGTCCATGGCAGGACACACTGTGTATTAGTATACTTAATAATTATAAATGCTGCCTTTGTTGTTGTGTATTCCTTTTTTGTTGAGCATGTTGCAATGAGAGAGAGAGAAAAAAGACAAATAAGAGAAAGGGGAGAGAGAGAAAGAAAAAGGAGAGCAGAGAACCAGACACATGCACACAGAGAACCACGTGCACAACACAGAGAACCAGAACACATCCAGAACAGACACATGCACACAAACATCCAGAACCAGACACGTGTGCGTACACGGACATGTAGAACCAGAGGCAGACTAACGCACAGAACCAGATGCATGGGCGCACGGAGCTGCACTCCTGGGCCACTGGACAAAGTCCTACGCAACAATGCTGTGGTCCCACCAGAGCCCCTGTGCTTGCCTGGGGAGCCAGCCCCTGGGCTGCAGCGCAGCTGGCCAAGGCCCCAGCCTGGAGCCTGCCCATCAGCCCAACTACCCACCCCACACAGCTAAGCCTGCAAAAGGTGCGGCGCTCCTGGCAAGGGGCTGCACCAGCCTCATTCTCATGCGAGGCTGGGCTGGGGCTGGGCTTGGAGTGGGTAGGAGTCAGGTGGCTCAGCTGCAAGCCCTGCTGCAAGCAGCCTGGCCTCCATGGTTGGCAGCAGCGACCAGAGCCTGCGCCAGCTGCAGCCAGGAGGCTGCAAACAGCTGCTCTGGGCTCCAGTATCTGCTCCATACTGGTGGGTGCACATGCGCCCCGGAGCAGACGGTGGGGATAGGGCCTGAGGCAGCACAGCCCTCCCACTCTCCGCTCTGAGGTGCACATGTAGTCACTGTCAGCATGGAGCTGATGCCAGGGCTGTGGAGCTTGCTGCAGCTGCCCAGAGCCCAGGCTGCCTACAAACAGCTGCACCAGGCTCCAGAGCCCAGTCATCAGCTCTGTGCCAGCAGCAGGGGAGAAGCCAGGGTTGCGATGCTTCAAGCCCCTCGCCCACCGTTCACTCCGAGGCATGTATGCACCTGCCAGTATGGAGCTAATGCCGGAGCCTGGAGCAGATGTTTGCAGCCTCCTGGCTGCAACCGGCCCAGGCTCTGGGTAGCTGCTGCCAACCATGGAGCCCTGTTTGCTTGCAGCAGGGCTTGCAACCGCCCAGTTGCCTGCTCGCAGCAGCCCAGGCTCTGTGGCTGGCAGCAGATGCCTAGAGCCCAGGCTGGCAGTGGCATGCCAAGCAAAATGGCCTCGCCTGCCCTGCATGGCACACATGCCGAGGGTTGCTGACCCCTGGTCTACACTAACTACAAGGTCTTGTTTAAAAATCCCAGTTAACACGCATTAGCTAATAGGGCTGTGCAAAGCTTCAGTCCCTGATTTGATTCGGCAGAGATCTGGCCCAATTCAGTGGCAGAATCTCTGAATCCAAATTGAATCAAAGGACCCTTTAATCTCCCCGAATCAAATCAAAATCCTCCGAATCGATTCGGACATAGACACAGATTTAAATGTTTTTTCTACATACCTCTAGGTAGCAGACAGCTCGTGAATGCTGTAATGCTGGGGCGGGGGGAGCATCCCAGAGAAGTGTGGGGGGCTCCCCATTATGTTCGGCTGCAGACCCAGAAGTGGACCAAGCACTTCTGGTCCACTGCCGGGTCTGCTGGACAGCGCACGAGGGGCCCCCCTGCACCTCCCCCCCCGGCTCAGCAACAGGTGCCTCCTGGGTCTGGGGGGGCACCTGGGGTCCCCCCGCGACTGACCACTGAGTCAAGGGGGCGCGGGGGGGGAATCCCGCAGCACGCTCCCCAGCGGACCCAGAAGTGGACCAGAAGTAGTTCTGGTCCGCTTCCAGGTTTGCCACTGAGCATGCGGGGTGCCCCCCCACTCTCCTGTGGGACGCTCCATCTGCCCCAGCATCACAGTGTTCATGAGCTGTGCTGGTACCTCGAGGTATGCAGAAAAAACATTTAAAGCTGTGTCTATGGCCAAATCATTGATTCTCCGAATCAGCATTGAATCTTCAGATTCGACCAAATCAAATCAGGGACAGTGATCCGAATCAACTAAGCAAATCACTGTCTCCGATTCAGGCCAAATCCAAATCCAAATCGAATAGGGCCTGGTTCGCATACCCCTATTAGCTAACATGATTTGAAGCACAACAGTTTATCCTATATTACGCATGCCTAGTAAAAAAAACGAAACTCCGTATTTGGAAAATTAATAACTTGTTTCCTCCAACCAAGCAAAAGCAGTCAATAGTCAGAAAGGAGCTATGTTAAACCTTTACATCAACAGCTCTATGAAACAGAGAGTCGACCACAGTTGATTTCACATTTTGGAAGAGTAATTTGTAAGCAAATGGAAAACCACATTTGCAAGCCAAATTGGGTATCACAGATTGCACTGAACTCCACATTCTGAGAACTGTTCCATGCCTCTACACGCTGCCTGCTTGGCAGAGTCCAAGCCAAGAAGGCAGATGCTACAAAAGGTCTGAAATAAATAGGTGAAAGAGAGACATTTTCTTTACACCCCAGTTTTGTACCATAAAGTGTAGCTTTTCTACACATGGGAAATGCTTAACGAGCAGATTTTATACTACGTCCAACTGTTTGGATTATATAGTTCAAAACATTCTGAGTCACCAGGCCTTGCTACTTTAGATAAAAATACGTATGTGACGGGTTTAAGAGTAAGAACTGACAGCTGTTTTTCAAGCTGTATAAGTCAATAATTCAGAGTCACGTCTGACTTAGAGAATTTTGGGTACTTAGCAAAACAAAATGCTCATAGAGGTCAACTTTGTCATGACCCAGATTTCCATAACTATGCCGAAGACTACTTAAAGGGAAAACTCATACATGGTCCATAGCCTCCTTTTAAAACACTTTAGTCTCCTCTTTCACTTAGGTATTTCTAAAGTACCTATTACTCAGTCAGCCACCCTCCATGCACAAATGAAGCAGGCTGCAAGGATGGGGACATGCAGACAGTGCCATGACTCTGCCTGCAAACTCAGAGTAGCTCTAGAATGAAGCAACAATCAGGGACTAACGGAAATCTTTCCTCAAATTGCAGAAAGGTGAATTTAATCTTTGTTGTTTTCAGTGATCCAACCCTCTCTTCCTCTCTATTCTATCACATCACCACACTAAAACCTTTGGATTCTTGTGGAAGGATTAAACGTTTACATTTATTCTGGGCTGCTTTTCCTCTGAACTCCAGAATTTATGATTCAGTTCCACATTCACGAACAGTAAATTATCTCCAAATGTTCACCACCCAGTCACTGTTATTAAGAACTACTGAAGAAGGTCAATTGGCAGCCTTTGATGTTTCCTAATATTTTAAAGGTTCTTGCTAAAAGAGATCACGTTTTGAATTTGAATCTAAAAATAAAACAAAAATGAGGTGTGTACTTTTACAACATTTATTTTCCTCTTTTGAACTTAACACACTTTAACAATTTAACAGCTCTGCAGCTGACTGGGGTTACTGCTCACTCAAAAAAATTATTAAAATAAAAACATGAAAAAAACCACATTAGAATACATAAAATGTGAACCTTTGTTTCATATTTCAAGTTTCTCAACTTCGTTTGATTCTCCAGCAATAAAGAAAACAACTGCTCTCTTTTCAGAAGAGGTGACTGGAAAGGAACTAAGAATATTTGTTTAGTGGGGGAGCTGCTTTGGTTATGCTCGCTAGCACTGTTATGTTTAGCTGACACGTTTAGGATATTGTTTGCTCTTATATATAATGCAGTGTGGGAGGCAGGCTATTACTACAACAATCCAATTTCTGGAGGTTGTATCCACTAGGATAATGTAGCTTAAAGCTCCTAGAAGAGCTAGGAAAAATGCATACCTTTTTCAGAGTAATCACATGGTTTGCAAATGCCAGCCATAACCAGGACATTATTTGCCACCGATCCAGGTCCAATTTTTCATATTTGGGATGAAAACCCCATTTCCTTGAATCCTTGCAGGTGACACACTGCAGCCTTGAAATTTGAAACAGTCATGGACAGTGGTGGTTTTTCTTTTAAGCAAATGTAATTCCTCCCTCCTATGTGCATAAATGAGCCTAATGCCTTGGAAATAGTAAAACAAAGTTTCCTAGGGTTTCATTCATCCCTTTGTTCATTCATCCCTTCCTAAGTTTCAGTCATTCCTTTGTGTATGTAAGGTGTCCGAGTACCTGTTGCTCTAAGAATCGAGTGCACTGAAAACATTTTAGAGGACTCAGCATCTCACAAGCCAAGGGCCCTATTTTGTAAAGATTATGGGTGAATTAATGTGGTAAACAACCTGGGAGAGACTGGCTCAACACACTAAAAGTAAAAGTAATCTGTAGGGAAGCAAGAGGTGGTACACAGAGACCTGAGAAATGCAAGGCAGCAGGTACATGTGAACAAGGAGGCCATTTCCTCAAACACGAGGCCACACCTTCTAGTTTCCTTGGATGGCACTTGGAATGGAAGGCCTAATCCAGGGCTTCTTACAATTAAAATGGTACCCAGAAATGAAGCATCCAACTCCTACCGGTGGTGTGCTGCCACCAGTGAGGATGATCTGATGGACGTCCGTGCACAGCATCGATCAGAATGTGGTTAAGTATGTGATTCTGACATTTCTACTGCTGTAAAACTTTCTTTAAAGTTACTGGATTTTTCACAGCATATTTTAAACTCTAAAAAAAATGATTCTGCAGTAGGTCATCAGGTCTTGCCAACAAAGAAAGGCCATTACAAAAAGTGCTGGAACTCAGATTACTAGTACTATATTTAAGAACAGCTCTAGTTAAGTATCCTTCTGTTTTGTGAGGTAGCTAAAAATAAACTGAACTGTTGTATGAGCATTTTGAAATGCACATAAAAACTCGGTCCTTTGGACACTTAACTGATTCTTCATCTACTGACAAGTTTCTCAACAATCACTTCTCTCTTTCACTTCCACTAACTCAAAGGCTGTGCGCCACAGTAACAGCATGACTACAAGCACTATTTATATGGGCTTTCAGAAATGCTTGTTCAGTCTTCTAAGTGGTCTACACTGCTGTTTAAGGAGGACAGTCACTTACCAAGTGGCAAAAAGGCAAGGCGGTTTCCAGCCATAGACAGCTCGTTGAGGCTGGGGAGCTGGCAGAGGTGGCGGGGTACACACCACAGGTGATTTCGGTCTGCGGTCAAGTACTGCAGCGAAAGACACATGTGTAGCCTCTCCGGTAAAGTTATCAAGCGGTTGGTTGAAATGTCCAGTGTCTGCAGCTCTCTCAGGTCTCCGACTTCTACAATCAGAACATCAAACACTGAAACACTACGTTGTTCACTGCATTTCCAAATGAGAGGACAAAAACCTCCTAAGCTAAACAGGTAATAAATATTTTAGTTCCCACATTCAGATTTTTCATGCATGTGGCAGTATCTACTTTTCTTCTTAGACAACTCCATTTTGAGGCCTGCCCAGCCAACTCACCTTCCTCACAAACCCTAGCACTTGTTTTCCATGCCAGCTCCCATCGCACACACCTTTTCTTACTACATGCCTATATAGATTATTTATTGCATGGGTTCTGTAAACTACCAGCCACAAATATTAGAAAATGCATTTGTAACAACCTGACAACATATCAATAACGATCCTTTCAACAGTAAGGTATCATCACAATTTACATTTATTGAAGACAAAAAACACAAATTGGTGTCATCCAAACTCATTCAGAAAACAAGCAAACATCCCCCTCCAATTGATCTGTAGCTAGATTTGAAGCAGGGTCAAGAAAGGCTTGTTTAGAATTTTCTTTGCTCTTCTTCTGATGTATGCTTTTGTGACTGCCACCAAAGGAATTTATTTAAATACACACTCAGATGGAACAGTACTTAATCTCACACACTTTAAAGCAAAAAGTAAAGTGTAGAAAGTTTTGATTTCTCAACTGCTGTTTGCTGACAATGCTACATTCATAGCCCACACCAAGATCACTTTCGAAGCCTCGTTAGTTGCTTTGCTCATGCCTGCCAAGAGTTTGGGCTTACAATCAACATCAAGAGTATCAATGTTATGATCCAGAACATCGATTTACCGCCAGCTATCAGATTGGATGTTGTAAGTACATTTGTGTACCATTGCTCCATTGTTACCAACAAATTTTTGTCACCTGGGGCTGAACTGTATCAGCAAAACACCAGGTATCATAAGCAAGGCAAGCAAACAAGTAGGGAACACAACAAACTGCCTGTTGAGACCAATGTCAAAATATATTGTACTTGTATCATCAACACTTTCGAACGGCAGCAAATCCTGGACCATATACCCTACAAGCACCTCAACAGCTTTCACCTACACTGCCTTGGCCATATTCTAGAAATTTCCTGGCGGGACAAAGATGCCTACTCTGAGGTTTTGGAATGTGTCAATATATCAAGCGTCCATTGTCTTCTTAATCAGCATTGACTTCAATGGCTTGGCCATATGCAGCAAATAGACAATGGCTATATACCCAAGGATATTTTGTGTAGAGAATTCTTTATAAGAAAACAACTATGAAGATATCCTTATCTCCATTACAAAAATGCTTGAAAGAGATATATGAAGGTAATGAATATTGAGCCAAAATGACCAGGAGAAAATTGCTGAGGATCAAAGCACCTGGAAAAAGTCTATTAAGCATGGAATAAAGGCTTTCAAAGGAACAAAAAGCTAAACGTGCAGAAGAAAGAAGAAATCTAAGGAAGAACCTGGCAACCACATTCAGAACCATTAGATATGAACTTCACATGTGATAAATGCAGAAGGGACTGTGTAACAGAGAGCCTGGGACTCTCTATTCTTTTTAAGGGAAAAACAGCCCAGCGAGGGAGCACTGCAGGGTAGGCAGGGCACAGCAATGCAGGGGCAACGGGGCAAATGAGGCAATTAGCAGGCACCTGCAGGCAGCCAGAGCAGCCTGCTGACTGGCACGGGGAAGAGCCCTGGGAGGATACAAGCCTGAGGCTTGGGTTAGCAAGCTAACCCTGGCTGCTACAGGGTGAAGAGTTCCTGGCAGCAGGGTTCTTGAAGGGACTGTAGTGCTGCACATGCATCCCCAGTGAGGCTCGGGGAGCTCGCTAGGATGTCACCCAGGGCTAGGAGGCTCTCAGTTGAGGGATGAGGGGAAGTTTATGTTATAGTCCAGGGCTTTATGTTTACAGTACAGTTACGCTAGCAGTTTGGGTTGGGACTCTAGGGTTGGTATACGAAGGTTCCATTAATATCCAACGGGCACGCGACTGCCTTGAGCTGTGCCAGTAACTGGTGAGCCCAGAGAGGGGCCTGGCGCCAGACAGGGGTGTGAACAGACGGGGGCCAGGGGTCCCATGCCTGAACGGGCCAAATAAGAGCTACTGCCTCAAAGCCAGGTCCAATACAACAGGCCCAGGCTAGAAGGCCTAGCTGGAGAAAAGGGGCAGAGGCCAAGGAAGCCAAAGCCCTGACAGGAGAACATCATTACTGTAATACCTGTGAGGCTTGAGGCATGGTGTAGGGAAAGGTTAGAGCCATGCAATTAGCCCTTAAGGCTTTAGGTGTCCTGCAGGGACATAGTCATAGAGAGGTCCAGCAAGAGGCCTGGGAGCAGTAGAGGCCAGTGGGGGCCCAGATGGACTGGGGCTGTGCGAAGGCCCATGGGTAGCCTCTTTATTTATTATTCCATTAAGGCATGGCAGGCGAGGAGAGAAGGTGCCTCCTCATCAGAGGAAAAAAATTGGTCCAAGTTAAATAGTACCAAGGGATTTAATTTCAGTGACTTATTGTAAAATGATACAAAAATAAAGAGGCTTACGTCAGATTTTAGAGTTTCACTTAGGCAGACAAGGTTCTTTGGGTAAATGTGATATTTTTTATTAGACCAATTAAATTGCTGAAAAAAAAAAGTTCTTTGTAAGCTTTTGGATACAAACACCATTCTTCAGACATAGGATAGTCTGCTGGTGTTCGTGTGCTCTCCTGGGTGGAACAAAATTGTAAGGAAATATGCAAAATGAAGGTTGGTGAAAATGCAAATGAATGGCAGGGAAGATCAGAGTGGATGGGAGGTGATACGTGCGAGACAGGTAGGTGGGGGGAGGGAGGGCAGATGTTGACCTGGTGATAGAATGTAGCTGGTAAAATGTAGAGAGGTTACTTGGTGTTACAGGATGGCAGGCAGGTTAGAACGTGCCATAAATCCAATGTCTATATTTAGTCCATGACCTTCTGTATCCAGTAGGTTTATGAAGTGAAGTTTGTGGGCTCATCTACAAAAGGTATTTTCTAGATTCCCTTTGAGGATTAGAATTGAGAGATTGAAGAGAGTCATTTGCTTGTGAGAAACGTGCCCCTACGGGTAAATTGGGTATTTTTGTCTTTGATAGATTTTTGGTGTGCATTTATTCTGGTACACAGTTACTGTTTGGTTTCTCCTACATATTTTCTATCAGGGCATTTCATGCACTGGATGATATATATTACATTTCTAGAGGTGCAGCTGTAAGATCCAGGAATGGTGATGGTTCTATTGTGGGGTGTAGCTATTGCGGGAGTGGTGGAGGTGTGTTGGCAGGTTTTACATTTCTTGTCCCGCTATGGTCTAGATCTATTCTACGTGCTTTGGCCATAGGAAGTTTACTTCTGGTGATGAGGTTGGTGAGGTTCGGTTCTTGTTTAAAAGCTGAGTGGCTCTGGAAAGATCTCTTTAAGAATTGGTGTTCTTCTAATATGGGTTGCAACTGTTTGAGAATTTTCTATATAGGTTCCGGGAAGGATGGTATGTCAAAACTAATGGTGTGCAATTTGTGAGGATTTTCTTTTTGTACTGCAGGAATTCTTCACGTGGTATCCAGGTGGATCTTTCAAAAGTGCAATATATGTCTCTGGAGGAGCATCCTTGTTGAGCGAAAGCCCTTTTGATATTTGCAAGGTGATGATTGAGGGTGCTCTCAGTGCTAATTTGGTGGCATTGTGGGGCTTAGCTGTATATTACATCTTGCTTAGTGTGGGGGTGATAGCTGGTTCTGTGTTTTACTTAGACATTAATATGAACAGAACATTTTGAGAGAACCAATTCCCTCTTTTTCTGAACAAATGCAGTCCCATATCTTACCATGATAACGATACAGGAAAGACGGGAGACATGAAAGCTCAAAAGCTGGCCCATGTGGTTTTGCTCTTGCTAGGAGTGCCATGCTACATATTTGTGTATTGTGAAATAAGAATATTGGCTTAGAATTGAGCACTTCATTTCCTGCCCTGAAATTTCTATTTACCTTCATCCCTCAAATCCTTAACTTATAAAACACTTATCAGCTGGGCAATACATTTAAATATGAGCAAAATCAGAAGAAAACGAGTCTAAGTTAAAATATAAGATAGATAGATAGAGAGAGAGAGAGAGAGAAACAATGACAAATTTTATGATACTGAGAAATATATGATAATCGGGGCAGAATTAAATTGGATTTAATAATCTGGTCATTGGCACAAGTTAACTAAAGCACCAGGTATATATATCTGTTTCCCAGGTGGAGACATAAGTGAAACCTTGTGTAGTTTTTCCAACTACATCATTTGAGACTGCAAAATGACCATTACACCTATTAAGGAAGTTTTAACTTAAAGAATCTTGCACGCATTCACAACTTGGAGATGCCTGGAACTGCCTACTGTGTTTTTCAAGAAACATTCAGTAATTGTTTTTTTGCAGGCAACAGCAAGGGACTTAACTAGGGACCAACTTAGGCTCACACAGGTAGTGCCAATTACCACAAAAGCAAGCAGTTTGCCGGGCCAGGAACACCACTTTTTCTTCTCCCAGTGCTGGCTCTCAAACGTATTTAGAACCTTCTGAAAGTGCTGGATTTTTTTTTAAACATAACCTAATGTTATGTCTGACAATGCAATAGTCTTAACAAAATAAGGACCTTACCCTGTGAGATGCTGAATCCTCTAAAATGTTTTCAGTGCACTCGATTCTTAGAGCAAGAGGTACTCGGGCACCGCACGCACACACACGCAGGGGGATGACTTTACCCTAGGCTGAATGAAGCCACCACTGGCAAGAACAGGATTGGCTCTTAATAAGATTTCTCAAGATCCAATACACCCATGGGGACAAAAAAGGATAAAAACAATCTACTACGTTGCCACCCAGAGGTTTCTAATCATTACAATCAAGGTGACACTATTTCTGTTAAACCTAAACAAGAATCCGTTGTGCCCTTCTGATCCCTCTGCAGCAGCAGCAGGAAGACTAACTATTCCCTGAGCTCTGCCGGCATCTTTTCTGAGGACTGGAGCCGAACACGTAAACAAAGAGCTCTCTTAATTTCAAGCTCGGTTAGACACAGCAGGGAAGGAAGGAGGGAGGCAGGGGGCAATGTTCACCAAACGGGAAAGGACAAATTGCTAAAAATGCGGTTGACTAGATTCTGAGACAACACCTAAGTCAACGGTGCACAAGTGAGATGGGAAATCGTAACATCATAATTATCCAATACATTGGGCTTTCATCTTGGGAAGGGTTCCTACAGAACCAATAGTAAGCTATAACCTTAAAGTTACAAATTCCTTCTTCTTTAAAAACATTAATTTTCAACTGAGAACAATCCCTGGGGCATGTTGTGTATTGACGAGCTGACAAACCGATCCCAATAAAATACTTGGCACGCTCCTTTTATAAAACGGTATTGTGAGCAGAAGCAGTTCCTATGTGGAAGTGCCTGTGCTCCTTAAAACCATTCGCTTACTTCAAAATTCATTTGCTTATAACATCACTTCAGTGTTAATAGTGGTAAACAGCTTTAACTGTTTTTTAACTACATGGAATAAACACAGAAAATGTTTGGATGAGCAAAGTCATTATTGTTAGATAGCTGCACATTTGCAGAAGAACGGTTTCATTTTAAGAGCTCTCTTCTTGTGACACACAAGCTAACAAGCCATATGCTTTCAGTGACAGGAAGACAGCCACCTACATTCAGCCAAACCACTGACCACATACAGTCAAAAACAGGCTTGGCTATTTTCATACCCTAACCTTTTCTTTTGCCACTAAAAACAGTTTTCTAATTCAGCCCAAATCCAAAATCCCTTAAATGTTACGGTTGGCAAAGCTGGCAGCATTTCAAAGGCACTGCTAGAATGATATGCTTCAAATCTAAGAGGAAATGGAAGTATTCTCACTTTATCCCTCATCCAAAAAACACACGCTGGTCCAAACCTTTACCCCTTCTACCTTAGTTTTCCAACGCAGGCCAAATGTAAACATCAATTTTCAACAAAGCGTACCATATGTTATGAAGGCACCCACCAAGCCCTTGATAAAGTTAAACTTATCCATATTAATAAAAGTCATGTGCAGTTTGAATTATAAAAAGGGGCGGGGGGGAATTGAGATGAAAACTTGTTTCAAAGAAATGTGCTCAGATATTAACTAATGACACTAATAATTGTTTCAATCTTGCATTAGAAAACAAATGAAGCCGTATCAAACAGCATATAAACAGTTCATAAACGAGTCTTTCAGGTTTTAGCTACCAAGTAGCACCCACATCTGGGCTTTAAAAGTCCTGCAGCAAGAACTCAAGAAAGCGTGAGGCTCAAGCAATGTGTGGTGAAAGATTTACACGTCTCTTTCTCCCAGTCACTGGTGAAAAGTGGACTTGGAAAAGCTTGGTCTACTGAAGGTATACAGGCAGAGCAAACTGCTTGTCAGGACAATAACTAGGGTAGATCATCCCTTCCCACTGAAAGGGGCTTAAAGAAGAGGAAATCTGTGCTACTATTGTTTGTAGATCTTTCAAACCTACATATCATTAGGACCAGAGAAAGAGAAAGCCCCATGCATCAGTATTAAATGACACTACTGAACGGGAGGGAAATGTGCTAAAATTACAGCAATTTAATTAAACAACAAATCATCTTAGTCTCTTAAAATTGAAGAAGCTGCTGCCAAGATCAGAATCAAGGAGAATTAGACCAGATGCACAGAATCCAGTGTCAATCCTGGACAGTTCGAATGCCTTTAGTATACCGTTCAAAGCAAATCCAGATTTAAAATGGTGAAACTCAAGTCAGAAAATGTGTTGAACTTACTATCATACTACAACTCTAGCCAAAGTTTTCAAGAGTTAGTACCTGCAGTTTGACAACTTCATACGTATCTGGCCTAACTTCTGAGATGACAGAAATGGGTACCTGCTTCTTTTGAAAAACAGGTAACAATTTATGGTACGTGCCTATGTCCAGAAGATCACACACACTTTGAGGCTCAAAACGTTTGGTCTCACTGAACAATTAAAACATTCAATAAGATTTCTTTTTTTAAAAGAAGAGATGTAGTAGTGATAATGCTCAGATCTGAAGGACAAGAAAATGCAGGAGGGAAGAGAGAAATGACGACTCAAGTGTTTGACTAATATCAAAACGGAAAGAAATGCATTTTCCTGAGCTATAACAATATCTGTAATACCCCTTTGATGAATAAAAGTAAAAAATTCAGATACAATGGCAGGAAAGATGAGGCAGATTTTGGTACAAGTCTCACAAGTTGCACAGAAGTGGGAAATTTAACTGCATCTTTAGTTCCAATAAATATATTCTTGGGGAGGCGTCCATACTGACAAAGTAGCAAAGAAAAAAACAACACTGGATTGTGTGCATGTAGAAACACAATTTTGAAGAGATCTAACAGTGGAAAATTCACTGAGCCAGCAGTAACATGGACTTTCAAACCGGGACTGATGTTTGCTTAACAAGACAAAGTTTCTGGCCTTTAACAAATCAAAAAAATATAAACTATAAAAATAATTCAGATATAACAAGCTACTAAAAGGATACATTTATCCTGGAGAATGAAACCATGTTCTTCAGCCTTCCCTGTGCCTCCAAGGGCTGACTGTTCACTGGCACAAGCACAGATTGGTATTTGATTCTGATTAGATTTTATAAGTGGTATCACAAAACTTAATTAAATTAATGTTGCTGTTCTCTATCAATCCTGAAACATAGCTGTCATAACCATTTTATCAACAGACGATCTAAAAATGTGGCTTCACAGACCTACTATTCACCTTGCTATCTTTCTAACACATTAAGAGGAAAACATACGGTCACTAACTGAACAAAACACCAAAACCCACCGAAACAGGTTTTTGCCTCTTTCAACTGCAGAACTGCAAAAGAATGAATATTCATGTAATGTTAAAAAAAAAAAAAGACAGAGACTCAATTCTTCCAAACACTGACTGGAAATTTCAGAAAATCTTTAATTCTGAATAAACTAACTCTTGAGACAATCCAGGTTACTCTGGGATTTAAGTGCATGAAGAAAGAATTTCCACTCCCCTCTTCCAACCAAATGCTTTATTTCTCATTCAAGTTGCTTTATTAAATGCTGGGTTTTTTTAGAATTCATTTCCTTGTTTTTGTGATTTGTTAAAAAGAGAAATCCCATCTGGTTTCCTGCAGCTTTTGCTGCTCGCACACTTGCCAAAGGCAAGTCAAAGTTCCTTGAACTGCAGGAGGGATGCACACCCAACTTCTGCACTGAAAAATACCTGAACCAGTTTCACACCAGTTTTAAAATCCATTTCACCTTCTCATGGCTGGCCTAAGCTCAGAGCTTTACCTGAAGGAAACACAAGACTTCTCAGCAACAGCAAGGCAGGGGTGGTCCTGGAAAGTTGCAGTAAGTGCTACCAGTGGCTAAAAAAATACAGTGTCTGAACAACTTTCTGCCAACTTTCTGCAGCGTATGAGGACCAGGTGTGTTTCCTTATCATAGCAGCATGGAGAAATCTGCTCTCTTACAGCAAACTGCATTGCAATAAGAAACAGTTGTTTAAAAGTCTTTCCATTTATGAATATTATTCATTGTTCCCTTTTAAACAGTTAGTAACCTTCCTCCATGCATCTGAATTTGAAATATCTTATCGTTTACTAGCTTAATTCTGTATTTTTCCTGAAGCATGATATACGCAGGGAAATCACTTAGATGTTGGAGTTGAAAGTTCCATTTAGATCAGACCTAGGCTTTCACGAGGAATTTTAAAACAGTTTTTAGTAAAATGGCCTAACCAGAAGTTCCCATTCTGGAGCTTTAAATATTTAAAGTTTCCTAGCATAAACTGGCAGTTATGAAAGTTCTGTGCTGTCTTCAAATAACCAAAGTTTGACACTAGTGAAGGATGGTATCATTAGGTTTGAGAGGGAAAGAAAGAATCGCATTTACATTCTATCACTGCTGTTATGCAGAACTTTTTTGTATTCTTTTTATTATCAGTTTAAGAGATTTAAAAAGTTCTAAGTTTCTTGACGGCAAGAGAAACTTATGCCAAGATGACCTTTTTCTCTGCATTCTCTCTCTGTAGTCTTGCATTTGGCATACCTCTAGCTAAAAAAAAAAAATAATAAAAAAATGAAGACACAGAAAAAGTCTTCTAGAGGAAAAGTACAGGTTGTAATACTGCAGAAACTAATTCAGAGATGATGTGGCCTCCCAGCAAGGTTTTGAACCGAGCTTAAAAGTATTTCAAGGAGGATTCTCTGTATCCCAAGTCATCACATTTGTGTCCATCATTTTTAAATGATACTTAGGTTTCTATTTCCCTGAAAAAAAATTTCAGCCCAAGGAATGGGAAGAAACCACATCTTTTTATAGGCAGGCTTGTCGCAGTGAATTACTGTTTGGCGTAGGGATATGTAATGGTATAAAATCCTTTGCCAAATCCCACGTTCACCTCTTTTCAGCACCGAGTCATAGTCTCACGCCACATTAAACATTTAAAAATTGGGAATGAACAAACAGGCCTACAAATAAAGAAAAACCATTATACATACACTTACAGTGTGCATACGGTAAGCATGCCATGCCTTTTTCATCTTCATTTGACTGCTGACCTGTCTTTATATGTCAAACACTAATTCAAAACCAAATCTTGTTCACCTTCCCAGTGAAGATAGTAGATCACTGAGCGCAGCAAGACTGTCTTTAAGCAAAGGTTAGGGACAACTGGCCTATAAGACTCAATTCTGGAACCATCAACCTCAGCCAAGGGCAAGACTGTAGTTTCAACTTCTAGCAGCTGCACATCTCACTGAACACTCATTGCCACGTAATGCACACTTCAGTGAACTGATTCACTGTTAAACCACTGGCTGCTGTGGTTCCCTTGCTTTACCTGTAGCAGGTTGGGGTGTTAGGTCTATGTTGTGTCAGGGTTGTGGGTAGTTTTATGCAGAGAGTTTAGATTATGGTTGTATGGAATAGTTTGGACAGGGATGATCCTGCCTCTGGGAGGGGGTTGGACTAGACTACCTCTGAAGGTCCCTTCCCAGCCCTATTTCTCTATGACTCTGAGATCAACGATTAACAGCTGGGCTTACTTGTTACCACCTTCATTCTGCAAGTTTAGGCACACGCTTAACCTTGGTGGAACAGTTCTTGGCACTGCAAACATTGCAAACAAATGACTGCAGGATTAGGCCCTGGATGGAGAGCTATGCAGACAAAGATGATCCTGTCCTTTCCCTGAAATGTGCCACATACCTGTGAGTCAAATCTTCATTGTGGAGTGAACCCTGATGAGCAGCACTTGGGTCTGCCTAGGTCACATGTGAACAGCTGCAACAGTGAGCCATATTTGCATGGGTTTACACTGATAAGGCACATACCTGCAAGAGGCACTAGGACTTTTGGATTTTTGCAGTGCAGAAAGCTGAGTTGCCCTATGGTTGCTTCCCAGTGAATTATGAAGAAGTCTGTGACTACCAGCATACAAGGGGTTTAGTTTGTGTCCTGGCTGCAAAGTAGGTGGGGTACCAACCTAAATGTAAGCAGGACTCAAATTTGGCTATGCCACAGAACAGCCGGCCTCCCTGAATGAACTGTACCACAACAGCTGAGTATACAAATGTGACTTGGGTTAGAAGGAGCAGTCAAATAAAATCCCAAGATAGTGGTGCAGCAAAGATGAGCCCAGTGAGGGTAGAATTATTCAAAAAGGGGGTGCTTGGGCTATTAGCATTTAAAGAAAAATGGAAGTGCACAGATTTCCAAGCCACACCAAAAATATTTCGTAGATTTCACAGACATTCGGGCTGGAAGGGACCTCGGAAGATCAGAGTCCAGCCCCCAACCCCAGAGGCAGGAAGTCAGCAGGGACCACAGGATCCCAGCAAGATAAACATCCAGATGTCTTCTGAAGGCGTTCAGAGTAAGTGTTTGAACCACCTCCAGCAGCAGTCTATTCCAAACCGTGGCAGCTTGGACAGTAAAGAAGTTCTTCTTTATGTCCAGCCAGAAACGGTCATGGAGGAGTTTAACCATTCGACCTTGTCATCCTTTAGGGCACTCTCCCAGGTGAACAGACGCTCCCCCAGATCCTGGTAAGCACCCCGATGAACTTATATGTGGCCACCCAATCAACCGAGCCTGCGCTTTTCCAGGCTGAAGAGTCCCATATTTCTGCTTGTAACAATAGTTCAAGTTACAGATTCTGCCATGCCATTTTTTTTAATTGGCGTAGCCCACCCCCCCTAAAAAAAAAACACAAAAAAAACCCTCCACTGTTAGAAGCAGCAGAAAATTACAAACAGGAACAGGACTTGCACTATTTTCACAATTGACAGGCCCACTGGAGGACATATGGAGCAAGCCACGCTGTCAATGCTAGACAATACTACATGCAAGAAAAAGTGGAATAGCTCAGGGCAGGGTGAAGCAAAACAGATATAAGCAGCAGATAGGGAAGCCAGGGACTCTGGGGAAGAGTAGGGAAGGGAGGAAAGAGCCATTTATATTTAGGGGCAACTCAAGCCCATGACACTGACTGACAATTTTTAAGTCATACTGTCCTTTTATTGTATTCTTGTATTCTGCCAAGTATATTGTCCTCTCCCTGTCCTGTTTCCCCCTACCACCCTCCATCCTAAACACTGTTAGTATGCAAATAAAAAAAAGCTCTGAAATCCACATTTTAATGCACTAGCATTCCAGGGTTTTCTAAAATGACACCATTTGTTGGGGACAAGAGGAGCCAAGAAAGGGGTTGGGGGGGGGGGTGGAGTTGTGCCACGGAGCACGCTGTTGTATGCCTGTTAGTTCTCTATGAAAGTGTCCTGTTACTAAGAGACTGGAGTAGTTTTATTGTTGTCTGTTCCCTAAGAAACTGTTATTTTTCTGTTCTGGTTACTCCTGTATGGTGGGACAGAGAGAACAGGAACAGAGGAGGAACAACATATCTGTACCACTGTATCCACACCGCTATATGCACGAAGATGGAGATGTGTTCCAGCAGGGCAATATGAGACCTCTTGCACTGGAACAGCTTCCTCTGGCAGTCCGCTTTAATTCATCTCAAGTTGCTGAGGTAAGATTAACACAAATTAGATCCACTGCAAAGAATGCATAAACATCAGAAGCTGATGAGGTGGGTGCTAGGGACCGCCTGGCTAATTGGCGACCCTGCTTTAAGTCACAGATGTGATGAATTTTAAAAAGCAGGAACTGCCAGGAAAGGTTGAAGCCATAAGCCCATGACACTTTGGAGAATGGCTCAACAAGCCAGATCCCTGCTGGGGTTAGAAAGCCTCATAACACTTTGAGACCAAATTATTTATAGTAAATTGTGTTGCTATTCTTTTGTCCTCCTGCCGGGCAAGGTTAATTAATTCTAGTCATATTTTTAACCCTATTGGGTTTGGAGCATCTTTTCCTTAAAAGACATGAACCACACAAAGACACTATACACAGCTGTTTGGTCTGTAACAAACAGCATCAGGCAAAGTATCTGTCGCTACTGCAGATTTTTAAGTAAACCAAGAAAAGACCCATCGTTGCAATGTCTATCCACTGATTGGGGTGGGGCAAACAGAAAGGACTCATTTCTTCTCTTGCACAGACTTTCTGAAATGATGAAATTGCATCCCACAGCTAACATCATATGTAAGAATGGTCAAAGAATAGGGTTGCCTTTCCATTTTGTAAATAAAGCTATGCACCAAACCCAGTCAGGAAGGCTAATTGCATGATGTCGTGCATCCACAGATGCATCTCGAGCAGGTCCAAGGAGGTGATCCTCCCCCCATGCGGCACTGGTCAGGCCGCAGCTGGAGTACTGCGTCCAGTTCTGGGCGCCGCACTTCAGGAGGGATGTGGACAGCATGGAGAGGGTCCAGAGGAGGCCACTCGCATGATCAGGGGGCAGCAGGGCAGGCCCTACGAGGAGAGGCTGTTCAGCCTCCACAAGAGAAGGCTGAGGGGGGATCTAGTGGCCATCTACAAACTGGCCAAGGGTGACCACCAGGCTATGGGAGAGTCCCTGTTCCCCCCAGCACTACCGGGAGTAACAAGGAATAACGGCCATAAGTTGACAGTAGATTCAGGCTAGATATCAGGAGGCACTACTTCACAGTCAGGGCGGCTAGGATCTGGAACCAGCTTCCAAGGGAAGTGGTGGTCACTCCTACCCTGGGGGTCTTCAAAAGGAGGCTAGATAGACACCTTGCGGGGTCGTTTGACCCCAGTACTCTTTCCTGCCCATGGCAGGGGGTCGGACTTGATGATCTGCTCAGGTCCCTTCCAACCCTACCTACTATGAAACTATGAATCCTAGCCCTGCCCTCCAGCATATCTACTATACCCCCCCCCAGCTTGGTGTCATCTGAAAACTTGCTGGGGGCGCACTCTATGCCATCTTCCAGGTCACTGATGAAGATATTGAACAAAACTGGCCCCTGAGGCACTCCACTTGATATCGGCTACCAGCTACACAGAGCCATTGATTACTACCCTCTGAGTCCAATGCTCCAGCGAGTATTCTCATCCAGCCCGTACTTCCTTAGCTAGCCAAAATGTCCCCAACAATAGCAGACACACAAACCTTCCTACAAGAACATCTGAAATTAAGCTTCATCATCAACAGGAAAATACCTTGTTGCAGACGATGCATTTAAGGCAATCAGGTCTGAATTTCGGAGAGGTTGAGAACAAACAATTGCTTTTTAAATAAATGGAGCTGCTGCTCAACACCTCTGAAAAATCAAGCCAGTTAGTCTTTCCATTTTACTACGAATAGCCCTCTGTTCAGTCATTTAGAATTGCATTCCTTAAACTCATAAATGAGTAGTCATAGCCCACAAAACACACATGCATTAAAAGATGAACAAGATGATTACCAATTGGAACACACTGTTTAAACTCACTGTGCATTAATGGTTCCAAATCTTAATTTAATACAGACATGGACAATGCCGGGTGAGTTTGGCTCTTAATTTTAAGTACCACTTCAATAAAATGAAGAAAACTGACCATAGGTAACAAAAATCAGCATGTAGATTATTTTAAAAATGCCAACAACTTCACAATATGTTTTTAAAAATTCGTTTACAACGGTATATGAACTCATAAGAAAGAATTCTTTTAACCAGAAAGCCTAGGGTGGAGTGAAATAGTTTATGGTTTTTTCAAACCCTTAGAAAAAGTTTTCACGTTTGCTTAGGATCTACTGATTGAATAACTTTGTTTTTCAAGTTCCCTACGTAATTATGGCCTACTGGCAAATCGTATTTGCTTAATGCACACATAAAATCAACGGCCCATTGGTAAAGCTAATCATCATAACTTATGGCAAGCTTACAAGAAACAACTAAAAAGACCCAAGTGGATTCATGGATTAGGTTTTATTTCTGGAGCCTATCAGGTTTAAACTCAACTCTTATCATTCCTCTCTTTGGAAATAAGCAGCATAAAATTTCAAACACCAAAGCTCCAGGACTAATCTGTCAAATACATAAGCAACATACAAGAACACCACAGTCCTTCCGTTCTATCTGGCCCAGTTTCCTAAAAAACCCAAATTCTAGCTTAGGGAGAAAAAATGCTACATCTAAGGATATTGCCAATTTAGAGAACACCAAGAATTTTAAATCTGAGCAAAATCTATTAAACTATTTCTGTATTGGGGAGAATCTTAATCAAAAATAAATTGTGACTACTTTTCTGCACCTCACAAATACATACACTCAACTCACATAAAGATGGAACATCAAGCTTTAATTTCAAAACTTGCCAGCATGTAAACACAAGTTTAACTTTACCTACGTAAGAGTCCCAAGCAAATGTCTGCAGGACAGGGACTAGATATCTAAAAAAGTCTTCTGTAAAGTTTCCGCTATAAAGATTTGGGGGGGCGGATGAGGGAGAGGCTGAGTACCAGTTATGAAAGACTAAAAAAAGTAATACCCATCATTCTGAAGAGCAATCTGTTAACAGGTTTAGCTTAATAAATTCCCCCTAAATGGTATCAAGATGCATCATTCTCTACAACTGATAACGTTTTAAGCAAGTGAGTTGCTGTTGTTAGTAGGGGTGCACCAATGAAGATTTTTTGGGCTGATACTGATGGCCAATTACTAACGAGCCATATTGGACGATACCAAGTCAATTGCTGATATGCAGCCCAGAAGCTTGGAGAGCAGCATCCAGCTGATAAGTCCACCGGGGGGTGCGGGGGGGGGCAGATTAAGATCCCTATAGTGTGACAGCGAGTGCTCATCCAGGGAGCAAGGGAGCTATGGGGGGTACATGTCCCCCAGATCTGTGCACGGGGCAAGGGCAGGCTGCTGCTGGGGGCTGGGGGCGGTGCCAGGCTCTTCCTGGCAGGGGGGCTGGCCCAGGGCTGCAATTGGACTGGACAGCAGTGGTGGTGCTGGCTGGAGGGCTATGGTAGCCCCACCTTCCTGCACAGCCCCAGCCCAGCCTCTCCTCCCCCCCCGGGAAGAGCCCAGTGCTGCCCCCCACACCAGCTTGCAGCAGCAGCCCACCCTCACCCCATGCACAGATCTGGAGGCACGTACCCCCATTGCTTCCCTGAGGGTGTGTGCAGCGGCGGAAGCCCCCCCCCACTATCTGGACAAAGCACTCGAGGCTGCGTCCCACACCCAGCCACACTCCCTCTCTCACCACAGGGGCCTTGATCTGCCCCCCTTCCCTTCCCCAACCCCTTCCCTCCCAACATACTTACCAGCTGAACACAAGTGAAGTTTCTATGTTTGTCAAAATAGGGGCATCATGATATAAACAAACATATAATAACACCCAATAGATCCACTTCTGGCCAATATGGGACTAACAACTGAGTCATTCATTTGTCCTCTTTAAGGTGACCCATTGTAAGGTATTCACCTGCTGTAAAACTTAAAGACACTCAGGATATGAACACATATAAGACTTAGAAAGGTATAAATGCAGCTTAAACTGGAAGCAGACAGACATACAGGGCTGTTAATCTTGTTTAAACCCACCTGGAACTGTTCAGTATTATACCTGGAAAATCAAGTACTATTTTGAACTGGACTCTGTTATGTGTGGATACCAGCCATTCTGTGACATGGGTCTAGGTCAGTCCTCCAGGCATCCCATGCTGCATTGCTCCACACCACTCCCAACACACACTGAGGCAACCGAAGCTGGTTGCCTGGGTACAAAGCAAGAAATCAACTCCTCCCCCCACTTTTCCCCCCTTTTTGTTAGCACTTTTTATCAATGAACTCCCTTAACTGCTTGTTCAATAGAAGTGATCATTCTAAGAACCATCTGCATCCTCATTCCCTACTTGACCATAGCCCCCCTTCTCACTGGCCCCAGCCCTGGGAACCATAAAGTATGGGGCACCCCACCAGGTAAACATGCTGCAGACTTGGGTCATTTGCAGCCTACTGAAGTTTACTGGATTCAAGTTTAGGAAATAAAGGAAACCAGAAAAGTGACAACATCCCCAAATACAGGTCACCCACCCCTGAGACTCCCAAAGCCTGGGAGCAAGCACTCCCCTCTCTGCCACACCCAACACGCCCATGGGAGGCACGCTGGGCTGGGCGCTCGCTCCCACCCTTGGTGTTAGAGCCATGACACTTCACACCACTGTGAATCAGTTCCCTGCACCTTATTGCCACCTCTGCATGATGTAACTATGCAAACTCTTAGTTATTTTATCTGTAAACTGGGAGGAATGAGGATGCAAGACTTGGAAACCTTCCTCAATAGTACGAACTGTGAATGGTATGCAAAATTAACAGCAATTGGAAGAATTCAGGTCTCCTTTTGCCTTCCAGCCCAAGACATCACATTGACCATATAAAGCTGCTGTTGCTTGTACTCTATTGCATGTGCAGCATACCCCAGAAGAGGCTCAAAAGGGCCAGGCACATGCTTGGAGTAATGGTTACGTAAGTGAGCATGTCTAGGCCTGCACTGCTAAGGATTTTAGAAACAAGCATCTAACAAACTGTACTGAGCATGTAAAAAAATGGTGACTATTAGAGGTTTGTTACTTAGGCAACATTCAAGGCATTTTCACAAAGATACCACAAGTCACCTCCCTAGAATAAGGACTGTCCCATGCCAAATCTTAAGTGCCTGCTCCAAACCATGGAGGAATTCAGAACTGTTACAGAAATGCTCAGAAAATGTTAAACAAGGAGGAAAATGGCCAGTTTTTCCAAACTTTTCCTAAAATTTCAGGGGCAGAGTGTAAGCATAAAAATGTTTGAAACTAACACTGTTGCTCTTTGGCAAAGTTAAGAGCAGCTGAAAACAGAGGCTTAAAATAGAAAGAGTTAGGCAACCTTAATTACGGCTATCACTACCTGCTCCACCTCGAATGTAAAAACAGATCCATTACCAGCAGAACTGCATTTAGTAATGCCATCAGATCAGCTAGAAGAATCATTAAAAAGTTACCTTCTCTCTTCTCACACCACACATGGCAATTAAAGAACCTAAAAAAGTTTTGGTAAGCTTTTTTTGAAAATTCATATTCAAGTGTATAAACTGTTCTTAAAACCTCTCAAGTAAAGCAAAAGACATGTAATGAAAATGATGCCAAAGGATTGGTAGATCTGAACATGAAAAAGAACAATAACAGAAAACTGAGGAAACCTTTTTTGTTTTCTGCCCCCCAAACACGCATGCACCCCACACCCACAACTAGCCAACATCAGTACCAACACAAGTTAATAGAACAATTACAAGTTTGCAATTCAAACGCCCCCTCTGGCATCAATGAAGCTATATTTGTCATATTAAATTGTGTCAAAGTGAGTTCTCTACAAAAGATGTTAAGGCAAATTCATAATGATCACAATTGTAAAACAATCTCACTTGACCTTCATTGTTTAAGGTCTGCATGCCAAATTTAATCAGCTCTCCCAAGCAGATCCAGTTTTTCAACAACAGACCATGTAGAAGTACATTTTTCAAAACAAAAGAAACAGGATGCATTATTTTGATGCTCCAGCCTGGAGCTCTTTATCTGAGTTTTATCAAAAGTATGCTCTAGAGTTGATCAAAGCAGCAATGACAACTTAACGTTCTTCAAAGTTTGGTATCTCTGCAAAACTTTCCACTCTTGTCTTGTGGCTCCTGGCTCCATGTGTCATTATCAAAGGTTGAGAGACTTCCAGAAACCCTCTACCCAAGAGCGGCGGCTGGAAAGATGGAAGAAGTTAAAGGAGATACGGTAAGCTAATTCTATCAGCATTCCCTATTCACATGCCTCAGGAGGGTCATGCTGACGCTCTTCCTTTCAGGTGCACAAGCTGTTGTTTCTCAACGGTATTATGTATGTTATTTTGTGAGCAGTTCATTAGGATGTGATAGTAGCTGCTGAGCATTTAAGAATGAGCCTTGTTTCTCATTATAAATCTCTTCATAAGTCCTCAGCACAGTTCCTACTCTAAAATATTCCATTTAAAGTCAATTTGGCATGTCTGTCTATAGCAACTGGCCTTTTTTCCTCTCCTAAATACGCCCATGCCATTTATGGACGTGGAACAATTAAAAAAACCCCAACTGTTAAGTGTTAAACAAAGTTGGAAAGTTGTTGCGCTTTTTTGTTGTTGTTGCTAGGACAGTGAAATAGTTTGCTTGAAAAACTCCAAACAAATTCTTCTGGAATGATTTTGTGTATAAAATCAAATATAAAAATGCTGAAAACCTATATGTGCGTGCCAAGTTAAAGGAATTTAACTTCATGATATTTAAATTACGTATGTTTTTAAATACTATAGGTACATCAAAATTCAACAAAGCTATCAAGCATAAATCTCGGGTTTCAACAACCCTTCGGTAAGCTTTCTGACATTCTGATGAACCTTGCAAAGCTCATACTAAGATGTCAGCTGTAGTTTGCCTATACATCTTCAATATGGACTCTCCAGAAGCAGAAAGTGCCTCATATGAGCAGGGCTTCAAGTCTGTGGAGAAGAGAGGTCTACACTGCTACAGACAAACATAGTTAATAACATACAATGGGTATATTTCAGCACATATTTGCTCCAGGTTAATTCTGTAGAATTGAGGTAGTCATACTTTCTACAGGCTAACCACATAAAATAATATGATATCCTTACAGATTAAAAATACAGAATCAGAGAGAAGTTGTTTGTCCTCAATCATTTCATGGGTGACCACAAAAACTAGACCTTACTCGTCACTGCGCTGTGCTTGCAATCAGTCAGGCCTTCTTTACAACAAACAATACACAACCACATCAAGAATCATTTTACAAATACCTGATTAGACAAAACTATACTAAAATTGGTCATCTCAACTTTCATGATGATCAGGGATCTGGGTTTTCCATCTCCCTTACAGAAAGGTAGGTTTTCCCCTTTGAAGTGAGAAACCATGGGATTTCCCTTGCTGGCTGGTAGACTTCCAGGCTGCAACAAGCTGCTTGGGGCTGGGGGGAGTGGTGGGAGGGCGACTGGAGGCACAGGGTGCCATATGAACGCAGGGACTGTCTGGGCACACTCACTGGTGACGCATCAGGGGGATACAGGAAGGGCATGTTCTCCCCCTCCATTTTCTACACCAACAGCAGGGCAGGGGACATGAGGCTGCAACCTAGCACTGGCTCTGGGCAGGAGTGCCTCTGTGGGCCTGTGGGCAGGACCCAATGCAGGAGGGTGGAACAGGGTGGGGTGACTCCATGCTGCTCCTGCCACCTCTGGGAGTCCCGTGACAGCTGCACTGCCACGGGCACCAAGGAAAGATGTTTCCAGCCTGCCTGGCAGCAGTGGGTGCAGCGGCGATGGCACAGAGTTGTACCCGCCCCCCAGTTGCAGC
Organism: Crocodylus porosus; assembly: GCF_001723895.1. Taxonomy (NCBI): domain Eukaryota; kingdom Metazoa; phylum Chordata; order Crocodylia; family Crocodylidae; genus Crocodylus; species Crocodylus porosus. The sequence continues at coordinate 34,629,106 of NW_017728911.1, read as the reverse complement.
AGGCAAGGGGAACTTCTCCTTGGCAGCCATGGCAGAATGGCTGGGGTGGGACTCCTGGCAGTGGCGGCAGTGCCAAGTCTTCCCATGCCAGGTCCCACATTTTGGGCCACAGAGGCACTCCTGCTCAGGGCTGGTGCCAATCCAGCCAGGCTGCAGCCTTGTGCCCCGCTGTCAGGGCAGAAATCTGGGAGTGCATATGCTTGCCCATTACCCCCCAGACACATTGCCAATGGCGTTGCCTGTGCCCACACCCTTCCCACGCCATGCCCCCACACACCCACCTCCTGCAGGGGGGGAGCTGCTGCCAGGAGGGAGGGGGCGAGTGACAGGCAAGGGCTGCAGGTCAGGAGTGAGAGGCAACGTCATGGGCAGGGCAACAGTATGTTAGGGCAGCTCAGTGCCACAAAGCAGTCGGGGAGAGACCCACAGCTAGACCCAAATCCTGGTGAGCAAAGGGGGAAGGAGGAACTCTGATTTTCCATGATTTAAAAAAAAAATAAAAATCAATATATAGGTATTTAGAATTTATTTATTATAATGACTGAGGCACTGGTAGGCTTCCAAACTACTTTAAATAGATCAATACAACATTGTGTTCATACAATGTTGAATTGATATATTTATACTTGTAAAGCAATTTGGAAGCCTACCGGTGGCATTTCATTTTAATTGTGGAAATATGTGGATTTGGGGTTTTTAAATCAGAGAATCTGTGATTTTTTTTTTTAAATCAGAGTGTTAGATTTTCTCTAACAGAAAAAAACAGGATTCCTTGAGGATGACACTCACCTAGTTATGCAGGTTATTATCTACCTACCTACTGTATGTCTATGTACCAACCCTCTTGGTCTGGGTGACTGAAATAACATTTACATGTAAGTAAAGTTTGGAATAGTTATGTACTGTAACATACTATTAGAGATGTTGATATATCAAATATGTTATAAAAGCCAATACCGCATTCACAAGTTCAGTATAGTATCCTCAAGATGCACAAAGCAGTAGTTTTTGCCACATTGAAGATGTCAGCATACATAAAAGCTGTGGACTTGTTTAAAATCCACAGGGAAAGTCTCTGATCCAAAAATAACATTCCCTAAAGAAGGAACAAAAGAAATAGCAGGGTGAAGATCAGTAACTAGAGCCACTTGAGGAGCAGAATTAAGGATATTTAGGTAAACTTCCCATACAACTGTTACCATACTTAAACATTTTGGGTTTCTTAACTGTACTTGGGTTTCACTCTAAATTAATTTCCTGGATTCCTAGCTTTAAAATTTAAAAATGTAAAGGGAAAAAGTTCTTATAAGGATTTTTACTTTCAAGTTACTCCTATCTACCCTTAATCTCAATTCCAGATTTAATTTGTCTAGAAATAGCTTTCAAGATGAATCTTAAAAGTAGATGCTGGATGAAGTGATTGCTACGCACAGTTGGTAAAACTTTGAAGGACCTGCGGGAACGAGACGCACTGCAGAAGCCATATTAAACTAATGGCTATACTAAAACAATATGTTCTAAACCCATAACTTAGAGAGTTTTTAAATTTTGAATGACTATTTAGAACAGTGGTTCTCAACATGTTTAGGCTCAGGAAACCCCTCTTTAGTCTTGAGGCACTCCTCAGAAACTGTCAGGTCTTAGTTTTCACTTGTTTTTTGACTATGAAAAAATAACAATAGAGCAATTATTTTTCTGTTGCAAAGAACCGAGAAAGTCTTTGCAGTGATTTAGAAGTTCTCTCTTAAGTGCACTTCTGTTTAAATGCCTATGGAAAAAAGAAGATGGCATTGTCGATTCCAATAAACTGGACAGATATAAAAGTATTGACTTAAATTTCAAGCCATGATCTGAAAGTCATGACAGTTTTTTTCAACTGCTGTAGCTATTTTCTTTTTAGTCAGTTCAGGTTTACTGATTAGAACAGACAATCAAGCATTTAGCAGACGATACTGCAAAACTGCTATGTAATTCCATAGTGATGAACTTGAAAATTGGGAACATTGCAAGCTTTTAGTGAAACACACACGACTTTGGCTTTAGCGTACTTTCTATTACACACATTGGAAATGATGTTTCAGCTCCATTAGGCCTAACCAAAACCTGCCTGAAAGAATTGTTGGAATAAAACTGTATACTTTAGAAACATTTTAACTTGGAAAAACATAGCTCTAGATCTTTGCAGATTTTATTACCAGCATTACTATTTTTGCTGCCAGCATACAGCGGTATTATGAACCTTTTGTTGTGCACTAAGAAATACTGTATGATACTAACAAAGAGGCTTTCAAAAGCCCCTCAAACAGGCAGGAAGTGGCACAGAACTGTGGAAAGAAAATAACCATAAAAAGTGGTAAGCAGACAAACAGAGAATAGTGCACAGCTCTGTACACACAGATGACTCATTTTGACACACTGTACAGGTCAGAGTCTATACAGAAAGACTTCAGTTTCAAGTAAAATTTCCAGGAATTTACTAGCGCGTCTTTCATATTCTTCGTCTTTGCTTCTCTCCCCGTCGTTTAAATACACGGTCTAGTCAAAAGTATTAGCCATTTTCTTAAAAAATTAAAGAATCAAACAGCAAAACTATGAGAGAGATTACTGCAACAATTCACACTTATTTTCAGTTTTTATTTTATAAACTAGTTGCCACCATACTTGAGCTTCACATGAAATCCTAGCTGTACAAAATGCTGCTTTGCGAAAGGTGACCTGTGTTTAGTTCTTTGAGACGAAATAACTGGTCAAGATGCCTTTAAAGTCAAAGTATAATTCATTCTAAGATATTATTCTCTTTTGGGATTTCTTAAGAAAAAAAATACTTTTAAAATAAGCTCATGTGTGCATTTTCATTTCTACCTGGGACAAATTTTACAATCTTTGCATTCTCCTATGCCTGAGGAAGGGCACGTGTGCCCAAAAGCTTGCAAATAAAGAGAATTTTTTTTGCAATTGTCTAGTTACTCTAATAAAAGATATTGCCTCTTGCACACAGGCTGCTATCATAAGAATATGGATGTATACAAAACCAGAAAATATACAGGAACTTAATAATATACACCCTTTGAGAGAGTAGTTTGGACTTAAGGTGAATTGTAGTTTCCAAAGTCTAGGAGAGTTATTGTGTTGCAAGAGGATAGCAGTAATAGGGAAAAATAAGTTTTATATTAGTTTAAGTAGAAAAACACGGTTGTAGTTATTGACCTTCATGTTTACTCCCTAGCTTTTCAGCATCTGAGAAAACACTATTAAAAGCAGAATAGAGCAATCTTATCATTAAACAATTATTTATTGTGCAAGATTCTTATACTTTTCAGTTGAATCATTAAGCAAAAAGTCAACGAAACAAAGGACTGAGTTAGAGTATTGTACTTTTTGGCATCTTAGAGGGAGATTTTGAAAGACAGAAATAATAGGTAACAAACTCCCACTGACACTGATATAACAGCCTTAAGTACTTCAGTTGCATATGCCCCAATTGTCATGGAAGCAAAGAGAATAAACTGGCGCTACAGCAGTTTAAGCTTTGGGTGGCCATTCACTAGATCTGTTGAAAATATCAGATATTGTGACAATTATGTCTCAGTCAAGCTACTAAAGCCTTGGGAGAAATTCAGGTGTTCAAAATCTGTGCCAAAATAATTTAAACTTTTCTTTGCTTGCAGAGTAATTAGCGGACTTGGCAGTGGCTCTATAAAATGCGCTTCACTGACCATTTCAGAAATAAAATCAGAGCTCCATTTTTTCCAGAAAGGACGCAACACACCCCACTGGGTTGCCTTCCAGTTTTATACAGGAAAAGTAAAATTGGCCCAAAAAAGGATGAAACAGAGCAAGCACTTTATAGATGTATTCAAGTAAATGACAGAGAACATTAATATAAATAATGATAAAAATACCAGATGCCAATCTGCTTTAAAGGAAACAACATATTGTGTTAAAAAATTAAGGCTGAATTTAAGGGACAGTAGGCCTTTAAACAGTTATGGACTAGCGAAGTGTAAAGCTCATGTAACTTAATCTATGTTTTCCTCAAATCCCGCAAGTCCATTTACTTAAAAACACCACACTCCTGGATGACTGCCTGACATACCAAACCTGTCCCGTCGTGCCTATTTTTATACATGTTACTAAATTAGGAAAGCAGAAAGGACGAAGCTGATGCCAACTCTGCTAAAGAAAAGGGTCCACATCATCGGGTTGTGCCTTACTTTGAAAGCCACAATCATTAGAAAATATATAAATGTTCATAAGAGGTACCAGAGCAATTTAATCTAATAAGAAGCAGCACTAAAGAGTAATGAAAATATAAGGTGGTGGGGGAGTCAAAATTTACAAGCGTTTTTCTTTTTGGCACGTCTAAGTCAAGGTCCTGAAAATAAATTAAAACTATTAGACAGGACTGCATGTGTTAAAGCCAGATTCGAGAATGAAAACAGAATATTGGCATGCTGTGCACTCTTTCAATCGGTGGAAATCTATTTCATTTACTGAGTAGCTGGAGTGGGGGGGAGTGAGAGAAGGAAAAACATTTAAGCACCACTCCTTCGTGATTTACTCACATACCTAATATTGAGCTCTATTCCAAAATACTAAGTAGGGCATTCAAGAAGTCTTGACTTGAGAAATTCTGAGAAGTATTTCAGGAGAATATATTCATCTGTGTGAATAATAAATACATATATTGTACTTTATGGCAACTTAAAAAAAATGTAAAAAGGGACAAATATGCAACTTTTCAGACTCAAAGGTTCCCTTGCCCCCAATTAGTAAAGCAAACTGCTAAGCAAAACGGTTTAAGCAGTAATCAATTAACATTCCTGGGATCTATAAAAGTATAAATACACACAGTGGCAATCAACAGTTACAGCTGATCTATATATTTAATAGAAGGGTTTGTGACCAAAGGATTTTATTTTCAGGGGTGAGGTCTAACAGTTCACTATAAACTATGACATTCTGAAGGTCCTTTTCATTCCTTCATTCAACCTTCTATAAGAGTAGCTCCAGTTGAGAAGTATCTTATTCACCTTATTGCTTTTCTCAAGTTTCCTCCTAATGTTTCCATATTTAAAGCCAAAGAAACATTTAAAAATGTTTAGCAAAGAATAAGCATGAATAAGTGTATGAATGCAAAACAAAAAAAATGCAGAAAAACGATCGATAAAAGCACTTGAAGAAAAACATTTTACTTCTCATGCAGAGAAGAGAGACATCTCCCCTTCTCTCAATATAACGCAATCGAGCTCACAAAAAGGTGTGGTCCCAGCAAGGGGAGTGGAAACACCCAAGTTCTAATTCTGGCTCTAACAGGGACTCGCTGTGTGGCCTGCAGCAGATTTCTCCATCTGTAAAATGAGGATAACAACACTCCCTTATCAGCTGCAGAGGATCTCTAAAGTGTACAGAAAAATAGGTTTATAATTGTACAGCTGTTTTTTAACAAAGTTTAAGCATTACTTCTAAAATAATTTTCCTTAAAGATACAAAAGATTTAAAACTAAGAGGGAAAAATAATGGTTGAACCTCAACATCCAAAACAAATTCAGTATACTCCTATCAAAGAACTTATATACTGTGACTATATGTATTTTAAAAATGACTGAAGGTAGATAAATACACTTTTCCTTTTGGTTCAACACAAAAGAAGCAGAATGACAAACAAGTGATGCTATAGACACTTTGAACAAAGCGATCTCAACTAGAAATGGAAACCACTTATTTCCTTGAGAACGGATTTTTTGCTAAACCCATGTTCGATTATGGCAGAGACCTGCATTTCTCTTCAACCACACTATGCACTTATGCCATTGTCAACCTGGAACTCTGCTTTACAAACCCAATTAAACTAACAGCATGTTTGTGTACAGGATCATAGAAAAGGAGGACAGACGGGACCTCACAAGCTCCCTGCTCAAGGCAGGATCATCCCCAACTAAACCACTCCAGTCAAGAACGTGTAAAAATGTAACATTACTGAACCAAAGCGCTACATCTTGGCTTTTGGTACTCTGACTAACAACAAACACATCCAAGGAAAGCTGATTTGGCTCAATTCAAAGATACTTGCTAATATTTTTCTGGCATGTTATAAAGTGATATGAACATTTTTTTGAGGGAATTCTGCCAAACATGGGTTAGGATCATAGCCCGTACCCAACTCTGTGTTTAATTACTTAATTTTCCTTCTAAACTTGGCAAAACATTAAGCTTTTCATTTGTTAAATCTATAATTAACGATAACATTTGCTGAGTAAACATACCTTCATTTTTAATTAAGTTTTAAAACAAGATGCTACAACTTGCAAGTCTAACTAGCAACACGTGTCTCAAATAACATAAAAAAGTCTTGTCATAAGCAAAGTCTTAACGGAAACTGTAATGAATAACTCCCCCTGGTTTTAACGACAACATCTACTTCCAAAAGATGGATACAGTGACTGCAATGAGACCTGAATTTACTGCATAGCATGAAAAAAAATAGCACTTTATCTTGATAACATTTAGACTTGAAATCAAGCTGAACTCTGACAATAACAATGCCTATATAGCCATAAATCACATGTCAAAAATTCCTTTGATTTCAACTTATCTCTGAAGTATCTACTCAACAGCCTGCAAAAGATTTCAGGTGAAAAAAGAGATATGCTGTAAAGTTCTTACATAAAAACGCTATTAATAATTTAAATAAAAACAGAAGGGTTAAAACACATTATTATGACAATCAAAAACTGAGTAATCAGAAGTGGAAGAACAGGACCAATTACAGAGTAACAGAGGCACAAAGAGTGACAGGTCTAGAGCGAAGAAAACAATTCTGATCTAACACATGTACACTTACACTTTGTAAAAAGAAAAGGAAACCTCTAGATCAAAGGTGCTCAACTCTCGGCCCACAGGCCAGATCCAACCCCCAGCAGCATGTCATCTGGCCCACGCGGGTCAGATCAGGCGTGCAGGATGGTATACAGCCGGAAACTGATCCCAGCACACAGAAACGGACAAAGGTTTCATAGGGTCTCCAAAGCCCAATCCCAGCATGATGGGACCAAGCAGAGGCAGATAGGCCCCCCAGGGCTCAACCTCGGCACGCAGAGGTGGCACAGGGCCTGATCCTAGTACACAGGGTCTGATCTGGCCAGCACATCAGCCCCATGCCACTTAGCTGGCCTGCAGAGCCAAAAGTTGGGCAACCCTGCTCTTGATATGTACAGCAAAAAATCAGGTTTTACAATTTAGATATAATTAGTAAACAAATACTTGATATACCAGCTCATTCTGGTACTGTTATAAGTATACCCTGTGCCTTGTGATCTGAAGAGCCATCATGGAGAATCCATCATGTAAAAAGAACTTGCAAAAGAGATTATCCATTTTGGGCATCAGTTGTTTAATTACAGCTCCCAAGAATTTAGAAGACTAATAGAATTAATGGTGAGTATAAAAAAATATATACTTTATGTTCAAAGAGTCTGTTTACCAATGTCAAGCAAAGACAGCCAATACATTTAATCCTAAACCCTTTATAATTCATAGTTTATAGATCAAATGTTTTTGCTGGTTCATTACAAAAAGACCTCAGAGTACTTTCTAAACACTGAACCTCACATAACACTTTTTTCTTGTAACATAGAATCATCTGTGATTCATTGAAACAGTTGTCCTTTTATAAAAATGAAGAGTTTCAGTTCTTGGTGTTTTTGAAACTAGGATCCAGATAAGGATGGTTAATGTGAAGATGTCAGTCTAGTTATTAATTCTACCAGCAATGTATTAAAAACTTGAAGCATATGAATAATATTCATATTCTTCTAACCAATTGTTTTGTTGTATTTGAAGAAATGTGCTTTTATTCTGGACAAAATTACTTAAGCCCTAAATTGAATTATTTATTTATATGGGGGTTTAGTTCTGCCATCTGTCTTAATATTTAAGTTGAAGGGTAAGTCATTTCTTACAATATCTAAAAACTGAGTAAAAAAAAAAAGTCAAACTAATTCAGTGCGAGAGGCTGACATTAAAAAAGGTATCTTGAGGCCAAATAGTATGATCTAATCATTGGATGACAGTATCCATGGCCTTTGTAAAGTATAAAGGGAAGATTATTATTTATACTTTGGTAGTGCCAAAATGCGCTAGGTGCTCTCCAGACTCAGAAGAACACATTAGTCCATCCCCATACAATAAACTTTTTGCCCCCGTCAATTATTTTTTAAAATAAGATTTATATTTCTGTGCCCTGTAAGACAAATCTAAAGTCAAAATGTTAACAAGAAAACTGGGTGGGAGGGACATATGAAGTTAATAGCACAACAACAGTTTATTTATATGGATCCTAATGGCTTGTTACAGCTCTGAAACAGCCACAACTGAGGAAGATCATGCATGACTTTGCTAGAGAACTTCTCCCAAAACATTTACTGTGCTGGAACTGCCCTGTCAACAGTTGAAAAGGTCCATGTTGTTGCAATCATTACAGACTGTCCCAGTTGCATCAAGTTCATTAAAAGCATCACTAGGTTCAGGGCTTCACCCTGCTCAGTAATCATGACTGCCATTGGCTTCAAAAGGGATTAAGAGTACTCAGTATCCTGAAAGTCAAGGCAGAAGTGTTTTACTCAGAAACTTCATTATGCTATGGGTTAGCCTGTCTGGTTACAGAATGGCTGATCACTATTTGCTGATATTATTGGATCCTCCACAGTCATCAGCAAAACTTGCTGCTTGTCTAGGAACGCCTTCACACTAGTTATGGAGTGCTTCTGCACCTCACACAAATAGGAACTGACAGATTTGTTTTCATGTAAAACTAAACCAGGATGAAAACAATGGTCATCACTTGAAAAAGCAACTGTAACAGTTAACTAATGCATGTACCCTGCAAGCTGTTGGGTCTTTCTTAAGCTCTATTTTAAGTCAGGCTATTACCTTGGTAACTCAGATGGCTACTATTTAAAAAATCTTTTGATTACTAAGAGGAAGGAAGATGAATATATCCTTCCTTAACAGTAGTGGCGCTACTCATACAAGAGGTAGCTAGCAACAAACAAAGATTTTAAAAAAGGTTACAATGAATTCAAGATCAACTTCATCCATTTTATTAACGGTGCTTGCATTTCTGCGTAAATACTGCTTAACAGTCTCATGGGTGTGGTCTCATGATATCTGTACCATCACTGTAATGAAAAGTAGCCTCTTTGAAGCCTTCTATCCAAATGTCATAATGCCAGTCATCCCTAGTATTGTCTTTCCATTTCCTCCAGCACTGAAAAATGAAGCTTTTCCTAAAAGGAGAAATTTACTAGGAGAACAAAATATTATTCATATGCTATCACACAACAGCTTATTCAAACGCGCTTGGAAGCCCCCTCCAGGAAGTACTATGTAGGAAACGTTCAATGCAGGAGACTAGCTGAGCACACCCTATCAAAAATTAAAGATTAATCTTGTTCAGATTGATAAGGCTAAAGCCTCCATGACACCCAGGCATGCAAAGGCTGTGAGCATTTGGCAAAAGTTAATGTTAGTAACGGTAGCATTAAGTTCTTTGTGTAGGCAGATCCTGTACCAATAACACCTTTAATGTACAAGTGGACTACTTGTGATACTATTTCTAGCTGTGTGAAATCGTCACGCACCCAAACCTTTTAGCGCATTGAGAGAGGAAGCTTAATTTTGAATAGTTTGTGTATTGTTCAAGAGCAAATAAATGCAGCTCCTCTATGCGGCAATAGCAGGTCCTAATCAAAAGTGGTAGACACAATCGATTCTTCAGTAATGTAAATTATCCTTTTGAAAGTCTTCTTTTGTGGAACCTTTTCATGCTCATGTGTGAAGCTTTGCAGAAAACGTGTCACTTTTCCTTTGAACAAATCTTTCTTTCATGGTATGATACCACAAGGTAAATTATCTATAAGGAACACAAGCATACTCAGCCACTTCTTTCGAGCTTAGAATGTCTGAAAAATGATGAAAATTTTACTTGAGTTACAATGTTTACAGGCTTAAGTAATTTCATTCCAGAATATCTGCACAGTTGTAACAATTTCTACTTTTTAATCACTGCAGCTTTCTGGATTCTTCTGAAAAACTTATTTTATTATGGCTGGAAAAAAAACAGGACAGGCCTGCTCAATTTCTGAACTCAAAACTTTAAGCAGCAGTTATAGTTTCCCAAGGAATGCAAAATGTAAATACATGAAGGTCACATTAAAAAATTAGTTAAAATTCCAGCTAAAAGCTGAATCTCTTAGATTCAATTAGGCCAGTTTTTTGCAATGCCAACCTTAGATTTGATTATCTGTACAGATAAAACACAATGATACCCTAAGCAAAGTTTTAAAAAAAATCAAAAAAGAGTCTCATGTGTTGAGAAAGGAGTTCCTTTTAAATGCTTTGCTAAGTAACAGAAAAAAAAAAAGCCACTGAAAAAAGTGGCTAAAGGTAACTTTCCCCAGCCCCAGTTCAGATTTTTTTTTTTTAAATAAAACTTCATTTTTCTAACTACTGAGATCACAAATTGTCATGCAGTCCCACAGGGAGGTAGATACGCTACCTGCAAGGTTCCCTCTAAGGTGCGTGCATGCGCAGTTGCGCACAACTAAAAGTGCGGCCACACCAGGAGAAGGCTGTGCACCAGGAGAGGCTGGAACTGGAGCCTGGCGCAGGCTCCGCCAGCTCCAGGGAAGTGCTCTGCTCCCCCGCATCAGAGTCAGGGAGTGGAGCACTTCCCCGGAGCCGGTGGAGCCCGTGCCAGACGCCCGCCCCAGCCTCCATCCTTGCCTTGCCTCACCTTGGGGAGGAGCCGCTGCCTGCCCCAAGTGAGGCTCCACCAGCTCCCGGACACTGCTCCACTCCCCGGCATGGCCTCCAGGGGCATGACCCGGAGCCAGCGGAGCCTCACTGGGGCAGGCAGCGGCTCCTCCCCGAGGTGAGGCAGAGCAGAGATGGTGGCTGGGGCGGGCATCTGGCATGGGCTCCGCCAGCTCCGGGGAAGTGCTTCACTCCCTGACCCCAATGCAAGGGAGCGGAGCACTTCCCCGGAGCCAGCAGAGCCCACACCAGGCTCCGGCCCCAGCCCCTGGCCCCAGCCACCAGCTCCAGCCTCCAGCCCCTGGCACCCAGCTCCAGCCCCCTTTAGTAACTGTCCCACTCCAGACCGAGGCGGCATGCTCACAGACTGCTGCTCCTTAGAGGGAACATTGGCTACCGGCAAATCTACAGGAGATGCATCTTTTTAGAAAACGCGTGTATGGGAAACTCAGGAGAAGGAAAAGACTAGGACTGAATCTTTAACTTTCCATAAAATCATAATGACAAGCCTTTTATACTAGTGAAGTTTGTCATTAGTTTTTGGATCTCTTCCAAGGAGCTCAGAATGGAACTGATAAAATGGCAAAGAATATTATATAGAACTGTATATGTATATACACAAATACACACACAGCTTTTTTTTACTCCACATCCACTGTCAAAAAGGAACAAGTTACAGGGAAAAAAAAATCACTGCTTATTGTTTTTCAAGCACTGTGTTAGACACTATAAGAAGTGGAGTTTAAGGAGCAACCCCTGCCCATTCTTCTCCAAAACGAATTTGTCTTCACCAGATCACAGAACGGTAGGGTGAACTGCAAAACACATATACAAATTTTGTTACAGAGCACATTTCTTTTTGTCACTGTTCCAAATTCATCACATTTACCTGCTGGTAAGTATTTCAGCTGGTTGTTAGCCAATCGAAGGTGACGTAAGGATCTCAGACGGCCAATCTCAGGGCATACAATTTCCAGAGCATTGTCACTTAAGTCCAGGAACTGCAGCTTAACCAGGGAGCCAATGGCTTATGAAAGAACAGATTAAAGAAATGAATGTGACCCAGAAGTAATGTTAAAACCATAATAGGACTATGGATGATAAAAGGCCTCAATATCTAATAACAATGTCTGAGCAGATTGAGAGATATTAAAACTATTGGGCTCATAACTGAATGTCATCGGAGTTCAAGTGTTGGTAAACAGTATGCAATATCGTTGGCACACAGAAAAACAGAAAAAAACAAATCACTTTTGAGATGCCACAGATGATTATTTTGTTCTCAGCCACAACTCTCCTGTGAAACTACTTTCTCCTTCCCTTTGCCATTACCTACATCCAAGCTAGTTGCCCTGACTAAATTTAAAATTATTTTCTAACACTGGTCCCTAGACATTTGCTCTCAAAGGCAGTGTAAGGAACAGAGAGGCTAATACAATTACTGACAGATTCAGTTTAAATCCTATCACAACCAACTAAAGCAATAGCATCAGATGCAACGGCTGGCTGAGAGAGAAGGACAGACTTGGGAAGGCTGTTTTATTGATAAGTGCCATTTAGCCTTTTTACCTCCTGTAATTAGAACTCACGGGACCAACATTTAAGTGCATTTGAAAATTTAACAAAATGTAGTTCAAACACGGATGTTATCAACAGTTTACGCCCATGGTAGTATATTTTGGAAAACAAGGAGAAATAGGACTTTATATTATAGAGTAAATGTTTTCGCTCGATCTGAGCCTTCAAGAGATAACATAAATATTTTATGTTTTCTGTCTACAAATGTGAAGTTGGCATTGTACTTACCTTCAGGTACAACAACTATGTTATTCGAATGAAGGTACCTGTGAGGGGAAAAAAAGGTGGGGAAAAACACCTGTTACCCTGAAGGGTTTGCAATGCATAAATAGTTGGCAAAACACTCAACCTGAAATTGGAAAAGAAAAACAGCCTCACAGCCATTTCTCTCTAAGATCACAACAGTATATGGTAAACTGTACAAAGCACCATCTGAAATGTTCCAAGGTTCCTCTTATATTTTATCATGAATATAAGATTAGTATAAAGAATGCAAGGACAATTATTACTATTATAACACTTAAATGCAATGCCTGTGAGCACATTTTCTCACTTTATTATAAATAAAAATCAAAATCATAAATTTGAAAAATAAAGCAAATGCAGTCACCAGGATTCACTGTGTTCTATCACAGACCCTCTCCCATTAAACAAAGTAAAAACAAACAAAAAAATCCCTAAATCAAGTACATACATCTTGATGTACATACAATTCTTATACCTTCACTTAATAAATATGAAGCCCTTACCTATCGAGATGATAACTTTTTAAAAAAATGTAGAACTAAATTAAATTTTAGAAAAATATAATTTTGGTCTCAGACAGTGACAAGTCTAGACAGGCTCCATTACCTCTTTAAAAGAGGTTGATTAAATGTATTTAGCACTCCCTAGTGGGTAATAGCTGCATCTACTACTATTTAAGAACAATTTATTTCACATAGTTTGAACAGTGTATTTTGGATTGCAGACAAAAAAGACTACATAAACCTTTTGAAAAGGCAGTTACTTTCTCTAATCTCAAAAGAATACTTACTGTGCACTCCACTAACTCTCTAAAATAATGCATCTGTATTTAAAGTAACAAGTCAGCACTTTAGGGACCAACATAGTGACAAACTACTCGTTTAAAATTAAACCTGGGTATTTTATGGTATCTTTTTAATTATTTTTCTTCTCTACCATCAAACCAACTCTCTCTCTTGGATTAAATTTAGTGTTGTATTATGTAAGTTATAGAACAGTAAAATGTACACAATAATAAAAGAACAGCAAGCTGAACTAACTTAATAAGCTCTGTTTTACTATTTATAGCTTCTTAAATTCATCTATTCTAAACTTGAATTTCATACTGGTTTTTCTAATGTTACATGGTAATAGTGAACGTATCTGATGGTTGAATATGAAGCACTAAGTGAATCAACTACAACAGAAGTGTTCTGCTGCTTCAGAGTATAGATAAGGACCTTAAATGCCAGGCAAAACTATCTGGTAAGTAAGTAGGAGCCTGCACTGAGTTAGAAAACACGCTGTAGACATGAGTGCTGGAAAGGTGCAGTTTTCAAGGCCAAAGTCAGAAGATGAACTCAGATAACACATTATTCTGCTAAGACACCCAATACTTCCCTTACATTTGCTTTAACAAGATGTTAAACACTATACTGCAGGGCTGTCCAGCTTTGGAGTACATGGGGGTTACACATTGCATAAGCAGTGTGACCCCACTCCTGGTCCCTGCTAGTGCTGCTACAGAGGCATCACAAGCCCCCACCCCACCTCAACCACCACCCCCCCCAACATCCCAGCCCCACGGGCTGCAAGTTTAAAGGGCCCCTTTCAGCCAAGCTGCCTTGACCCAGAGACTGTGGGTACCAGAGAAGCAGCCAGAGCAATGGGGAGCACAGTGGCTAGATGGGAGCCTACTGACTGCACCTAGATGCCTATGCCCTCCCTCAGGCTTTTTTTCCATCCTCCTACCATGCTTGTATGGTCCCTTGGGCTCCTGCTAAGGAAGGGGGAGAACTCACTGGGTAGGAATGTCCCCCCAGCCCCTATTACTGGAAAGGGGAAAGCTATCTTGGGGACCCCCTTTCTCAGTCCGGTGCAGATCAGGAGCCCACCCCTCCCTGCAGCTTGGCTTTTGCCATGTGGCAAGGGGACCCTTCTCCAAGTCAAACAACCATGAACAAAAGCCATTGATAAACTTGTGACAACTCTTAGCAGTGGATGGCTTGGCTTGTGTGTCGATGAAGAATGCAGCCAGCTGCAAGAATTAATGCGACTTGCAGGACACATTGATCACTGACACTTTGAACGTACTTGTGGCCCCTGTTCCTCCTGGGGCTACACCTGTCTGAGCATCACTTGAAGGTCAACTGTCCTAGCAGTGCTGGGGGTCTGGTGGCACTATCATTCAGTCTCCACTGCTGGGCACAGCTTCCCCGTTTCCCCACAATTTCCTTGTTTCCCATCCTTGGGAAACAGAAGGCCCAGGCCCATGACTCCTTTTATCCCCCTAAGGTCAGACGGTCCTGCTATATTGCATTGATATCATATCTGTAGGAAAGTGAAATGGAAGAGGAAATGTTCCTTTACACTACAAGTCTTTTGCAGGTCAGGAGTTTGGTGCACCATCCTTAACTTAGACATTTTTGAGCCTAATCGCTAAAACAATACAACCAAGACGGTGCCACCTTTGAGCCGACTCCTGGCACAAAGCACAGAATATACCCACTTGCTGACTGGAGTGAAACACTGGCATTCCCACCAAACATAATCTGAACAAAAAAAAATTGTCATAGAAAATACTGACAACCTGGGACTGAGCGTAGCTGCATGCCAAGCACCTCCTTCTGTCAACAAGGGGAAAGAAAAACTACACAGTAAAATGGAAATTATATACAAACACCGCATCTCTGCTTTAAAAAGCAATATGAGATTGATTAGTGTAAGCAAACTTGTCAAAGCTCCAACAAAAACTCACAGTTCCACGAGGTTTGGAAGCTTCTGTGCAAGGTTTTCTGGCTGAAAAAAAGAGTTAGAGACATGTTAGGATTTAAAAAAAAACAAACATATTATGGGCCCAAATCATTTTAGTGACCACCCCAACAAGCTACATCACAAGTGGGTTATTACAAAAGAAAACATCTGAATGCTGTATTGGGCTCATAGCTAAATGTTCCCAGGATATAATTCCTTCATTTTCCCAGTTACCCTATTAACTCTACCAGTCCTACCTGGGTGGCATTACGTTTGAAGAATCCCGCAAGGAAAATTAAGCATAGCAAAATCTGGTTAACTGTGATAACTCATCGCTACAATCTTATAATTTGGTGTCCTGAATCCCTGAGACAATCCCACTGATTTGTACACAACACACTCTGGATAATACATCCTCTGTTAAAGCAGAACTAGTCATTTCTAAATGCGCCCACATAGTAAATCAGAATAAAATTTGCTCCTGAGACTCGGAGAGCTCAGAAGGTACTGATCTATGCCAAACGCAGCACCTGTCAAGCTAGATTATGCTCAAAAGGCATTAAATACACTTCGGCTTTTCCTGGCTCCCTAGGTCACAACCACCAATCACTCTATCTCCAAGAATTACCTTGTTTTAACAATGACTGCATGCAAGACTGCAGAACAAAAATCCTTGATTATTTTTCTCCCTCCTAATTGTGGAATTCTTATCTATATTATTGTTATATATAATTCTTATTCTTCAGAGCATTAAGCTTCTGTAACAAGAAACTGTACATTAAGCAATTATCTGTATAATAGTGCTGCTCTTGTATACAAGGCCCTACTTAATTCCCAGTTTTGGGGATTTCACGGAAACTACAAAATTCACAAAAATCAACCAAAAATAAAGACTTGTTAAAAATAAAATGCTGGCTCCCCAGTGGGAGCCAGCAGTCCTCGGTGCCAGGAGCGGAAGGCGCCAACTGGAAGGGTGGCATGAAGGGCAGTAGACAAGATGGCGGCTGCTGCCTTTTTATCCTTCTCCCTCCCCCACTGCGCTCCCACTGGGGCTGCTCCACCAAGCAGCACCCACAGGTGGGGTGACATGAATGGCAGCTGGCACCCAAAATAGCAGCCACCTCCTTGTCCCTTATCTTCCCCACGGCCTTTCCATCGATCAGCAGAGGGGCGGGGCCTCTTTGCCAATGAGAGCTGAGGGGCGGGGCCACCGTGAAATAATGGCTGAATTAGAACTTTACACCATGATCAACCCGTGAAAATCAGTAAGTCCCCACCGTGATTCACGCAGACCCCACTCTGATATTGAACTGAGGCAGGGGTGGGCAATTATTTGGGCTAGAGGGCCACTTAGGGAGTTTGGGTGAGCTGTTGCAGGCCTGGTCAGCACCTCCCCCTGCCCCATGTCCCCACAACATCTCACCAGAACTCCCTAAGTGGCTCTGCCCCACCGGGCCCAGCCCTGTGCTGTCACTGCCCAGCTATCCCAACCCTGGCCCTAGGGTCTCTATTGAGATCAGTGTGAGACCCCCGCAGGTAGCGGGGCACTCAGCTGGGTGGACAGGATGGGCACAATCTGCTCCCAGCACACCCCTGTCACAGGGATATACAGACAGCATCTAGTGACTCTGCCCCAGGCCCCAGCCCCACACTGTTACCATCCCAAGATCCCAGCTCCAGTCCCACCTGCTCATCCTGCTCTTGGATGCCACTCCCTGGCTGCCCACAGCCCCATCCCATCCATCTGGCAGAGTACACCCTGCCCATGGGGAACCCACACCAGTCTCCATCGAGACACCCCTCTCCCCCCACAATCCACTCTGTCCAGCATCCTGGCAGCAGGTACGAGGTGGACAGGCTGGGGTGCCTAGGCAGCAGGGCCAGATCTGGCAGCAGCAATGACACTAGTGATGGCGGCCCAAAGAAGCCGCTACCACCAAGGCTGCTGGGAAGGGGGACCTAGCTGTCGCACCACCCCAGCCCCACTGCAGGCCTGGGGGCAGTAGAATCAGACAGAGGCACCACAGCACAGGTTGCCCCCCACAGCTAGGCTGGGCAGGGCTGAGGGACCCACTGCAGGATGGATAAAACCCCTTGGAGGGCTGGGTCCAGCCTACAAGCCATATTTTGCCCACCCTTCAGCTACAGTGACTCTCATTTGTAATCCACATTCTGTAATATATCTTTTTCTTCACTCTAAACATCATAGAGGTGCAATGAAGAATGATTTGTATATCTTGCATGCCACATAGGTCACACAAAGTTGAAAATGGCTATGATAATTAGTTAGTTCTGGGTAATTATCACTTCCCTGATTTTATTGCACAACTGTCCTTTCAACTAAACTAATGGAAAATCAGCACCACTCAGCTTTGGAGACAGAACAATGAAAGAGAGTGCACTCGTATCGTTCTTGTATAGCCTAAAAGTGCCTATAAAGCAACTGGCATCCAAGCCTTCCAAAGCTGATGGAGGCACTACCAAGACCTTGCTCTTCAAAAGAGGTTTAAAGCAAAGGACCTAGAGGTGAGAAACTGTAGGTTGTTAAAAAAAAAACCCGGAAATAAACTGCTTACTCATTTAACATGCCAGTAAAAAGGAAGGGGGGTATCCAAGTCTGCCACCTATATAAGATATATTTTACTTGATTATATTGGTAGTTAGGAAGGCATGACTTAAAAATCATCTGCAGTTAATTCAATCACCAAACCCATCAATCAATTTCCTTATGCGCATGTGAATATATATGCCTATTTTCTACATCGTGACACACCCGGCTTGCATGTCGACATTTGAATAGCTCTCACAAATACAAACAAACATCAACTAGGGAAAATGTTGAATGTTATGCTAGTAGCTGTGTCAAAAAATGGCACGTAAGGTTATGGAGGTTTGATTATTTAGGAAATTTACTTTAAATTTTAGTGACTGAATTTACTTTTTAAAATCCCAATTTTAACAGTATGGGATGCACACAGCATACAGAACCTGGAAATGAATTTAATAAAGAACCAACACAGTTTGACAAAATAATCAGTTTCATATCTACATTCTGGTCACCCTGAGTCTTCATCTAAATTTATACAACAGTTCTTCCTAAAATGCTCTTTCTATGAATATATTTCTCCACCATATTAAAATATATAGTATTAGAAAGACATATGCATATATATGCTTTTCATACACAACAAAGATACTGCACCCCTGATTTAAGAATGATAGGTAACTCAAGCTTAACCAATAGGCAGCAACTGCTACCTTCATAATAAATGAGTCTTTGAAATGTGAGAGACAGAAGTCTCAGAAGAAAATAGGAGATAGTTAATCAGCTGTTGCCACCTGCTGGAAAATTTGTGTTGTAGTACATTTATTTTCCTCTAATATGCCCGGATCTCGCTAATATAATAATGTGATCTTTGCATAAGGCTCTCTCATGCTTTTTGCTTAACACTGAACAAATGCACACATATAGTAACTAGCCTGAAATTTAAGAACTCACCTTTTTTCAGATTCTTTTCCTTAAAGTTAATTTAGCCCAATTACAGATCAATGTTTATTAATTATTGACCAAAATTCTTTACTGGGCTAACAAACAATACACAGAATAGGCACAGCAGAATGATTTTCACAACAGCTTAGAAGTAAAATTATCTAACAAGGTCAAATTCAGGACTGAAGTCATGAAAGTGTGTTCACAATAGCATTCTTACATGTATAAGACAGTAAGAGTACTGTATAAGAGAATGGCAGATGATTACTCTGTCTTCAAAGAAATTTAAACTTATCATTGCTCAACTTATTCTTTACTGCTGATACATTCTGAAATTTAAAAAAATTAAATAGAAAAGAAGAAGATTGTGATATTTTATCTTTTTGGAGGCAGTGAATGGGGGAAAGTAAGGTTGAAATGTGGTGCTCCTAGGTGAAAGGCAGCAGGGCAGGAGCAGCTATAGAATCACAGAAAATGAGGGCTGCAAGAGACCTTAGGAGGTCACATCTAATCCAGCCCCGTGCTCAAAGCAAGACCACTCCCAACTGGATCATCTCAGCAAAGGTTTTGTCTAGCTGGGTCTTAAAAATCCTCCAAAGATGCCATCCACAACCTCTCTGGATAACCTGTTCCAGTGTTTTACTACCCTCCTAGTGAGAAAAGTCCTCCTAATATCTAAGCTAAACTTCCCTTGCTGCAACTAGAGACTGTCACTCCTTGATCTGTCATCTGCCACCACTGAGAACAGTCCGGCTCCATCCTCTTTTGGACCCCCCTTCAGGTAGTTGAAAGCTGCTGTTCAATCCCCCCTCAGTCTTCTCTTCTCTAGAAGAAGTCCAGTTCCCTCAGTCTTTCCTCACAAGTCACGTGCTCCAGCCCCTGAACCATTTTTGCTCCCCTTCACTGGAGTCTCTCCAGTTCGTCCACACCTTTGTGTAAAGGGGGCCCAAAACTGAACACAGGACTCCAGATGTGACCTCATCACTGCTAAAGAGAGGAATAATCACTTCTCTGAATTTGCTGGCAATGCTCCTACCAATGCAGCCCAGGATGCCATTAGCCTTCTTGGCAACAAGGACACACTGCTGGCTTAGAATCATAGAATCACTGAGCGGGAAGGGACCTAGACAGACATCGAGTCCGACCCCCTGCCTGAGGCAGGAAGGAGCACTGGGGGTGGGACGGGTCATAAGACCCCAGCCAGGTGCCTGTCCAGTCTCCTCTTGAAGATCTCCAGGGAAGGTGAGAGCACCACCTCTCTGGGAAGCCTATTCCAGGCTCTGGCCACCCTTACAGTGAAGTAGTTCTTCCTAATATCT
>NW_017728911.1:34603464-34608914 GCF_001723895.1 Crocodylus porosus | reverse complement strand
TACTAGCTACCCCCGGGCTCCGAGTGCCTCCCTGACTACTGCCCTCAGCACATCCAAGTTGGCTTTCCTAAAGTCAAGCATTTGCGCTGTGCTAGTTACCCTCCCCACCTTTCTCTGAATAGCAAACAGGATCATTTCATGATCACTGTCCCCCAGCCTCCCTTGTACTACCACCTCCCCCACCAGGCCACCCCAGAGGATAACACCAGATCCAGTATGGCGTTTCCCTCGTGGGGACGAGTACCTCCTGCGTGAGGTGTAGGTCCTGGATGCACATCAGGAACCTTCGTGAGTGGCCAGACCTGGCCGACTGCTCCTCCCAGTTGATGTCAAGGTAATTCACATCCCCCATGACCACAACATCCCTTGCACGCCCGGCCTACCCCAGCTGCCTGGAGACTTCCAGATCCAGCTCTTCCTCCTGATGTGGTGGCCTGCAGTAAACCCCTACCACCAGATCCCTCTCCCCCCGCCCTCCTTGAAGTTTGACCCACACGGTCTCAGTTAAGCCTTCCTCTGGTCCCATTTGGAAGGTAGAACTGGTATACTGTTCCCTAACATACTGCGCTACCCCCCTCCTACCTCTTTTCCCCTTCCTCTCTCTTCTAAACAACCTATAGCCCTCTAAGTCTACTGCCCAGTCAAATGTTTCATCCCACCCTGTCTCCACTAGGCCAACCAGGTCAACCCTACTACTTGCAAGCAGGAGAGCAAGCTCCTTCTGCTTGTTCCCCATGCTTCTTGCATTAGTGAAGAGACACCTTAATCCCGCCGAGACAGCCCTGGGCACCCCGCCTTCCTGAGAGGCTTATATCCATCTTATTGTCCACTGCCACCCCCAGGTCCTTTTCTGCAGAGCTGCTGCCCAGCCTGTCGGCCCCCAGTGCGTGGGATTGTTCTGTCCCAAGTGCAGGACCTTACACTTGTCCTTGTTGAATCTCATGAGATTCCTTTTGACCCAATCCTCCAATTTGTGTACGTCTCTCTGAATCCTAGCCCTACCCTCCAGCGTGTCTACTACTCCCCCCAGCTTGATGTCATCTGCTAACTTCCTGAGGGTGCACAGCTGAGGTGGGACTGGCCACCCTGACCCTCTCTTGGGAAGGGCAACATATACAACTAATATATACATACACATAACTGGAGTAAATCATCATGACAAAGGAATTCAGACGTGCCAACAGGAAACATGTTTATGAGGCAGGTACACAGTAACTAAGAGAGACCAGCCCAAGTAACATATTTCAGCACTGAAGATAAGTTTAACTTTAGCTGGGAACCAAGAGTAAATGGTCACAATATATAGCTTATTTTCAGTTTTTGAACGGTTTGAAGAGCTCCTACAGACATGCAGCGAGGCTGCTCCAACATGCTGTAAATCCAGCACATCAGAGCAGTCGTGATTAATCAAGTCTACTGATGCGTCGTAAGTACTATGCCCCAACAGCCTCCACCATCACGCATATCAATGTCCCCATGCTGAAAAATGGCAATGGGGTGCTTTGAACTAAAAATGGTTCAAAGTGCCCCATCGCCATTTTTCAGCATGGCGACACTGATACATATGATGCTCAGGTGCTTTTAATTAGCATGGCTTGCTAATTAAAGCATGCCCCCTCCCATCCTCACCCCCTGCCTCCTGAAGCACATCTATAAAAATGCCCTAAGAGCCTGCCTAAGTCTTTTACAAACAATTTAATTATGAAATGCTAAAGATCAAATTCTAAAGGCAAAAATCAAAAAACTCTCCCTAAAGGGTTCCACAGCTCAGTGATAGCACATATGAACCATCCACCCATTCTAACACCCTGTATCTTTGGGAATACTTGTTATCAGTTTTGTTATTTGCTTTATTTGTTTGCAATACAACTATGAAAATAGACAGAACTATTTTAGATGCAACAAAATGCTTCTCAGTAAATACATCATGACAAATTTCAGCACTGTGGTTTTTCAATATATTTAACTTAATAAACGTTTAAGAGTGTTATGATGGAAATACCAGATCAATGGGACATAACTGAAACAAGTGTAGATGTGTCCACACCATAATATGTGTGTAGTTAAGGTTGGGTTTTTTTCTAGGAAATTATCAATACAGGGAAAGGTGTTTGGGTTTCTAGGTTTTGTTTTGGGGGAAGGGCGTTGATAGAAGAAATTATTACTTCTACAATTACTACTACTACTACTATCACACCCTATTCAGAAAGACTGATAGAGGATAACAAAGTAAAGGAACAGAGAAGTGTAATCTTATTACAGGTGGTAGCTACAAACTACTGTGACAGTGAGACATTTGTATTTCCACCTACTAAAGATGATTCAATGAAAGCCCTACACTTTTTTTACAAGAGGGAACTTCTAAAAATGCACAGGACTGCCAGTTGATGCACAGGTATTTTCTACGTGACTTCCTGTGTATGGATCTCACAGTGCTTAACTTGCATCCAAACACCACAATGAGGTACAAAATCCTTCTCATTTCACAGAGGATACAGAAGAAAATTAAAATGATTAGTCAAAGATCAGATGACAGATTCTACGACCTTGCTAGGTAAACTGGTCCCATGCTTAAAAATCTTTAGAGTTAGAAAGTTTTTCCTAATATCTAACCAAAAGGAAAGTTCCCTTGCTGTAACCTAAGACTAATATTTCTTGGCCTATCCTTAATGGACAGAGAACATTGTCTTCAATCAATTCTGTCTTATTGATTCCAGGCCATTTTTCCAATTTATCAAAATAATCTTGAAATCTAATCTTCTCCTAATTTCCCCAAGTATATTCCATCATCCACATCACTAATGAAAACACTGAATAGTCCTAAACGCAGCACTAACCTCTTCTATGCCTATAAGGCCACGCTTGATTCGTGGCCTCAGCTCCTTGGTGAACTACTGATTACTTTTGTAGGTAACAGGTGAGAACTATCAACTGTTGCTACCTAGTTTTTAAATTTAGCTGATGACTTCTGTTCTGTTTTTTTGGAGACAATTGTACAAGATTGAAAATAGCCTTATATTGTGTGGTTATTGCACAGAATCTATCTATATTACAGTTACTTCTTTTGCAGTGTGTAAGCCTTGTGACTACTGTACTCCTAATTAATGAATACATGTCATAGAGAGGAATTAGAACTGTAGTATCATTTTATTAAGAAGTGAACCTAATATTATTTTAACTTCTTGTGAAAGCTGAGTACAGAACACCTCCTACCACACTATGCCACGTGCTGACCTGAAGGGTTTCTGTATTATCAAGATGATTCTGCACTACAAACAAACTTAAGTGACTCACACAAGTGTGTAAGAAGGAAGACAATCTTTGGGCTACCTCCAGCCTCTTCATGCAGAAAGTGCAGAGCCCACCCTCAGGGAATCCATGCACAATTACTAGGCCTGTGCGAAACAGAAGGTATTTGCTTTGGATTCAGATTCAGCCAATTCAGAGG
The DNA here is from genome assembly GCF_001723895.1 of Crocodylus porosus. Classification (NCBI taxonomy): domain Eukaryota; kingdom Metazoa; phylum Chordata; order Crocodylia; family Crocodylidae; genus Crocodylus; species Crocodylus porosus. The sequence goes on along the minus strand of NW_017728911.1, from coordinate 34,605,466 downwards.
GGCAATGATTAGATTTGGCGATTTGAATCACTGCCCCGATTCGATCTGGCCATAGACTATACAGGCGGTCCTCAATGCTGGGCACAGCTGCCTCTAGCTGGTAAGTCTGTTGTGGTGGGCTGAGGAGGGGGCACAGATCAACAGCCCCCCACAGCAAGGGTGGGACTGGGGCTGGGACAAGCTGACCAGCCAGGGCAGGGGGCACGGAACTTGGGGAGGGGGGCTCATGACACTGTGTACCACCCGTCTGAGAGCTGCTCTTCTGCTGGCTCCTCTGGTGGCTCTTGCCATTGGTCCAGGAGGGCATGGGAGCGGGTGTGCGCCCCCGGATTTGTGTGAGGTAGGCTGGGCTGGGCTGCACTCCGGGAGGCTAGCCCCAGCCGCCTGCTGCTGGGCTGTGCTCCATGGGGTAGGTGGAGCCAAGGATGTGCTCTGGGCGGCAAGCCCCTGATGTCAGGCTGCACTGTGCAGGCCGGATGGAGCCAGGCTGTGCTCCACGCTGCGGCTGGGGCTAGTTGCCCAGAGTGCAGCCCTGGCTCCACCCGCCCTGTGGAGTGCAGTCCGGCAGCGGGGCTAGCCTCCTGGAGCACAGCCAGGCCCAGACTGCCCCGCACAGATCCAGGGGCACACATGCGCTCCCATGCCCTCTTGGACCAGCAGCGAGAACTGCTGGAGGAGCCACCAGAAGAGCAGCTCCCAGATCGGCAGCGCGCAGTGATGGGAGCCCCTTGCCTGGGCTGGAAGCTTGTCCCAGCCCCAGCCTCAGCCCCAATCCCTCCCTCGCTGTGGGGGCATTGATCTGCACCCCCCCCCACACACACACCTCTTCCCTTCCCCCTCTGCCCATCATAACAGACCTACTGTCACATGTCGAGGACTGCCTATATGGAAGATCAACCCATCCCCCTCCCTCTTCCTAGTTTCTGTTTGCTGCAAGCCTTCCGAAGCTCCAAATCTCTCTGAATGTATTCAGAGGCTTCCAATTCAATTCGGACCTTTTAATGTGTCTCCCAATTCAATTTGGATTCAACGATTTGACTGCCGAATCAGGCTGAATCTCCTCCAAATCAAATCGGCTACTGAAGCTTTGCACAGCCCTAATAATTATCAGCATTTAAAATTACCCAAACACCTTAAGTTTGAGCCACTAACGTTCATACATTGTGGTAAATAACTAGCCATTCTTGCTCCTTTGTGTTGAGATTTCACTCTAAGCTGGATATAGAAGACTCAGGAAATTGAAAAACTGCCCAATATGAGGCAAGCAGTTGATTCTTCTAGCCCCATGGCACTCAACCTCTGGATCATGGCCTGAAACTGGCCTGTGGGACTGACTCATCACACATCTGGAAATCTGGCAACAGGGGAGTGGTAGCAGCATTGATTGCTGCAGCTTCTGGAGCCAGTTTCCAGGGTCAGATCCTGTGGACAGGACTGTTCTACATCCCAGTCTGGTGCACAGGACAGAGCTAGCACACCAGATTACACTTACAGATGGATCCCATGCACAAACCCCAGGCTGATTCCAACCTGCAGACCGACCTCACCCACAGTATCTAGCTCATGGAGTGGCTCTGCACTACTCACCCAGGCCACGGGGCTGGAAAGTTGAGCACCACTATTCTGGTCTATCTCAACTGCTTTCAGTACTACGCTATTAGCCACCCCTGGGCCGACAAGAGGTCCCATCAACGTCAATGCTGCTGCTAAACCAGTGATTCTCAACCAGGATGATGCAGCACCCTGGTGCGCCACAACATACGTCTGAGGGTGCCATGGGTGTGTGCATCCTCCCAGAAATGCTTCAGTGCGACTTGTCACTGTCTTGCACCAAGGTCTTGAGAAGCCACTCATAATAGAGAGAGGCTGGTAAAACCAGCCCCCTATGCCTGCAGAGAGGTCAGGGGAGCATAAGCTTATAGTTTCATAGTTTCATAGTAGCTAGAGTCGGAAGGGACCTAGGTAGATCATCTAGTCCGACCCCCTGCCTTGGTAGGAAAGA
>NW_017728911.1:34571382-34602347 GCF_001723895.1 Crocodylus porosus | reverse complement strand
GACTAAGTTGCCCATCGTGTCCTGCAGGGGCCCCACATTACCCGGGACCCTCTTTTTACCTTTAGCTTGATGACAAACAAACAGAAGCTGGTTGCAGAGGAGCAGTGCAGGGAGTTGGAAGAGCTGCAGTGAGTAGCGGGGAGGGTACAGAGACTAGGGCTGGGTTGGAAGCAGGCACAGAGCAGGTGGTTAGGGAGCACTGAGCAGCTTGCTTAAGCCAGGGGTTCCTAACCCCGGGCTGTGGCCCAATACCAGGCTGCAAGGGGTTGGCTGCTGGACCAGAAGTAACTGTGGACCGGCAAACTGCAGACTGGAAGCAACTGGCATGCTGTGGACCACCACCCAACCCTTTTTATACTGAGTATAAAAAAGGGTTGGCTGCCTGCCCGCAATATACTGGTCACTGCTGGTCCACAGTTTGTCGGTCCACGATTTGCCGGTCCTCAGCATAAAAAGGTTGGGAACCCCTGGCCTAAGCTGAACCGGCAAAGTAGAGAACAGACTAAAAGTACTTGCACTACCCCAAGCTGGCTCTAGTAGTCAGACCCTGCATCCAACCTACAGGAAAAGGGGCTTTAACTGGGGTCTTACAGCAAGTGTTTCCCTTTCTGAACAACGTATGAGAGAACATGCTGCTGCCAATCCAAGAGGGAGACAACAGGAGCTCTGCTGGTAAGGAAAAGAAGTTTCAGTTTTTCACTAGTGTGCTACAAGCCTTCCTTGCTCTCCTGTAGTCAGACCACTGTACCCATCCATAGGGCTGTGACCCAAACATGTGTTTATTTTCTGACTTGTTGTGTTTCCATAACTTCACAACTGTAATACTGCCTGACCATTAGTGTTTTGACCTCGTTTCCATTTTCTTAAGAGATATAATCTAAGGCCAAGGAATTTCAGAAAAAAAGTTTCCATGTACATCATACACATGTTATTACCATTTCCTTTTTTAAATGGTTATGAAATGGGGTGCCACTAAATTCAGAAATACTTTGAGTCCAAAACATTTTAGAATCGCTATATTAGGCTCAAGATGCTCTGAGTAACAATGTACCAAGTCCTACAGAAGTGCAAACAGGTTGTTCCTGAATGAACTGGCCAGCAGGATTAAATCAGTCTATATTAGGGCTGTCTAACTTTGGGCAGCAGAACCCCAGGCTGCACACCACTAGTGGGGGAAGCCCTCCTGGGTTCCCCCCCTGCTGCAGAGGCAGCCTACTCCCCTTCCAAATGCATGCTGCTCAGCTCTGCTTCCAGCCACAGGTGCAGTCAAGGCAGCCTGGCTTTTCTCTCCCAGGGCATGAAGCAGAAGCCAGAAGACAGAAAGGGAGCCCACAGCGCCCAACTTTAACAGCAGCAGGAACAATGAGGGGTGTGGTGGCCAGGTAGGAGCCTCTGGTCCACATGTTAATACCCTGGTCTGATCCAGAGGCCACCTGTCGGACAGTCTTGGCTTAAATCAGGGATGGGCAAGGTCCGGCCCAAGGGCTGAACTGGGCCCACAGCAGACTCCATTTCCCAGCAGCCCCTGCCCATGTCACCGTGACTGCTTTCTTTGGAGACTCCAGGAGCAGCAGGGCCATGACATGGGGCCAGGGTCTCTATGGAAACTGACCCAAGCAGCACTGGCGGTGCAAGCAGCTGGGATCTTGTGGCACTGGCTGCAGCTGGGGCAGAGCTGCGATCCACTGCCTGCATACCCTGGCCAGGGCGTGTAGGCAGCGGATCATGGCTCTGCCCCAGTGGGGCATGCAGGCAGTGGATCGCAGCTCTGCCCCAGGTCTGGATCATGCTGTCACTACTTGGGGGGTCGGACTTGATGATCTGCTCAGGTCCCTTCTGACCCTATCAACTATGAAACTACTACAAAATCCTGGCTCCAGACACAAGGGCAACTCCTCACCCAGCTGTGCGCCCTGCCAGCACGGCTTGGGCCAGTCTCCATGGAAACCCTGGCCCCACAGTGTCAGGCCCTGCTGCTCCTGGGGTCTCCATGGAAACTGGCTGCAGTGACGCAGACAAGGGCTGCTGGGAAATGAAGTCTAGCTAGCAGTGTGATCAACCATTTTGCTCACCCTTGGTTTAAATGGTATTTTTAATACTGAAATCAATGAGATTGGGTACCTTGCTAGGGCTCACTTGCGCAATTCAAAGACTTGCCCACCTTACCTGTGGATACTACCTTGATCTCAGAGATGAGGGAGGTCAGACAGAAAGTCTGAATGACTTTTTGAATCAAATTTAAACATTTTCTTTCAGTCTCACACTTAGTGCACTAGATTAGGGGTGCTCAACCCCTGGCTTGCAGGCCAGATTCAGCCCATGGAGACATGCCATCCCATCCACAGGGCTCCACCTCCACAGGTCTGAAAATCTGGCCAAAAAGGAGCGGTAGCAGCAATTACCACCCCCCACTGCTGCCAAATTCTCAGACCCACGGGGAGTCCTGCAGGCCAGATAGCATGCTGGATCAATGCACAGGGGTGGCCCAAGCCCAAACTGGGCATGTAAGAGCCCCAATCTGGCAGCAGGCCTAATAATGGCTCAGAGGGTAGAATTCCTGCCCATGGACGGGCCCTGTGCCGCTCATCCAGCCCGCTCACCAAAAGGTTGAGCACCACTGCATTACTCCAAGCTTATCTTATACACTTCTGAGCAGCCTCTCATTGAAGTGTGAGGTCACAATTGCTGTTCAACATAAGCCTGCTTAGGTCAGAAAAACAATAGGAAAGTAGATAACAGGAGGGCTGCCACAAGCACCTGAATTCTGGGCAGGGAAGGAAAAAAAAAACTTGAGCTATGATTCCTACACATCCAGAAAGTTAAGCTAGGAAGTACTTACAAAGTACAAAGGAAGCAATAATCCGAAATTGGGGGGGGGGGGGAATAACCAGTACTGACTGGTTGTGAATACTGGTTCACAAATTGCAAGGAGGGTTAGGAGATTAGATTTTTTTAACCCAAGAGCTGAGGTTAGGCCTGATATTTCCGAGTTCCTCAGATCAATGGTGACTCGTGGTTATAAGTGCTGGATGTATCAAAGACTGGCCCTGAATCACAGCCTGAGACTGATGATGACCACCTTTCAAATGATCAAACACACCAAACTAAACACTGTTTGCCTAAACAAGAGATGGCTAACCACGCTGTGCCCTGTAAGAAAGGCAGAGGTGCTGGGACCATAAAAAAAAAAAAAAGAAGTCAGACTGAAACTCAGTGGTGAACACAGAAGAGCGAATACAATGTTAGGTATAAACATCAACTGGTTAAACCTTCCGGCTTAGAATAAAACCAATTAAATTTATCTGAAAGCCTAAATTTTCATAATGGTACCAGCTCCTGAAAAGTACTCAGTACCATTCAGGAACAGGCTTCTCAAACATGATTAATTAAAAAAGTTATTTATTCAGTCTTTCCAAACCAGAATTCATATTCCAGTACAAACATAAAGAAAACAGGCAGTACAATAAAGACTTTATCATACCAAGGTGGTCAAGGAGTTTCTTTTCATATAGAGTCTCTCCAGGTATTGCAAACCCTCATCTTTCAATAATTCCAAAGGAAAGTGATGCAGATTTCGGTAATTTAAGAACAAGTTCTTGTGCCTTTCCAGCTTTGCCTCAGATATTGTTTTACAAAGTTCTGATGACATGATTGTCCCTGTTCCAGGCCCACATTAGAGCACATCTTCTGAAAGCAGACCCATTTCTACAAAGAAAAAAAAACAGAAAAACATTACTTATTATATCCATGTATTGTTTTTCTCAAACAATTTGTTATAAGCTGTGATAATGGGCATCTGAAATAAAAGCTTACCTGCAGGAGCCAGCAATGATTACCTAAACAATTACTGGACTATTGTAGATCTCTCACTAATCTCTAAACAACTGATACTTATTTCAGGGAAATGTTTATGAAGTGATTATCGGCACATTATCAAGGAATGTTCTTGAATACATATGCTTGGGGTATTAAATATCTCAGCTACCTTGGATCCCACATGATATTTTGCTAGCAAGGAACCTTGGAAAAAATTCCTAGTCTATAAGCATACACACAGAAGAGGTCTAAAATGCTTATATATGATTCAAAAAAGCAAGGAAACTTTTTTTCAAGCCCCTTTCTGAGCTAACCTTTGAAAAACTATGGAGGTAAACATATAATTTATTTTTCTAAAAAAGACGGACACAATTTCATTATGTAGGTTTTGTGCTTTGGACAGTAAAATGTTGCTGCAATTCTGACAGGCTACCTTGCACACAATCTAAGGAAACTGTTTATAGCTGTTAAAGGGCTATTGTTTTTGGATTACTTTTATCTAAACTAACTAGAGTGAAACTTTATTCTCTCTCTGTAGAATTCAAGAACTGGATGTTCTTCACCTGGAAACTTCAACTTACACTTAAACAACTAACTGCAAGTATGAAAAAGCTAAAGAAAGGTCCAGAGGTAACAAAATTAAAATTGAACCTATGCCCAAACACCAGACTTCATACATTTTCTGTGATTTAGACAGCATCAGCATCTGATATTCCATTTGCAATTCTTTCTAGGTCGAGATATCTTCATTGCTACACATCCACAGTTGTTTCAAAAGCAAGTATCAGGAATGCTAACCAAGGAGCCTGGCTTAAATAATCTGTTCAGTGGTCTACTATGCCAAGGACTAACGCATATAAATACACACATTTATGAGAGAACAGCCAGGGGGCTAACAGCCCATCTGCCAACAATACTTCAGATTTTATCTTGACTTTTTAATCAATGGAGCAATTTTAACCATAATACATCATGAAAAACATGCAATTACACAGATACCAAATGTGAACCTTAGCTATTGCCAAAAAATTGTTCGTAAAAAAAAAAAATGGTTATACTCGAGACAAAGCTAAAAGCTGGCCTAGATCTGTACATCAGGCTACCTAATCTGTTTCAGTAACGCTCCTGAATGTAAGATAGCAGAAATGAGTAGTTTGAAAGATGCTATCTTCCTTGTAATCCAGATAGAAATACCAAGCACAGCCAGATGCGAAATCCTACATACACTTCAGGGTCCTTCACCTCTAAGGAGGTCTAAGGTATGTTCAGATCAGTTCTGTGAGTGAGTCATTGTCATCTTCTGGCTATTTGGAAGCCAGCGTGAAATTAGATGCCATCGACATAACTGAGCAACTGAACAAGAGCCTGCACTGGAAAGAACCGTACTACAACCGACAACAACCTCCGCTGGCAGCCTTAGGAGAGAGGATCCAAGGAAAGCTGACTTCTAGGATGCTGTCAGCACCACCGCTCTACTGGGTCAACAGATAAAAGTCTCCACTCTTCATGACTGAACACAACATCTCTCACGAGTGCTAAAAACTATATAAGAGCGTTGAAAAAAACATGATGTGAGAATATAAAAGCATGTTTACAACACCACGTTTCACATTGTGAGAAACATGACCTGTCCCTTTTTGGGCTCCTAAGACAATGGCCTATAGTTTTTCCACCACCAGCAGCTAACTACTCATGGCTCAATAGTTTCTTTTCAAACCTATGAGATAAAGCAAGCTCAAAAGGCATGAGGATGAGAGTGCAGATGTTAACAGGAAGAGAAATGTAGACATACACAAGAGCAATGGGAAGGGATCTGTGCAATGATGAATGGTGACATCGTTGGGAGGGAAGGATGGAGTGACTGGATAAATGGGAGGCTGGGGGCTGTTATGCAGGGAGACAGTAACTAGATGCCCAAAATGGGGGGGGATAAACACAGGTGTGTGTGGAAGTGGGGCAGGAGAAACGTGGGAGTTGGCTGAAGACCGACTAGATCTCTGCTGGGGGGCAGGTGGGGTTGTCCTGCTCAGCTGGAGAGGGGGAGAGGAGGGGTGACCATATCCCAGTGGGACCTGAAGTGCCAGGGAAGAAGCTGCAGGGAGCTGTGACCATGTAGGGGCTGGAAGGTGAAGGTTGCTGGGCTGGAAGAACCCGACACGACTCGCTGTCAATCCTTGTGGGGAGGCATGCTGGAGGGCACAGATCCATGTCACGGGATGAGAAGTGGTGGGGGGCAGGTCCACGCTGGGGGAGCGGGAGTGCTGGGGGAAGATCCGCACTAGGGGTGACAGGGAGTCCATGCTGGGGGAGGGGGGTGCTAGGGGGGACCCATGGTGGCGGGGAGAGTGCTGGAAGGAGCCATGGGGGTGGGGGGAGGACTGCTAGGGGGATCCATTTTGTGGGGGGGAATCCATCCTGGAGGGAGGGGGAGTCCATGCTGGAAGAGTGCTGAGGGAGTCCATGCTGGAGGGCAGGCTCAAGCAGGGGTTGGTGTCGGGGGCCGAGGCCTCTAGTCCGGGCTGGGCCCGCTCGGATTCCCACGTGGGGCAGGAGGACGCGCTCAGCGCCGCCGCCGGCAACTGGCCTCCGCGAGCAGGGCTGAAGTCTCGCGAGCGCGCAGCGCAGCTCGCGTGAGATTTGGGGCCGAGTCTCGCGAGACCTCGTTGCGCTGCGCCCCGGCAGTCTGCGCAGCGGCGGCGTTTCCTGCGGGGACCGGCGGTTCGGGTCCGGAGTGGTGTCACTGGGTGGGCGGGGCTGAGGCTGTGGTGGAAGCGGACTCGTCGGTTCTCTGTACACAGCGCAACGGGGGGGGCAATAATAATAACAACGATTGGCCTGGTGGATGACAGCAGCAAAGACCGTCAGGAGAACACAATCCTTCTGGGGACTCCGAGTTTGCATGGAGGCTGCGAGCCTGTACTCATCCCCTTCCTGCCACTTCTTCGCTTCGGTGTTACTATTATGATTATTACTGTTATTACAATAGTTATAATCTCTGGTAGCCAAAGGTGAAACTGATGTTGTTAAAACCTGGAGCACCACCGATTTAGCACGTATTGAAAGCAACGTACTTTGTCAGGACTGAATTTTGATCGCACACATTGACAGACACTAACACTGTTAAATGCGAGCGTGGACGTTACGGTTCCTGATAGGGGCGTAGATAAACGGGGCTTTGTCCAAACTCTGGCGGTGACGAGTTCATTTATATTCATGAAAGATTTAAGTGGCTTCTCTGAGCTGAAGATCAGCCCCCAAAAAGTGTGTTGTTTCTTTAAGCGGTGCCTGCGGAAATCAGGTTCCCATTGCAGAGCTGTCTTCGAGTCCCGTGGATTGGTTATCCCATCATGATTGACAAGTCTAAACCCTAGTCCCCATTTCCAGTTGGTGGTTCGTTTTCTCCATCACCTGCCCTGTTTTGGCTTTGTGGGGTATCAGACTGCTTTGTGAGAAGCATGAAAGAGGATTTTTTTTCAAAGAAAACCTTGAACTTTGACTTTTTTTGTGTGATGAATATACTGTATGAAAGAATACAAGGCAAAGATTGGTAAGCTTACGTTGGAAACTGCAAATCAATAAAAACATTGCAGGCTTTGGAAAAGAAATCTCAAACTGAAACTATTCAAAAAAGAATGTAAGTGGATAATTTGATTACGCTACCCTGTACAATTCCTTTCCAGGGAGGAAGCAGGCTTTCTTTTCACTTTAATAGATGGTAGTCATCTCTTGAATGTGAACACAATATCATTGCAAATTGTAAAAAAGAACAATGATGACTGTAAGCAGAGCAGTTGCAGGAATACTTTACACATCTGTAGTAATATTAGTTATGTTTACGACTTGCCTGAAAATTGGGTATGTGCAGCATGAGAGAGACACTCCTATGGGTCAGTTAATGATTTTGCTAAATCCCTCTGAGTTTTTTCTCAGAGAACCTCTCCCTTTCCTTTCCTTTGTACTTTCCTTTTCCTTTGTGCACAAAGAGGGAAGATGTAGAACAGTAATACAGCAGCAGTTTGTACAGCTTTAAGTTAAACTTAGAACTTTCCCTATACTTATCCCTCTCATATCATATAGGAATCCCATTGGCCTTTGTATTTTTTTGGATCTCAAAAATCTTGTAACTTCTCCAGTAAATCTGCTGCTGGGAGAAGCTAAGATACGAATGATTTGATCACATAGTTATGCAACTTTGGAAATGGATTCCCTTCACTAACAGATACAAAATATGGCTAGTGCATGTGGCTAGTGAGTGCTTATACTGCATATATTCCATGCAATAAAACCAGCCACAGCCATGATCATAGCGTTCGTGCTCCATAAACTCCATCAAAGTATCAAGTGGGATGTTTTTCCTGTCAGTCACTACCGTCTCTTCTCAACCAACTCTCAGGTCTCAGAAAAGATACACATTTATTGGGCACATCCAGACGAGCACAGCCACGCGATATGTAGCACCGTAAACACGTCTGCAGCGCCACATACCGCAGAGTCACATGTTCTCCATGCTGCCTATGCACACACTACTCCAGTTTTTTTTTCTGTGGGTTTTTTTGACTCCGTGATATCCAGGCGTTGAAAAAAGAAGTGGAGTAGTACACACGCAGGCAGTGCACACCACTGAAAAGCAGAGCCAAGCCACCGGAAGCCACACTGCGGCTGTCAGCCAGGCTCCGCCCAGCAGGATCACTGTTGCTGTAGCCCTGGGAGGCCCCCAGGTAAGACTGCTGGGGTCAGCCCACCGCTGGCCGCAGCCTCTTCTATCACCCCTGGGGTAATTTGCCGCGTGCCAAAGCACGAGTGTTCCCCGGGGGACAAGTAGGTATGGAACTGCTACTTGTCCCCGGGAAACCAAACATCTGTGCTTCTGTGAATGCAGCCATAGAGGTTATTTACCTTTAGCTGCTGGGAATGATTGAAGTATGACTGACTATAGGACTAATAAAAACACACAGCCTGTAGGTATTAAAAGTGTACAACTTTTTATTAGAGGAAACTATATTACTATATTGCAACAAGAAATGTGCCAGAAAAATTAGGTAGGTCTCTTGCTCAGTTTTCCAGTTACATCTCTACTGCTTGCTTTTATCATGATGTTATTAATGTCAATAGCACCCTGAAGAATGTGTTGGTGGGATTTTTCACCAGTCAACATTGGTTAGATTCTGTTCCCATTCATATTTTTACTTAAACAGGAACAGAGTTAAAACAATAATTTTTGGTTTTTTGGAAATACCACACCCAGAATAAATTTTAAATTAATATGTATATAAAGACGTGATAGCCTGGGCATACAAGATGACAATGCATTTTTATCGTAGTCTAAAGAAAAAAAATCTCTCTCTTCCTCCAGCAAAAGAATGTTAACTATGCTTGGAGCCAACTAGCCTTAAAAGGAGTTGATAAAAAAAAGAATAGGACACTTGAAAACATTGTACTGACAAAAGCTCTCCGATACCTAGATATTATTCTTTATTATTAAGTATGAGAAAGATCACTCATTCTTTAAATTTGGCATGTTTTGTAGATCTTATTGAGACATCAAAATTAAGCCAAGTCTTAACACTGTACTGTATTGAAAAATTATTGTATGTAAGTTGTGTAAAAATACCACTGCATTTAAGAGTATTTGAATAATAATTTGTAATAACTTATATGTTTTCCATAACCAAGGTACACTTACAGGATGGGTGAGCCCCAGAGTATCTCATGATGTTGAATAATCTTTGATGACTTGCCGTGTTTTTAACAAATATAAATATAGTTAAACTACAGGCTTAAAAGAGGATCAAACAGGAGAATGCAACAAACTCAGGAAGTTCAAACCTCTGGACACACAGACAGCTCCACTGTTACCCTTAGCACTGAACTCAGGAATAAGATAAAAAATAAATCTTCAGAGACAGAACTACTTCAGCCTCCTAGCCAGAAGCTTCTGCAGTGTGAACAAAAGGCAAATGTACACATCAGCAATCAAGAGGTAAGACAGCTATAGATAATATATTTTATAGCAAATCATTTACTTTCATGTAACATGAATTTCACACCAAGCATAGACAAGTACTAAGTTTGACGAGACCTCCAGTATCTAGATTTTAATTAAAATGGTAATTTTTGGATCTAGGAGTAAAAGTGAGTTGAGGGATGGGGGCGTGGGAGGTTGGTTTCAGGAGTTTTTGGAAAGTGGGGAGGATCACGGGTAGGATTTCCATAAACAGCAATAACTCTGCTCCAGTTGTAGTCAGTGGTAAAATTCCCATCAGCTTAGTGGTAGTGTTAGAATGATACAGTAGCTGTGATGGTCCAGGAATTATGCAAGGAGCGAGAACTTTTTTTGGGTGATAGGTTTTACTGGACCACCTGCATAGATAAAGTTAGAGACGATTTTGAGTGCCTTGTATGCATTGTGTTCATTGATTCTCAACTAGGGTCCTGTGCCACTCTTGGGTGCCTTGAGATTCTTTCAAAGGGTGCCATGCAATGTTATTGTTACCTGTACAAACATGATCCTCAAGATAAACCCAGAGATTTTACATAAGAATTCATCATGTTAGAAGCATTCTGACCTGTTGTGTGGTTTTGAGTTCCTTGCAACAGAAGATTTGCTCCATTATTTTCCTGTAGGCAAAAACCAAGGGAAAACTAAGATCTAGCGTTTTTCAAGAGGTGCTTTGGCCCCAAGGCAGGGTGCCTTAAGAGTAAAACATTTGAGAACCACTGATCTATGGTGTCACTTCACTGAAGTCACTAAGGTTACCAGATATTAATTTGACCGTTGAAAATACTTAAAACATATGCAGTGGCATTAGTTTCTTTCTAGTCTCTTCCTTTGCGTAGTACCATACAAAGGAGCCCCTTATGGAAAACAAGCCTACATTGTCCTTTTGATCAGTTCGATCTGAAGGATCAGTCAGGACCTGCATGTGAAATATCCTTCTTCCCTGCCCCTCACTCAGAGAAAACATACAAATTATCCAGGTGCACATCTGCGAGGGGCACGCAGGGAAGTGTATGCTTAGGGGCAACCAATATGGGTTCATTAGAGGCAGGTCCTGTCAGACCAACCTGGTGGCCTTATATCACCAGGTCACAAAACCCTTGGGCACGGGTGTTGCAGTGGACATAGTCTTTCTGGACTTTAGGAAGGCCTTCGACACTGTCTCTCACCCCATTGGGCCATCGATGTGGGGACGCAGTCAGGAAAGCTAATCGCACCTTGTCATGCATCCACAGATGCATCACAAGTAGGTCCAGAGAGGTGATCCTCCTCCTCTATGCAGTACTGGTCAGACCGCAGCTGGAGTACTGCGTCCAGTTTTGGGTGCCGCACTTCAGGAGGGATGTGGCCAACATGGAGAGGGTCCAGAGGAGGCCACTCACATGATCAGGGGGCAGCAGAGCAGGCCCTACGAGGAGAGGCTACAAGACCTGAACCTGTTCAGCGTCCACAAGAAAAGGCTGAGAGGGGATCTGGGGGCAGTCTATAAACTGGCCAAGGGAGACCAGCAGGCAATGGGACAGTCCCTCTTCCCCCAAGCACTACTGGGAGTAAAAAGGAATAACGGCCATAAGCTAACTGAGAGTAGATTCAGGCTAGATATCAAGAGGCATTGCTTCACAGTCAGGGCAGCTAGGATCTGGAACCAACTTCCAAGGGAAGTGGTGCTCACTCCTACCTGGGGGGTCTCCAAAAGGAGGCTAGATAGACACCTAGCCGGGGTCATTTGACCCCAGAATTCTTTCTTGCCCATGGCAGGGGGTCAGACTTGATGATCTGCTCAGGTCCCTTCCTCCCCTACCAACTATGACTATGACAACTGAATAGTCCTTTTCCTTTGTCTTTTCTACTGTATTTCTGTTGTTTGACTTCATGTCAGTCACACCCCACCCCACCTGGTTAGTATTCAGAACAACAGCATGAGCATCTTCTGATTAATGCAATATGTGAATGGAACATTATACTTTTTCCAGGCAGAGTTCTGAAGTAGTCATAGTACCGTAGTGTCTCTGGCATTGATACTCAGAAGTGCTGAGCACCAGAGGTGTAACTAGGGGCCACTGCAGCAACCACCCAAGGCATCAACTTGGATGGGGGAGACAAAAAACAGCTGCTACCTGCCACTGCACAATCATGCCAGCAATACAACAGCAACTGAAAGTCATTGTTGCCCTGCATCTTGGATGCCCAGCCAGGTTGCTGCACCTCTGCTGACCACCCACATGCTCACTTGAAATCAGTAGGATCTTCAGGCACAGAACAGCTTTGAAATCCATGTTAGATATAAGTTAGACTGCCTCAACACCTGTGTGCTTTCTTTCTGGCAGTATAAGGAAGCCCTCCCAGAGCTTATGACGTATTTAGCCCTGGCCAGAATTTGCTATGGAGATCATCACTGGAAAATGGCAGAAGCCCATGTTAATTTGGCTCAGGGATACCTCCAGCTGCAAGGTGAGTTTACAGAGTTCCCTGCTCATTTTTTTAAGCCCAGATCCTATAGTTTTCTGACGCAACTCCCAAGATTGCATGATTTGGCTTTTAGCTTTATAGGGTTTTTTGTTGTTTTTTTTCCCAGAAGGATGTTTTTAGTCTTAGTAAATTAGAACTAAAGCAATTTTAATAAGGAATAAAAGGACAAATGTATAAAAAAAATGCACTGAATTTCTAGTTATTGCTAGTCCTTCATTTTTTTTTCTTCTGGTATCCTCCAAAATTGGTGTCTCATATAATGTCCATAGGAGGAACACAGCTGAAAAAGAGAAGGGGTCTGAAGTTTCAGAATTTGTCTCAAAGACACAATCAGTTGTAAAGAAATCTCAGAAATGACGACTTTTTAGTCTCTCAAAATGAGGATAAGGAGAAAAAATAGTTTGGTAGTGGAAATTTTCTGAGACTAAGTCTGGGGCATCTGTGAAAATGGTACTTGTTCAGGTGTGCTACAGAGCAATCCTGAAGTGGCTTTTTCTTTCTGGAAAATCCATTTGAACACATGGGGTCAAACCAGTTTACTCTAAAACTACCATAAATCCTAGTAATTTTTCACTTATACTTCAAAAATTTCTAAGCCATTTTACAAGCATGTGACTATCTACTTCCTATCATGTGTTCTTAACGTATGGGGAATATTAGCAAGCTATCAGTTTTTAGGTTCAGCCCATCTTGCATCACTGGGATCCTTGAGAAATACTCTTACTTTCAGTTAAATATAGAAGTCTTGGGAGAGAGTTTGGGATCATGGAATTTGTGGGATCATATCTGCTGTCTGTATTCCTTAAAGACAGTAATCCTTGCCATGTCTGTGTTTTTTCATTGCATTTTTTCTAAATATTAATTGGATAATAAACTTCACATTACAAGTTAGCTAGTTAATAAGACTTATGTTTTAAGCACACATGCCATGTTTAAGCACACTTGAAGTCTTTATATATGTGGCCTGACACTCTACCATAATGGATACATAATAGTGGCATGTAATATTGATGACAGTTTGGTCAAACCAGTGACTGAATGGGAGACTTTAAGGAATGCTCAGAGCACATTCACACCACGACCTGCAATACAGTGTTGAGATAAACAAGGTAGCTCTAAAAGAATCAGAAAAAAAATCTAGCTGTAACAGTACAGAGCTTAATGCAGACTAATTAAGCTTGCTTCTCAGACTAATTTACACATGTGGAATCATTTTTAGTTAAATGTGTGAATGGTTTTTAATAAATAAGAAACAATGGTATATTTTTGGACCAGGATGTATGCATTATTTTAAATTTATCTCAGTTCTCTAATTCCCTCACACATTGTTTCTTTTATTTTTAAGAAGAAATGTTTCTTACAATAAAACTGTTCTGTAGCAATTCTGAGAGGAGACAAAATGGAGAGTACTTTGATTTTTACAGCCATAAATCTTGCTTTTTAGGTAGACCAAATGTAATCCTTTGCTACTTAAACCCAGTGGCTCAGCTGGGTCTTTTGCTGAAGAATATGAACTTATATTGTAGAATATATTGAACCAAGCCTTCCCACTTGAAAAAGAAAGATTGTCTTCCTCAGTACACATATGGAAGTAGCTGTGCTTTCCTCATGTGACTCTAAAAGCTGAATCCCCCACTGAAGATTTGCTTTCTTATGTATGTTCACAGGATTTTCACTGCAAGCAAAACAGCATGCAGAAAAAGCCAAAGAAATTCTTCTTGCCAGCTCTCTGATCCCTTCATCTGAGTCTGAACAAAGGATGGACATTCTTCAGTGTTCAGTTGCTATTTCTCATACGTTAGGAAGAGCATTAACTGCACTTCACAAGTATCCTTTCTCACTTTTGTTTTACTATGTGCGATTGATATTAGAAGTTTTTCAGATAATTGGATTGGATCGTGGTGAATTGATAAAACCAATGTGACCAGCATGCCGTGTGGTCTATTCAGAAATCTAGATGAAACCTCACCACACTCCAAAAATGTCTTCCATAATCATCTCATCATGCTAATAACCATGGGCAACTAGTGCTTCCCAAGTCTGGGCAGCGGGGGCACCAGATCGCCAATTGTGGGAGAGACAGTGGGGTGGAAGTCCCCCAGTGGCCGATCGCCAAGCCCAGAACCACGAGCAACGAAATCAGAAGTGCACTTCTGCCCGTGCTTCTTGTTTCGCGGCTGGTGCTTCCAGGGGGTGCATGGCCGACCTCAGGGGGTGCACATACACCCCCTGCACATTGCCAATGCTAATAACAGTATTCCTTAGTGTGACCTTACTGTTCCTTAGTTTTGCCAGCTAGACCTTAGTCACCAGGAAGTGGCCTGCATCATTACCATTGGAGGAGGTTACAGTATGTTTATTAACCTTTATGACCTCACACGCATCATTGTAAACATCTGACAAATTTAAAAGGTGCATTAAAAAGCAAAATACAACAAGGTATATAAATAGCAGGCAACATAGTCCACAAACTGAAGTGTTCAGTCTACACAAGATTCTTTACTGTGTGTTAGACCAATCTAAGGCATAGTAAAGTGTCACCATCTACACACATGCAGGACTTACTGGGCACGTCTACACAAGATGCTTACTTCACATTAGCCTAATAACACTGTGCAGTAGTGTGGCAGGCAAAAACTGTGCTAGTAGCCTATTGCACAGTTATTAGGCTAATGAACAATAAGTGTCACTAAAAAACTATGCACCAGAGCTACTGTGCAGTAACTAGTTACTGCTCTTTTAGTTATAGTACTATATTAAGGAAATACTAAGCTAAATATGCAGCATCTAAGGCACAGTAATGAACATGTAGACATGCCCAGTGTGCAGTAAATTAGACTAATGTGCCATTTCCTAGCACCAGGATATACAGGTGCTAGATTAATAGTGCATAAGCTACTGTACAGTAGCATACATGTGGATGCTGACTGGGAGCAATTAGCAGTTAGCTCCTAGTCAGCCCAGGCAGCAGGGTGCCAGCTGCTGCCTGGCTAAACCCTGATGTGGGGGGAGCTGTGCTAGCTACAGGGGCAGCTGTCTCCCTACCTTGTGGGGGATTGGGACCTGTTCCAATCCCCACATGTCTGGCAGAACTGTCCTGGCAACTGGGACTGCTGCATTCCAGCCACAGGGAAACCAGGTTGGGACCCAATCTCCATGTGGCTGAAAGAGCTGTCCGTCCTTGATGGGGATGCTGCTTGCCAGCTACATGATGATCCCCATATGGCTGGCAGGCCGTGTCCCCACTGAGTGGAGACAGCTTTCCTGGCCACATGAGGATCAGGATTGGGACCGGCCCCTGTCCCCCCTGCCAGTCCTGGGGCTGGCACCCAGGGGAACTTGGCACTCCCCCTGGCTGCTGCAGTGGGGGAGAGCAGGACAGGAACAGCCCTGGACTGGGCTGCTCCTCTCAGGGGCAATTTGCTCCAGATGGGGGCGCATGTGTAACACTTTAATGAGCCTGAAAGCACTTGCACTAAAGTAAAGGATTGTGAAGGTTGCACGATTCCTTGGAGATTCACTGACAACATAGCTCAAGTGTTGGATTTGTTGTCCTCATGCACATTATCCTATCTTCTGCCTTTTTCACTTTTGTAAGCCTGTATGGTATAGAAAGGAAAAGAACAGGAGAATTATAAACATCTGCACATGTTTATGGTCACAAACATATGTGCATCTACCCCGACGATAACTCATCACTGTATATGTTCTTTATGGTTGCTGCAAGGTGGGCTTTCTATTCATTATATAACTGAAAGTACTTTTTAGACATTAATTAAACCTCATAACACCCTTGTTAGGTAGAACAGCTAATCTGATGCAGGGACAAACTAAGACAAAAATTTGTTCAGATAATTTTTAAACATCACACATAGTTGTCTGGCAATGAAAGTAATATGAATGATGAGGGACAGCATCTCACTATATATTTAACATGAATGTACTCTTACTTTAAAGGAACTGACAGCTGTATCCCTTTGGCAAATATTGTAAAAAAAAAGTTTTTAAAGGGATTAAATTCTAGGTCTTTCAAATGCTGAGTTGTTTTTAGTTTGTGTGGATGTCTCAATATTTTATAGTACTTTAATGCATTTTATTTTCCAACACAAACATTTGTAGTGCTCTCAAAATTCTTAGCTTGCAGCGTCTCCCGCTGTATAAACAAAATCATGAGGGTGGTCTATATATTTTTCCTAACCTGTCAAAGTATGCCAGTTGTTTTAATAAATTACACAAAATTAATGCAATTATCCTCAGCACAAAACAGATTAAAAGATGCAGAAAGAAGTTTAATAAAAGCTCGGAAACTTTCAGAGGAATTGCTACAAGGCCAGCACGTGCCACCAGACAAGTGGATAGAAATCAAAGCAGGAATTGAGTTGTCGTTCGCACAGTAAGTTTGGATTCCAGATAGTATTTAAGAAACACGTCAAAATAATCTGTTTAAATCTAACCAATTTAAATTAAAAAGAATAGAATCAGTATACATGTTTAACACAAAATACCGGAGGCTGTCATAGTAACAGAGAATTTGAAAGAGGTTTTATAACTTTATTCTTTTCTGCATTCAATAAAGGGAAGTTCTACTACCAATAGTTTTATAATTCCATTTTCATTTTCAAGGCAAAGGTGAATGCATGCAATTCCCTTCAGAGACAATCCATACTGCTTCTTAATTGGAAGAAGCATCTTTATAAAATGAGGTAAACTACTTCCATTCCTTGCCAAAGCAGAGTAGAATCCCCTTCTCATATCCTGCTGTTCTGTCTCACCTGGGAACTTCTTTTTAATGGTTCTATGGTGTCCCATTGAGCCACAGCAGCTGTTTATGGTGTTCTCTGAGCATTTGGTGCTGTGTGTACCTCCAAACTTGAAGCAGTGACTCAGCGATGCATGTTCATTGGCTGGAGGCCCAGCTGCCATCATGACCTTTCATCAGGAGTCCTGTTCCATCTGTTGTTTTGGTTACTGGAGACACCCCACTGAACGATGAGATTAGTATTTTCTTTCCTGCTTGATACTCTCATGGTCTCTTGGGTTCACGTCACTAGACTCTTTGCAATGCTTATATATCTGCACCTGAAAATTGATCTCTAAAGACCTGATCCTGCACAGCACAGGTTTGAAGTACTGCTCATGTTAGCACAAGGTTAAAAGTGATACGCAGGACAGAGTGCTGAGAAAATGATCCTGCTTTAAGGAGGGTGCTACTTGGTGACTACTGGATTATTCCCACCTACTAGCAGCTGTGAGGATAGGAGCAGATCTCATTACTAAGGTCATCAACAATATTTCTTTACCTACTTCCTTTTTATCTTGTGTCCTGGAGAGTAAGAGAATGGAGAAGACTTAGGATTTACTCCTGCTAAGAACAGAGATCTGCTTCCTCCTGATGACTGTCTATATTGGGGTACAAATAAGGTTACCAAATTTGTATTGAAGTGCAACAGCATTGTAGGAGAAGAGATGCACATTATCCAGTTGCCACTAATGTAGGGAGTGAGGCTTCTGCCATTAGTCTGTTGCTCAAGGCAGAAGACCTAAATTCAGCTCCCAGAGTAAACTGGCACAACTCCTTTGACTCCAGTGGAGTTGCACCTGTTTGTGCGAGAACTATATACGGCCCTGGTAAATGCCTAACTGATTATATATGCAATTACATTAGCAGGCTGGTTATGCAAGCTCACTACTTTAAACATTAAGTGTTAGCAAAAATACAGGTAGAGTGATGAAGTCTCCTGCAGTCATTTTGCTAACTCACTCTAATAGGCTTGAGAGAAACATAAATAAGCTTCAAAATACCTAGTTCTTGATTTGCATGTTCAAGAGGTTCAGATGGGAGTTTTTTCCACCCTTTTTACCTTTTGGGCTGAGACCTGAACCTGCAAAATTCTGAATCTCTTGGGATTCAGCCATCATTTGGGACAACAGACAAGTCTACATGCAGTATTGTGGATAACAGTTGTTTCATTCAGTAATTCAAACTTTGTAACTTTGGGTCTCAAAATAAAAACATGCTCAACTCCATAGCCAAACAAAGGGTCGGTCATGTCAACAATAGGCATTAATTTTACAGACCCATCATAGAAAAAGAAACAAACAAACTTATTTCTCCTTCAATGTCAGATAATTAACAAGTAATATATTCTCATTTAGTTTGCATATTAAACTTTGTACAGGCGACTCACCATTTGCAGGGGATATATTCCTGTAATCCCTGCGAATGGCAAAATCTGCAAATAAGGCACTGCGTTTGTGAACGCAGTGCCCAGGTGGGTGGGTGGTGGGCAGCAGCGGTGGGAGCCCGGCAGCAGCAAGCGCAGAGCTTCTGAGGACAGTCTCTTCCATCACTGTGCGAGTGTTTAAAGTGACTTTAAAATGCAGGTTCGCCTTTCGCAAATATTTAAAACTAAGAATGCTGAACCTGCAAATATCAAGGGTTTCCTGTACTGACACAAGAGTGTGGAATTGTTGGTCATCCTTCTCTTTGAAATTCCTCCCTTAAGGATCAGGCCTGTGTTCTGGCTGGAGGAATCCTCTTCCCGTGAGCACAAAGTATCAGCAGATCAGCCCAATTCACAACAGCTGCTGCAGCCTCCTTTAGCTTCTGTTGCTGGCAGGTTGGTTTCTGGCTTGTGCAATGCAGTAGTAGGAGGCAATAGTAGCCCAAGGGAATCTCGGCTACAGTCTGCCAACTGACCCAGCCAGAGAACTTCTTTTCCATTGTTGGGGGGGAAGGAGAGACCAGTTAACACTTGCTGCCCCAGCTCAGCATGATTGCAATACTACAGGAGTACAGCAGGCCTTCTGAATATGGTGCAGGATGCCAGCAGGGAAACTAGCTGGTATTTGTGGACTTTCCCCCTCCACACACAGAAATCTGCCTGGTTTCCCCTAGGGAATTTCCACTTGTCAAAAACTTGAAAAGTTGCTATCAACAACTTCCAGACTGTGATCCACAGAGCACTTTCCGGAGACCTTGAAGGACTGATAGGCACATAACTCTCCTCTTTTCCAATGCTAAATCACATTGTATGAAACTAAAACTGCAGTAAAGTCCTTCCTAATATGACTTTTTCTATATGAGCAATTGTAGTTGCCATAAGAATGTTACATATGTCTGTAAACAGGAGGGAAAATCTCAAAAGGGGCTTCAGCCAACAAGGACACTGATACAGAGAGATAGAATGCTCTTTTGAAAGAGCCACCCGGATACCATGTGAAGATTTGCTGCAGTACGAAAAGAAAATCCCCACAAATCGCACACCATTAGTTATGACATCCTTCCCTGGAACGTACATGGAAAATCCTCAAACAATTGCAATCCATACTGGAAGACAACCCAATTCTTAAAGAGATCTTTCCAGAATCACCTATCCTAGCCTGTAAACAAGCACTGAACCTCACCAACCTCATCACCAGAAGCAAACTCCCCATAACCCAAACCACACCCAGTGGATCCAGACCATGCCAGGACAAGAAATGCAAAACCTGCCAACACATCTCTACCACTCAGACAGTAACTACACCACACAACAAATCCATCAACATTTCTGGAGATGCAGAAATAAGATCCAGGAATGGTATACATCTCATCCAGTGCACCAAATGCCCTGATGGAAAATATGTAGGAGAAATCAAACAACAACTGTGTACCAGAATGAATGTACACTGGAAATCTATCAAAGACAAGAATACCCAATTACCTGTGGGGGCACATTTCATAGTGTCATAGTTTCTAGGGTCGGAAGGGACCTGAGCAGATCGTCTAGTAGACCCCCTGCCATGGCAGGAAAGAGTACTGGGGTCAGACGACCCCAGCAAGGTGTACATCTAGCCAGCAAGGTGTACATTTCTCACAAGGCAATCACTCCCTCTCCAATCTCTGTTTTAATCCTCAAAGGGAGCTTACAAAACACCTTTCATAGACAAGCGTATGAACTTCACTTCATAAACCTACTGGATACAAAAAAGCATGGACTCAGTATAGACACTGGATTTATAATGACACATTACAACTTGCCTGGCATCTGATTTACCAGGTACCTGTCAGACCTGACCTTTTATACCAAAAGCTTGCAAAGAACACAGTTCTCTTTTCATGAAAACTGAGATACTTTCTACAAATAGAGATTAAAGAAAAATGTAAGTTATCACAAGACTCACAATAAAATCATGACGGTTGGCAACACCATTTGAGATGTGGTACACACTATGAAAAATGTTGATAATGCTCAGTTCTGGGCAGCATTCCTACTTAGGAAGGGAATATATGCTTAACTACAAGCACATGTTCACTGAAATCAGTGGGACTTAAGGGTAGGTTTAAGTGTTTTCTGAAATTGAGGGGTGAGTTTGCTGCTTAGCATTGCTTCTAGCAGTTTTTTTCCTAAGGGTATGAGGCATACCCTTAATACAAAAGAAATATCTCAGGATCATAGAAAAGCAGGGCTGGAAGGGACCTCACAAAGTCATTTAGTCCATCCCCCTGCTCAAGGCAGGATCATCCTGACTAAACCATCCCAGCTAACTAAAATAACCAACCTGGCTTTGCACCACAGAAATTTCTGAGAAAAATGTCCAGGAAACCAGCCTCACTTTATGTTTTCCTCATTTATAGTCTGTGCTTTCCATTCTTCCAAATGTGTGTTAATAGAAGTTAAAGATGAAAAAGGCTGGTCTTCTGGTCTGGACTTCATTTCTCCTTATAGTATCCTGTGTTTTCCATTGCTTCGTTCAGCCTAAGTTAAAATTATTCAGGTCAATTGGGTTTCCACCATTTCCCTGCCAAGAGATACTGTTCCAGAGTCTGATTAGTATCACTGTTAAGTTTTATGCTATTTAAATTTTCCTTTGCAATGGAACTGAAACTAAGCCTTTCCTTTTTTGATATTTACATCTTTCAAATACTTTGAGACAAGTCTTTACCTGGAATAATTCAACAACATTCCAGTTTGGGAACATAAGACCTATTGCTTTTGGTAGCTTTTTATATATTAGAAATTTGTGTGTTGATTCTTTTCTCACACCATTAAAAATAGGAGTAACTGCACTGAAGCATCATTGTGTGCTTACTGATGCGGAAAGGATCCATATAATTGAAGAGTCTGAGTCCTCTTCTGTATTGTTTCCTGATGTCCAGCTTATCTCATTAGCAAATAGTGTTGGTGCAGTGATGCTTGCTCAGCTGAACATAATACAAATTACAGTGGATCGTTTCAATGCTGTTTACCTTGAATCCTAAGCTTTTGCTAAGTCAGCTGTAGCCTACAAAGCAGTACCCAAAACTGGAAAGTAGATGGAGCCCTTACATGCCTAGTGCCAGTTTTCCAGTGCTTAATCATGAGGCACCATCCATCTTTATGTTTAAGCTGTTATTTTATTTAATTAAATCAAGTTTATTAAACCTTAATTGATTCTTCTTTCACTCTGACTTATCTCAGTACCATGTTAGTTCTAATAAGGAAGCTTAAATGCCCTAATTTGAATTAAAATGACTTTATGTTGCTGTTACTTGCTTTGTTTCATGTCAGATCTGCTCAAAATAAGTTTTTAAAACTATGCCCTCCTCAGATTTATGCTGAGCTCATTATTAGAGGGATGACCCCTGACAACAAGATCAATTAGGCTGGGGGAAAGTCTTTCTAGGAAGTAGTAGTAGCAGCTAGCGTTACTTTTGGCAAATTTATGGGAAAGACACAATTCTAATAGATGACAGACTAACAGTGGATTTTGGCCCTAGTCCTGCAATCTGTTCCCCTCAAATTCCCACTGACATTGCTAGTGTTGCGTATACAAGAAATGAATCCTGAAAGACAGACATAGAGACCAAATTCCACTGTAAAAACGTACAGAGCACATACATAATTGCTGCCCATCTTCCAGTACCCCTCCACCAGTTTCTCAGTAAGGATCCATCTTACAGGGTCGGAAAGCAGCTTGTTCTCATGGCTCGTCAGTCATTAGTCTCTCTTTAGAAATTGCCAAGAATAGAAGCTCTTGAGGTGGGGATTTTTATTATGTGGGCAGTTGCCAACTAAAAACTCAAGAGCTACCAAATGCATGTCATATAAATCAGCATCAGGGTATGGTCAAATGAAGCAAATAAACCTTATTAATGGGGTGGAGGAGGAATTTACCACTCACCAAGCTGATCTACTACAATGGCTTTGTCTGTTTGCCAGCCTGCATCAAGTGGAAGCTAAAACACAGTAATTTAGCAGTTGTTTTATTCAGGAGTAACCTGCCCCAGAGTAGATTTCATTTACTGCAAGATAAAGTAGACACACGGGCAATGCCACGGGTCAGTAAATGTGCAGTAAGTCTTGCCTCTCCCTCCCCTTTTAACTTGCTATGATTATTTCCCTAGTTGATACCCTCATTCTTTATCTTATTGGCACTGCTACTATATGCTGCCTGTCACAAATACATTTACCGAGAAACATTTTTGCTCTCATTTTAGATTATAAGACTCCTTAAACTAGACGGGTATCTTAGAAAAAACAGTATTTGCAATTGGCTCAGTTTTCTCGACAGCTTTTCCCATCACTTTTAACCCAAAGAATAATATAAGGAAAAGAACAGCATTACCCTGCACATAAGCGTTTGGTAACTTCAGGCTGCAAATGGCACAAAACATTCTTTAGTCTATTTTTACATGACCTTGATCATATTTTTTTCTTCTGCCCTTTGCTGTCATTGAGATTGCGCAATGGTTGGTCTCCTGTTCTGTTTTGCATTCTGCCTAATCCAAAAGTTGACACTTCTTTATTCCTCCCCACCTCCCCCCACCCCTGGTTGCCTCAGTTTGTCAAGATTTGTCCAATTTGCAATTGCAAAAGGCTTCCTAAGCACTTCTAAGTGTGCATTGGATCTAATCAAAGCAAAACTTATTTATGTGATAACAAAGGTCACAGTTTTGCTCGTATTTACCTCTCGGGCAGGCTGTTTTTACCTCGCGTCATCCATTTCACCCTGTTAAGTGCTTTCACATGCTGATATGTGTTCATGTACTGTTTTCATATTTACTGGAAATCACAGTCACTGTCTGACACTTTCTTTTCCTTTCATCTTAGCCCTTCATTCTTCTGAAGGAGATAGGCTGAGTCCCATACTCTTGGGTCTCAGGATAAAGGTATATTTCTTTTAAGGCATTGCAGTTGAAGCCCTTTCTCCTTTATGTGGACTTAAGGATTTCATGTATTTTTTATAAGGTTGACTAGCATCTGGACCAAAACGTCCAGCTGTCCCGCTCCTGTCCACCTAGCTCCCTTATTGCTTCCTAGGAGTCACAGCAGTACACCTAAGCATAGATTGAGTGTTGGCATTTTTTTTTTTTACATTGCATATTTGAATCTATGTATTTTCCACTGCTTACTTATAAGCTATGCATATTCAGCCAAGGTGCAGCAAATCTTTGTTGTAAAAAGCTAAACATTTTACTATTCTGCCATTCCTATCTGGAGAGTGTTAGTTCCATTATGACAGAACTAAGGCACATGGTAAGCTGTTTTTTATACTGTGTACATATAAATAGTGAAGGAAAAACCTGTGGTGTACACACAGCTCTTAGATTGATGTGGGCTTATAGTGGGACCTGTTAAAGTGAATATCAACATAATGAACTTCTGTCCCTGAGCCCAATGAAACATTTGTTTGTAGAGGGCTTGCTGGATTTGGCCTTATTTGGACTACAAGGTAAAATCCTTGCAGTTTAAATAAGGAGCCACACTTTGTTCACTTATCTGATTATAGTTGCACAGTTCATGAGGCACAGCTATAGTCCACCTGTTTGAATGGATACTCCATAAGAAATTTCTGTCTTAAATACGCATTTTCTAGCAATAGTAAGGGAATTGAGCAAACACATGAGTAGAACAAAAGGGACATTTATATTTATTTTCGTTGCTGTGTATATCATCTCATGAAGTATTTGAAGTAAATTCTTGAACAGTGTGTTAGTGGAAAGTTAAGCAGCCAGAACTTGAGCAAAGACAGATTAGAGAAGACACGATAAAGTTGGTTTGAGCCATTTCTGAAGAGCGGGTGCAGGTTGTTGATATGAGAATAATTTTATAGGAGTGTCTGCTAAGTATATCTTGTTCTTTCATGTCCCTGTCTCCTTCCCATTTTTGTTACTCTTGCAATGCAAATTGGATAGAAACCTAACAAAACAGGGCAACTGGAAACTTCCTGGTCCTAAAGGAAACCCTGGGTGGCACAGAGTTACATTATCTACTCCCCTTCTTCTGGTGTATGGTTTGATGGACTGCAGACACAGCTGAAAACAGAAAGGGACTTGGATAATACATGAGGAATTGCTAGAAGCCAATACAGCTGTCCCTAAGGGGCCATTTCAGAGAGCAAAATTTGAAGTTAATTGTAGGCTAAACCATATTACAACAGGAATCAATTCAGTCCCCATCAGTCCAGAGTCAGAGGAATGAGAGAAGGACTTAAATCACCTTCCCTTCAGCCCCTGAGACCATCTCTAGTTTTATTACTTATCAAGGCATATGGAAACTACAACCACATGTCTTCTTGGAAATACTAGTCATCAGGGATTAGTGGCAGCTATATACATTCATCTGAGTCTGGAACTTATATTAGGAGTTCTCATCCCGAAGCTAATTACAACTACCTCTTCTGTTTTGTTAAGAAATTTAAGTTAATTCTGTTACATTACTTGATGAAAATGTGGTTTGACAGTCTCTGAGTATTTTCTTGGACTGTTGTGTTTTAATGTCTATATCAGATGCTTCAGTATTTTGATATGCATCCATAACCCTCCCTCCAACCTCCCCCCCCCACACACACACTTTGTGGCTTAATTAGAATGATTTAGAGATACCTAAATGTTAAAAACATTCATGCTGATTGATAAGATTCCTTTGTACCCATATGGAATATTTTCAGGATTTATATGAAATAATTTAAGTAACTGTGTCATTGTCAGGACACACTTCTGATAACAGGGTCCAGTTTTGCAAGCACAGAAGTAATTATGGTGATTTTATACATATGAGCAGCCCTGATGAAATGGTGTTTTAGGATCAGAGGCACTGGTATAATCAATGCACTAAAGGCTCTTGTACATGTTGATATGCTCAAAAGTAGCTACTACCTAGTTTGAGTCATTATAGATAACGCTATCAATACAGGTTACAAACGCAATACAGCTGTAACTTTACAGCGGTTCTCATTGCTATCGTTTGTTTCTTGAACAAAAAAAAGTGAGATGTCCAGCAAATAACTGGCAGATAAGGTTCTTTGGGTAAATGTCCATAGACCAACATGACTACAACCAACAACCCTGCAGCAAATAACTGTGCACACAGAACATAACCATATTATTTGTGTTTAAAGCTTGTTGCTAGAGAATACATACCCTTAAATGTCTCATACTGCAGCTACTTAAAAGAAGTGGAAATGCATTCTTCATAGACAAGGCTTTGGCTTCAATTTACATGAGTTTGAATTAGCAGATTAAATACTGTGTGTGTGTCTTTAGTGAATTTGAGGATCTCTCTGAATGAAACAGTAAAGAAAAACTACTTGCAAAATATTCATTTTCCTTCCTATTCATTTTTTCATAATCAGGGTAAATTTTTCCTATTCATTCAGGACAGCATTCTTGTCGCACTGAAGTCAATGGCAACATTCCTCTCGACTTCAGTGGGAACAAAATTTAGAGCTAAATAAGTGTCCATTTGAGCAAGACCTTTGCTGAGCAGGTATCTGATGTCTGAAAATATGGCTTTATCCTGTATAAGTCTATTAGCATTAGCTATGTTGTGCCATTTGGCCAGCTCCAAAAGATTACCAACCAGTGCCATAATCAGTAGCTATTTTTATCATATGAAGCCCAGATCCAGGAAACTCTTGCATATGGTTAGTCCAAGCTGAATCAATAGGTCACTTATGATAAAAGAACTACTTACTTAAGTGCTTGGAAAAATCAAGAGAGCCAAATCCTCAGCTTTGCACCCAGTTTGAGTAGATGTGTGGAGGGTAAAAGGATGTTTTTCCTCTTACGTTAGGCTGCAGGGCTGCTCTGCAGAGGCTGTTTCACCCCAGTGCTTCTGGATTAGCACATATAAAGACACATCCGTGGGTCTCCATGGCACAGACCAGCACCAGACTTACAAACTATCAGCTCATCTGGTACCAGTTCCTGCCTTAAAGAATAGAACTTTGCATTGTCCAAGAGATGTGCATTAGTATTTCTGTACCCCCAGAATATTTTCTTTCTCCACTCATGAAGCAGGACCACTCCAGTTCTGCTGCCCACGTGCTCTATGTGGCTATGGATTTGCTACAAGTACTAGGATTTGCTTTCTAGAACATCAGGTATGAGGCCTCAGTTCTCTATAATACAACACTGAAAAGTCTTTGAAAGGGCTTCTCTTTGTAATGCATGGATAATAAATCCCCTCAGTTCTTCACTGGGACCTGTAGGCACAACTGCCACACAAATTAATAGTAACAACAACAACTATGAAATAATGAGAGCTTTATTTGATCTGTATTTAAAGCCTAATGTGTACTGGGTTTTCTTCTCCCATAGTGCGTTCATATGGGCACAAAACAACCAAGATTATATCATCATGGTTTTTGAGTTTGGGTTTGGTTTTGTGGGTTTTTTTCCATCCTCTGTGATCTTAGCAGTCTGTCCCACAAACAAAGGAACTTTTCATTCAAGCTGTTATTTCCCTGGCAAGGTCCAGCTGCTTTATGGAAAAAAAGAAGAGTAGAAAATGAAAACTTTTTTCAGTGCTTAGATAGCCTGAAAGTTGGCCATGCTCTAGAAGCTAGAGTAATTTAAAAAGGAAAGAGACACAAAGTATTAGAGGCCTGGAAAACATGACTTATGAGGAAAGGCTGAAAAAATAGATTATTTAGTCTGAAAAAGAGAAGGTTGAGGGGGAATTTAACAAGGGTCTTCAAATACTCAAAGGAAAATTTATAAAGGGGATGGAGACAACTATTCTCTGTGCTCACAGTGAATGAGAATAGGAGCAATGGCCTCAAACAGCAGCAGAGGAAATCTAAGGTGAAGACTAGAAAGAAGTTTCTGACTATGAGAGTGGCCAAGCATTGGAACAGGCTGCATAAAGAAATTGAGGAATTTCCATCCCTGGATATTTTCAAGAGCAGGTTAGACAGACACTCAACTGGGAAGGCTTTTTCAGGGATGAGCCTGCCTCGAGCAGGACTAGTTAACCTCATAAAGTCTCTTCCAGCCCTACTTTCCTGTGATCCTGTATATCATGAGTTTTCTGTTACAAAACTACAGACACATCTGTTCATAAAAATGCTATTTCTTAAAAAAAGGAACAAAGCCTACATTTTAAAGAGTACATTCTACTAGGTAAGCAATTTCCAGAAGCTTTAAGTAAGTTAGAAGAGCAAGAAACATTTTTATTTTTACAGAGGGTTAGTTCATACCTCAGATGTGTTCCTGGGTCCGACTTTTCTTCCACAAGTGTGTAAACTGATAGGCACTTCCTGCTGGTGTCTGCCTTTTCCAGCTGTGCGTGTGGCAGTAACAGTCTGGGTTCTTCCACTCCAACCAAGCTGGGTATAACAAGGTAGCTGCACACATTGGTAAAGCCCTTACCTAGTTTCAGCAGTGGCTGCCTTAGGGAAAGAATGTAAACCATAACCTTTTAGAGTAGATAACACTAGCTTTCTGTATTCACCTGGAAGCAGTAAGCACAGAGGTGCCTCAAGCACTGGTGCTAGTGTATCCCTCTGTACATCCTCCTAATATGGTGTTGGCCCAAGTGTGGTTCTGTTAGTCCACAAGCTAACTGGCATTGGTTTTAGTTGTATTTTCTTTCAGTTTGCTCAATTTTTGATAAGAAAACAATTTAAGACTGTCCCATTTTGTGCCATACTTTTAAGTATTGGATGAAGAAACTGAAAGAAGGGGAAAATTGGAGATACGCATTTTTCAGTTTCAACCACGTGTTAATTTTTTGGCAACACATTGCTTAGCATTTTAGTAAAAAAGAACAGTTAAGTGCAAGACTTAGAAACAAATGCTCTCCATTGTGTATAAAATTCCTGTGACCAGTCATTGCACATGAAGAAATGTTGCGTAAGCTGATTGAATTTTATTTTAAGTCTTTTAAGTGCTTGAATATCTAAGAAAAAGTTGGTTACTCATAAGTGACATAGACTAAGAAGTTCCATTTTTTTCTGATGTCAAGAACACTGTAATACTGCTCTTCTTTATTTTGGCTTTCTGGTACAAAGAGAGCATTGAAAACTGAATTTCTTATGATGTGTGTAATTTCTGTATTTTATAAAAATGCATCTTATTTAGCATCTTCCTACCACATTGGTCTTTTTGATTAAAAACTACTTTTATTTCCAGATTGTACCAGAGTCAGAAAAAGTCAAAAGAGGCTCTTCTGTGTTATCAAAAAGCTCTGAACTATACTGAAAAGAGCAAGGGTGAAGACAATCTGGAGTGTGTGCCAATATACAAAAAAATAGCAGGAGCAGCACAAATCCTTGGGGATCATGACACAGCAATCCAACATCTTGTAAAGGTAAGAATGTTCCAGAGAAAATATGGCAAAAAGCCCTATCTTCACCTTTACAAGGTCTATGCACATAACTACTTTGAGCTAATAGCATTTTTTCTTTTTTTCAAAATGTCAAGGCACTAGTCCTCATATAGAATTAAGAGGTCATTTACATCAGCCAATTTGGTATGTTAAAAAAAACCCTATTCCTGTTAATAATTATGAGTTTGCGTAACTAAGTTACCTCATACTAGAAATTAGTATTAGAATCTACTTATGCTATTTGTAAACCTAATCCTGCAAAATGCTTAATAACTCCCAGCTTTATTTAAAAAAAAACCCCAAACCTTGCAGTTTGCAGGATCCAGTTCTATAAGCAAAAGCAACTTCTAAAACAATTAGCACAGCTGGTGGTGGCTGGTTTTGATATAATCTCAGAAGTCTCTCAAGCTTTAAGTTTAAGGCTAAGTACAGACAGTCAAAAAGCCCAAGGCTGAATCAATTCACTCTTTACAGGTTAGTCTAAATTGCAGAGATTAAACTGAGAAGACAACTGGACAGACATTCATTTCTGATTCAGGAATTGCAGCCATATAACTGCTGAGGGGCACTAGAGCGCAGTTCTCTGACACATTGCCAGCACAGAATGTGTGTTAACTTCCTGCTGCCCCTAAGGTCTCTGGGACTTGTAGCCTACAATCACAGCAGCTGGACTCTGCAAGATTCTTCACCACTTTCACTTCCTCTTCATTCTTCCAGGTGCCTCTGGGATTTGTAGTCCACAGTTGCAGCCAGCAGTAAGATCAGGGCAGGGCAGGGCACAGCACGTTATGGCATGGCGCTCAGGGAAAGGAAGTTTAAACCCTGCTCCCTGGCCCCAGACAGAGTTTGCCTGAGGGGGACTACCCCTATCTCCCTCCACCCACCAGCCCTTCTTTGCTGGAGCAGACAGCCCAGCCCAGGGCTGGAAAGCATGCTGGGGGGGACTGTGATTTAACTTAAAGCAGAAAGAGGTCTGGGAAGTTTCATAAATCAGTTTGACTCAAATTGGTTAAATCTGATACTGTATTCAACTAGGTTTATCTTAAACAAGTTTCAGCCATTTTAAAAGTGGTTTAAAAGCACTGAACTTCCGTTCTGTTACAGGTTTAAACCAGTTTCTGATCACTTAACCTGATTTATGTGCAACTTCTGTCCCTAGCCTGAGAGACTTGTAATAGGCAACACCTAATGACTGCTTGATGGAACAGCAAAAATGAGTTGGATGCCTTAGGCTATCCTTAATGGGACTGATTTTTCTAATGGTTATTATTTATTATTATTCAAACTGTTATAATGGCATTAATTAGAACATTGTTATAATCTAGGCAAAACAGCTTATCAATGAATGGATATTGAATCTGAAAAGGTTTTTGACTTATTTGAATTTCTTCCAACTGGGAAAAAAGACATTATTGAGACAACATTTATGCAGGAAACAAATTAAGGCTGACTGCTCTGTCCTTAACGTGTGCATTTGCTTTTATATATGCTAGTGATTTGGGGGCTTTGAGGTATGGCCACTGAAAGGGACAAATGAGGAGAAAGAATGGATTTGATTTTATGTTTTGTTTTTAGGACAGCTTATATTAACTTGAAACCCTCGGACTTCTTTGCTTGTCCAGATTGACTTAGATGTGCAACAGAGCTAAACATGCTTTGAAAATCTGGACACAAGTGTCTCAATAGGAACTACTTGATTCTGAGCTGTTCTCAGCTTGAGTCTGGCCCCAGCTGTAGCTATTCAGCTCATGAAAATCTAGCTCCATGTGGCTAAACAGTAGTTTGCAAGCTGTGTGTGGCTCGCCAGCACAGTACTTGTGGCTCTCTGGAAATTGGCCAAAGCCCCATCCACTTCTCCCCGGGGCAGCTCCGGGGCACAGCACAGCTTGGCACCTCCAGCTGCTCTGGCTTTCCCTGTGGGGAGCACGTCCCGAGCCTGCCCTCCTTGCTCCACCTCTTGGCTAAAAAGGAAAGCCTACAAAGGATGGAGGATGGGATTCACCTCCAAGGAGGATTACCCCGCGCTGGTCCGGTCCTGCAGGAAGCAAACCAGGAAAGCCAAGGCTGCAACTGAACTCCAACTAGCTTCAGGCATCAAGGCCAAC
>NW_017728911.1:34553875-34571282 GCF_001723895.1 Crocodylus porosus | reverse complement strand
GCCCTTTGGGCAGGGGGCTGGACTCGATGATCTCCCGAGGTCCCTTCCAGCCCTAATGTCTATGAAATGTCTATGAAATCTATGAAATGGTGGCTCAGGCACCAGGCTGCCAGGGTCGGGGCTGCAGCTGCACCGCTTAGCCCAGGGCGCGCGCCCCATGGGGAAAGCAGGAGCGGCTCAGGAGGGTGCAGGGGATGGGGAGGTCATCTCCACTCGGGGTCGCTCAGCACCTCCCTGCCATCTCTGGCTCTTGAACTTTAGTGGAGGATCAGATGTGGCTCCCAGCATGAGTAACTGTGGCCACCTCGATCTAGTTCATTATGTATCCAACTATGATCCTATAGTAAGTTTACATAACTTCTTAAATGCTAGGGCTTTTTTTCCCTGTCAAATCCTCCTGGATTTGATGAGCTACAATATGGGTGATGTTGTTACAGAAATTCCAGTGTAAAATTTCTACCCTTCCCCTCACTCTCTGAAGGCGGCCTGGTGTGAAAAAAATAAGCAGCATGTCCCAATAATACATTCTAAAAGGAAAACATATTTTCTTATGTCATAACTTGGCTTTTGTTAGTAGTTTGTCACCCCAATATTATTTAAACAGATTTTTTTTCTTTTTTTTTTTTACTAGTACGCATTTTTGGTGCTGACTGAAATCTGATTGGCTCTTCTGGAGCTTTTTAATATGATTTTTATTGGCCCAGTCCTACACACTCACTCACACCCCTCACTTCCCACATGGGGAAGGGTTTGTAGATTGGACCCCTAGGGTTGCACATCCCAGGAGACTTGCAGCGCAGTTTAAAGTCCCCAGTTGGAATTTCCTTCTTTGTTCCCTAGCTGAATCCAGTCATGATCAGCAATGATGCATTTTGCCTTGTATCAATGCCAGCGGGTATAAGATGCTACAAGAATCTAAGGGGTAATAGTTTGCTTTGCTGTATCAGAAAACTGGGGACCAGTTACTCACACTGATTGTATTACACTTTTCTTTTGTGCACTCTCTCCTCCCATCACATGGCTTTTTGCCTTCCTCTACCCCAGTGTGCTACAGGAGGCATATATCGGGGGACACAGATGAACGGAGTTTTATCTTTTTCCAAGCAGACCTGGCATTTTCTGTATCTCAGTTTATCCCACTGCACACTGAGAAACAGTAGTTTACTGTATGGCTGGAGCTGCTAATGTTATGCCTGACATAAGCCAACATGACTGCTTCCTTATTTTCATAAGAACCCACATCACTTGGGAAATTATATTTTAATTCTTACTTAAAGCCTTATTGCCTAAGCTGCTGTATAAATTTTCCTTTGGCACCATTCGATATTGATATTCTGTCTTTGGGCAACAAGACAGCAAGCATCACATGATGTGAAAATGCAAAGCTGTTTGTTCCAGTAGTGTTTCTGGGCATCATGTAATGTAATGGGGCTTCCTAGAAAATAACAAATTCTAATCTTGCAAATTTGTTGTCTTGCTTTTGCTTATTCACAACTACTTTGAGGAAAGTTAACAGCCTTCCCTTCTCTGGTGTATGTGCATAGCACCCCTCCCACATCTGCTGTATGTCTGGGTGGTTACTTCTGCATGGCAACCT
The DNA here is from genome assembly GCF_001723895.1 of Crocodylus porosus. Classification (NCBI taxonomy): domain Eukaryota; kingdom Metazoa; phylum Chordata; order Crocodylia; family Crocodylidae; genus Crocodylus; species Crocodylus porosus. Next base: position 34,569,685 of record NW_017728911.1, on the reverse strand, counting down.
TTTCAAGGCAGTATGTTCATTCTGATTTTTATATATGCATATTGTAACACAATGTGGTATCACACATCCAGGTCTGGAAAGTCAGACTATACCATATCATCATTATTGTTTCTTTTTATTCCTGTGATTCTCTGTTTTGTGATTTATTGAGTCATTTTGGTATTGTCCCCAGATTCAATAAATACAGTTAAAATATGGAGTCTACTTTCTATTGGACCCAGGTAAAGGGTTTTGCATATTGCCATGATTGGTGATCACCCTCCCATACTTAAGTTGCACTCATTTCCCAAATCCTCTTATAGCTTGTCAGAGAGATCTGCCAGTCAAGGATGCTGCTTGGTTCTTAAATTAACATTATTGAACTTCTTCTCATCATCTCTGAATGTCCACTGAGCACAATAACTTTTCCATTTACCTTTTTCTTCCTATTTAACATCACTTGACAAACTGGTTTTGATTCCTTATTCCTCATTCACCAAGTTAGAATGAAAACTGCGATAGCAATTGTACCTGCAAGGTTTTTATTACTTTACAGAAGGCTTCCTGCAGGGAAGAGCTATAGGAGGAGGAAAGAGAAGCTAATGACCTTGTATTTTTGCCTGACCTTGACAAATGACAGTTGAGCTGCCTCATTGCTGGTTATGACAACAAGTCACACTGGCAGGGCCCTGCTAGAAGAGAATATTGCTGCAACTCTACAGTCTGACACTTTTTTGTGTGTCAGAACAATCAAAAGGGGCTGGACAAAACAATCAAAGAGAGAAACAGATAAAACTCATCCTTTGTGCAACCTGGTTTTCACCCTATTTTATTTAAAGACCTTGATATTGAATATAGAGCTTTGCATAAAGTACAGGATGCTGTTTAATGGTATAGCCTTAGGCCTGAAGAGTCTATATACTTACCTAGAGTATACACATATCCAAACTTAATGTAGATGTTGCTAATTAATACGCAACACAAACAATGCTGTGGTATTGGGAGCCCCCAAAATGACTAGTTGCTATCATTTCCAGGGTTTCAAATAGCAGCCCTTTGACAACTGCTTCCCCTTCACTGGCCCAGTTAAACAAAGTATAGTTACTTTGGAAGCAGGCAGTTAGTTACCTAGCAGTTAACCAGAGCACAATTAAGTTGCAAATAGTATCTTTCAGCCCCACTGCCTAAAACATTTAAGTAATCTGTGTACTTAACCAATCGGCAGATAACTAATGTCCTCAGTGGCCGTGTCCAGATGAGCATGATCACGTAGTATGTGGTGCTGCAGATGCATCCGTGCACACAGTGGCAGCAGGCACCACCCAAAGCTGGAGCCTGGCCAGCCGGAGGCATGCTCCACTGCCGGGCAGGCTCTGCGCTGCAGGATTGCTGTTGTTGCAGCCCCAGGACCCCAGGTATGGCTGTTGGGGCCAGCCCAGTGCTGGCCCCAGCCTCCCCTACCCCACCTGGGGTAATTTGCTGTACGCCAGAGGGTACATGGTACAGGCATTCCCTGGGGACCAGTAGCAGCAGCGCAAGGTGAGCCGCCACTGGTTGTCCCTGGGGAACCAAATGCGTGTGTGGATACAGCCAGCGTGTTGAAAGCAAAGAAGAAATTCTGTTTGATGAGACTGCAGGGGGCTTCAGATAATAACACCCAACATTTGTTGCCTCTTTTTCTCCAAGGTGCCTAAAATACTGTAGCCATATAGTCTTTAAACATTTATATGCAGGAAACATTTTACACAAACTGCTCATACATGTGGAGTGGAATTTGACAAATATTAACAGTGCACAGGAATAATGCACAGCAAATCAATACAGAGAGGAAAAATACTGTGGTATGCGGGAAACCTGGGAGGTTCCCTTGTTATAATTTTGTCCTGGATATTAGTTTTACAGTAGGGTCAAACAAGAAATTCCATATGATTTTTAGTACTGTGGACCATCAGTTATCTAGAATAATTTATGTTACTGTCACCCGGGTGCAGCCAGGGGTGTGCCCTGTCCGCAAGTAGAAGGGATGGGGTGGTCAGGCAAGAGTGCTGTGAGAGGGGTCTGCGACCTGGGAGTAGTTCCCTCTCTTCTCTACAGTCAGGCTGAGACAAAGCGCTTAATTATATACAAATTTATTACTACACAAAAATAAATATTAATAAGAGACATTAAATATTTACCAGTAGAATTAGTATGTGACACTATATACAATAACCTGCAATCAACACATTGCACCACTCTGAGGAACTGCAAAATATAAAATGGGTGATTCACGGCATAGGCAATAATTAACCCCCCTGCACAGAATGAATATTAACGCTCTGGAACAGGTAAGTCAAGGCATCAACACAATAAACACATATAAGCATCAACTCAGATAAACCCAGGTAAGCTGAGGTAGCAATACAATAGACGTACACAGGCAATAACATAAGTAAGTTCTGATTATAGGCAGTAAACACATATAGGTAATAAAGACATACAAACCCATATAAACCCCCTTAAGGAGTACCCATAACTATATTAACCTTTATAGTATGAAGCAACATTAATCACAAAATATAGGAGTACACTCAGCACCCCACAGGGTGTTCCCTGGAGCCCTTTCCCTTTAGGGTCCCAGGATGTGGACATGCCCCCTCCCACAACGGAGGAGGGTGGAGGCTGCAGACCCTCTTCTCCCAAGCCCACCTCCCCTGTGGAACGCGCTTCCACTCTGAAGCAGCCAAGGTTCGTTCCCTGGTGGCCAGTCCCACAAGGGCCTCGCTCTGGTGGTGCCTCCAGTTCCTCTTGATGGCCTGGTACCCCGCACTGGGCACCCAGGGCACTTCTACACGAGTCAAGCCCTTACTGTCTCTGGTTCCCCAGCTTCATGCTGGGGGTCCTTCCCTTTCCCAGGCTTGCTCTGGGCACTGGGGCTCTTTTTTTAATGCTGAGCCACACTGTGGAGCTCTGGTTACCTGACTTAGAGCTGGGGCTAACTTGAGCAGCCTCAAGCTGCTCATGTGGTTGACCTGCACATCGTATGGGGCCCACGCAGCACCTAGCCGGTTGCCAGGTTCACAGGATCAAGCCGCCTTGAGCGGCTCCTAGACCCTGAGTGCCGTGTGGCAATCCATGCACTATTGAGGCTCAGGCAGGGTCCCAAGGATGGTCTTTGGAGCTCCTATCTCCTTGCCGTCCCTTGCCACATCTTCTCCCCAGCGTGCTGAGCATGCTCTCCTTTTATATGCTTCAGGGGCTCCACCTCCAAAGTCCAGCAGACCTGTCTTGCTGCAGTCCACAATCCGGTCGGGGAGCTCTTCTCCCCCACACCTTTGGGAAAGGGGCAGTGCCTGCTTTCCCCCAGCTTGTCCCTGACTGCTGGATTGGCTCCACCAATTGAAATTGAGGGTTCTTGAACCCCTGGACATGCTGGAGCTTGATTGGTTAAGTCTGTCACATTACTATCATTTGGGATAATCAATTTTTCTGGATAATCAAACACCAAATGTGAAGTGCTAAAAATTATAATGACTGTACTGTACAGCAAACAATAAAAAAAACAAGAAATAAATGTATGGTCCTGTGTAATGTTTTAAAATGTCAAAGTACTAGTAAATACAGTGTACAGTAGTCCCACTAACAAGCAAGATTCAGCTGTTAACTGTGGGAGTTCCTGCGCCCTGGGGACCTGAACGATGCCACCTGCCAGTGGTTTAGTGTGTCGTCATCTGTAATTGGAGTGTCCCACACGTGTGTTTCTCCTGCCACGACTTTGATGTTAACAGAGTTGGTTCAGATGTCTGACGTGCATAATCCAATTGTGAGTCTCGCCGACGTCTCGCAAGGTCCCATGTTGGCGAGGGCTCCGCCACCCCTACACCCTCACCCGTACCACCGGGGCTGGTGACCAACCGATTGGTATGGCCACGTGTCCTCAAGTCCACTCAGATAAGTCACAAAAGAAAGAATAAAAATCAAAACAAGCACTACGACCAAGACAGTCCCCTTGATCAGGGCAGCTGCTCCGGCTGTCCGCAGCCGCCTTCCTATTCAAAGTGGCCCTCCTAGGGGTCGAGCCCACTTGTAGGGCTTTACATGGTTCCCTTTTTAACAATTTAAGTTTGTAGTTGAACTGCGCCCCTCTTACAGGGACTATGGCACCCATAGTTAGTAGTGCCCTCCTATTAGGGCCTTTACAGTACCCTTCTCCTGCCTGGCTCCACCGGCTCCCGGCTCCACCGGCTCCCTGCCGGCAAACCAACAGTCCTATTCCCAGCAGGGACCGGCAGGCTGGGTTAAAAAACCCCTCTGGCGTTTAGCTTTTTGCCAGAGGCTCCTACCCGCATTCAGCGTTGCTCTCAGTGTCCCTCGCAGCATGCGTCGGCGTGCTCCACCTCCTCCTCGTCCTCTTTCCGGTCCCAGCCTCTCCTTTATACCGGCGGGGAAAATACCGGCCCCTCCCTTCTCCACATACCAGGGTAAGGGGAACTTCTGCCGGTCTCTTTGCGGCGGACCTGGGGCCGCTGACCCTCTGCTCGGCCATAGAGCCTTGGAACCTGCTGGCTCCTTCTCTCCCTCACATTGACTGATAGTTTTGTTAATACAAAACCTTATGATTGAGTTTCTAAATTATTGATTTCCACATAATCAACTCTTTACTATGATTGCAAATGGGCAATATCAAGTTCATGTACAGTAGACATCTGTTATACAAAAAGACTTTTTGCATATTGCTTTTAATCTTAAACTCCATTTTGTATTGCTCTGTAGCTTGACATAAGTGCTTAACTTTTGTATGCTGTATGTGTGAGAGAATGGGTGAGGCTGTCTGTGGAAAAGGAAAACATCAGCTGGCGACTGGCTGAAGAATGCAGACAGATAAAAGACCACAACAGCGAGAGAAAAACGGCAATCTACCTTCAAGGAAGAACACAATGATAACACAGCAAAAGCCCAGAGGACTGGGTAAATTGACAAGGCTATAAAAGATCAGGCGAGACGTATCAATTTTGGGTCTTGTTCTGCTTGTCATCCTGGAGCATCGGTTCATCTGATGAAATGGACTGGCAGGAGCCTGGCTCCTACTTATGATCAACTTGACTGGCCACTAAGTTGATTTGAGCACTGATAAGACTGGTAATGTGTACCAGCCCAGAACAGAAATTGGGGTATGAATGCGGAGTGTGTGCACGTGTGTATTAAGCGCTTAATCAATGAATGCGGCATCTTGCCTTATTCTCCCTCATAGGTTTGAGCAGTTGGCAATCTCAGCATAATGCTTTTTGCTGTACTGACTCAGATTGACAGTGCTTCCTATTGAATCTCTATCATTATTCTTGCAAAGACAACCAAGGTGTGTTGTGCACTTACAGACATGTCACTTAAATCTATCACAAACTCCATTTCTTTGCAGATGTGTTTGCTTCCCAATACTGTGCACATATGCTTTGTCTTTTAATTTTGCCAGGGAGGACCTAAGATGATGGACATGTGGAAAATTTTACACATTTCAGGTGACAGCCCGCTTCCTGAGGGGAGCCAGGGCCCTCGTGCCCCCATGCACTCAGTACCTCTGATTGTGCATTCATTTCAGGTTGAGAGGAATCAATTCAAGGGAGTCTTTTGGCCCTAAGTAGCATCCAACCTTTCTCTTTCCCATATCCACTGTATTTGCTGACATTTAAAATAATGAAAAATCTAACGTCTTATCTCTCCATAGAAAAAGACAAGTATTTTGGTGGTTTCATACAATGTTAATATTACTAAATTACATAGATTTACAGTGCAACAACAAAATGTTCATTCATGTATACCCAAGAAACAACTCAGAGGAGCCCTGCTACTTTAACCTACCCAGTGTATAGGTATTTATTAATAACATGCTTATTAATTAACTTTTCAAATACCTTTCACATTGCAATAATCACGAGGTGGGTCATTTACCGTATTGTAAGCAGGTCATAATCAGGATTTGGCAAGTGGGCTGTTGAGAGTTAGATACATGATGCACTGCTACTTGCCCTCCCTGTCTCTTAAGAATTCAGTCTAGGGAACATGTAGCTTATCCTTCTGCCTGCGAATAGAAATGGGAGAGTGACAAGTTAGGAAGTAGCATTTCCTAATCCGTGAGGTGCATGGAAGAAGTGTGTATTACTCTGTGCCGGTCTTTAAAAACACACCCCATGTTTGCAGTGACTGGGCACAGGATTGTTTTTATTTTCATTAAGAGGTACTCAATTTAAAACAGTTCAGCAAATAGTGTAATAAAGGAAGTTTGTACCAGCTCAGCCATCCATTTCTCCCCTTTCTCCTGCCAGTAGTGATCACTTTCTGACCACTATAAACCATGTAGGCCACAACTTTCAAATTGGTATGGGAGACTTAGTCAAGTTATGTGGCAAGATCCTCTGCACAGCTTTGAAAATCCTCCATATTCCTTCCACAGTTGTTTAGGGTAGGAATAAAGTAAAATTATAGGGAACTGACAGAAATGTAACCATTAAAGAAATTAATACTTTTTCTGAGAAAAAAGTCAATATTGAAAAATAGGGAAGTGAGAAGAATCTGGTAGACGATGGACTTACAACAGAGGCATGCGTTATTGTCGCTAGGCTTCATAGTCCCCTGTCTTTAATAGCTCTTGTAATCTGTGACTGGATCAGTACTTTAATGGGGAAGATGTAAAAAAAAAAAAAAACTTTTTTTTAAAAAATCAAAAACAATCAGGGGCTACAGGAACTAGTGGGAATTCTCCCTTCCTTTTCTTTTAGTTTTTGTACTGTTGAAGAGTTGCTTGTTTCAATGACAGGGAAAGAGATCCCTGTGTACTGTTTGTGTATTAGATAATAAAGCATTTTGAGATCTTTCAGAATTAGAGAATCTGCACAGTTATCACCACCATTCATCTTGGTAATCGTAAATCTTGTAAAATTCTAGCTAGTAATTTTTATTGCAGTAAAGATTTTGTCTTGGATGAACCTGTCTGAAGGACGCAAGTAAAAAGAAATTGGTTATGTCCTTTTGTTATACATAGCAGCTACTGTTGTACTGACATGTGAGCTCATTTATGTCTTGCATAGCCATGTAACTTTTCTGTTCATTCAAAAAGTGGACACAGATACTCAGTCCATAAACTCAAGTTCTGACTTTCTGAACCAAAGCAAACCCATGTGGCCAGAGTTGGGTTTGATCATTAACCTGTTCACATAAGACCTGATCCAAAGCTACTCATCCTGTTGTAAACTCAGTTTGGTTTCCCTGACAGAGAAACTTTTTTCCAAATAAAGCCTGTCGATTTTTTTTTTTTGTCCCACTGATGACAGCCATATTTATAGTCATGTCACATGAACTAATCCTTTTCCTTTGCTTGTTTGTGACAGGCTCATTTCATTGCCCTAAGAAAAAGCCCTTCTTCAGTGGAAACAGCAAACACAGCTCATTTGGTGGCACGAGCTGCAGTTGCCTCTAAGAAATCAGACCATAATGGTGAGCTCTTTTAAAGGTTATATGGCTTATCGAGCTGTCCTAGCTGTAGGAATGCAAGCTTCTGCTAACGTGGCCCACTCCACCAGTAATATAACTTCTGTACAAAGTTTATATCTCTGTTGGTAAGTGGGATTATAAAAGAGTAAAACTAATCCATTGCTTTTCCTAGTAGCAGAGTAGATTTATTGGGCCCTCATTGACATTGTTTATTTCATTTTACAGGCTTGTGTTGTTATTGTTTCTCAAGGCATCTGGGGTACTTTTTTTTTCATGATACAGATCACTGTGTACTCCTTCTAACTAATCCTTTCCCTTTTATGAGCAGTAGCTAGGTCACTAGAGGGAATAATAAAGGCAGACTTGAAGCCACAGAAGCCATTAGTTTGTGGTTAGTCATAACCTGATGGCAATTCCTGGCTGTTTAATCAGGATGTCGATCACAGCATGCATCTAGAGCAACGGATGCTTGCTGTAACCAAAATCTAGGCTTCAAGAGTGACACCTTAATTTTACCATTGAACCTTTGTGCACTTGGGATCCTGCCACTGGCAATCATTTTTTCCCAACTTAATATTTTGCTATGTGACACTTTCAGTTCTGGTATTTAGTATTGTAGTATTCATTAAAAATATTGCAAATTCCTCAGACTTCACCTGCTTCACAATTAATAGTCTCTCAGTGTTGGCTACAGTGGTCATGCCATGCCTGGGCAGCAACACTCCAGTGTATTTGATGGTGGATTCAAAACTATTTTAAGATGTGTGATATAGCCTTACAGCTAATAGTTGAGCTAGAAACAAAGAATTTCACTCAGCGAAGTTGAAATGTAACCTAGAATAGGGAGCTCAGCAAAGGTGCTATTTAATATTTAAGCCCAAACTTGTAGCTCTAGATGTAACATGGAGTAGTGCCACCTGGACCTGTGCAGATCCAAATGGAAAAAAAGACTGCTCACTTCTTGCAAAATGAACTCAAGGTATAGTGAAAACTAGGAAATGACTCGAGACACCCCAGGCCCTCCCAGCATAAAATAAATAATTTAAATATAAATGACTGGAACTGCTCATAGCTAAAAATTGACAGGTTCTCCCACAGTGTGTCTCCCGCCATATGCTGACTATCCATTTTAGTCACATCAGTCATATGTGGGGAGATGGTGTTTCAGAAGAGAATGATTTATGTACTGGATTTTCATGGTTTATAAAGTGTCGCTGGTAAAGTACTTTCATGCATATTTTAAAAGGCTGTTTTAGGTGACTGGAGAGAGGAAGGCCATACAAGAGTTGAGGACTGTATGTTTATAAAAGGAAAACAAATAGGGTGAAATAAAAACTCTTGCCAGCAGTAGTCAGTTTTGCCAGCCGATATGATGAGCATTAGGAAACTGTTTAGTGTTTCTTCAGGACTCTTTGAATTAACAGGTTTTCCTCCATCTTTTGTTCCATTAGAATAATCTCTCTCTGCCCAGAGTGAAGACATCAGTTACTCTTTTTATATTTAAATAATATTTTAAGTCTAAAAGACTAGGGGAAATAGATGTAACTTCCTTACAGGGAAAGCCAAATCCTGCAGTCACATCTTGGTTCTTGCTAATCAGAACTGATTACTTGCATTACCCCTTACACCTCTTTTGTCCATGTAGTCATTTCCTTTTCTTTTCATTTTTCTTCCTGGCTTATATTACATTGAATCAGGTCAGAGTGGTCCCAACTGGCAAGGGACCCCAGGGGTCAACTTGCTAGCCTAGAGATGCTCCCCTAGTTCAATGTGTTTGGCAGGGGGGCAGGGCGAGAAATGGCTGGGACATGAGGGTGCTCCAGTCAGCAGGCAGCTTCCATACTGAAGCATCCTCATGTCCTAGCCAGCCTGGACACCATGTACACACGTATTGCTGCAGACTAAGAAACTCTGCAGCAGGATAGTACTTGTATTATATTATATTGTATGGTATAGTACTTCTGTTTACAAGTACTTGTATTTACTTGTATTGTATGTACTTGTATTTACTAAGTCCACAGCAGGATAGTACTTGTATTTATAAGTACTATCCTGCTGTGGAATGAGTTAATTTACTTCAGCCTAACAGGGGCGCACACGTAGACACACAGCCTTTACTGCGTTGATAATTAGTCTACTATGCAGTAAACATCTTGTGTAGACACACCCTGTTTGGATTATTACTCAAAAGCCACCACAACATTTTTGATCTAAGCAAAAATCTTTCAGCTTTCACTGAGCATTAGAGTAGAGAAAAGATCTTTGATCATTTTGCACACCATGGCCTTGATTCATTCCTGTACTACAGCTAAGCTGGGGGCAAGGATTTAGGAAGAGAGAACCACCTCATCCTGAGGACACCTAATTGCTTTTGTTCCTACTGCAGGTTAGGGCATTCTTCAGGGATGCTCTAACTTATGCCACAGCTGCCAGAGTTGTGCCAGTGTAAAACAGCTAGAACGACCAGTACCGTAGCAAGGAAGTTTGGCGCCCAGGGCAAGCCCATAGCAGCAGCGCACCCTCACCCCACGCACAGATCCAGGGGGCATGCACCCCCCCATGCTTGCCCAGGGGTGCACTTAGCGGCAGGAGCTGCCCCCCAACCCCCGTCCCTATGCCCCCCCAAATGAGCTGCTCATGGCTCCATTCCATGCCCTGCCCTGGCTGGGCAGCACCTGTTGGTGCCCCTTTGTTTTCGCGCCCCCATCCCCCCTCTTGCAACTCCTGATAAGCTTTTCCTGCTTTAATCACTTCCAGTTCTGGGGAGCCCCACGCCCCATACTGTGATTATTCCCCTGGTGGGTCTTGGCAACTTGTTTATCAGTCTATGGTCTCTGAAGATTAATGTTGCCGACATACTTGCTTTGGATGACCGGACTGGGCTGGAAAACAACATTTTATGACTAAAATGCTGCATACCTTCCAGCACAGATTATTAGCCAGCCCATCTCTCCACAATATACAATTACAAATTTATCTACTTAAAGGCTTCTTAAGTGACTTAACTTCTTGGAGCTACTTACAAACATTAATAGATGTACAGAGAGCTTCCTTAAAAGGGTAAGAACAGCTGCTCTTGCTGCAGCCAGAAAAGCCTCTGCAGCCAGACTGTCATTGCGCTGTTAGGCTGACTGAGGAAAGGGGGAGAAGAGAACCACAAATGTCTCGCATCAGTGGTTCCCAAGCTGTGGTCCATGAAACCAAGTGGTCTGCAGATCATGGGAGGCCCTCTTTGCCTGTGTAGTGTTTTCAGTGCGAAGTTGGTGACAAGGACACATGGCCGTCCACAACAAGTTTTGAGGGGTGACAGTAGGTCAGTGGCCCAGAGACTTTGGGAGCTTCTGTCTTAGATGATGTCCTGGAAGCTCACAGGCTCTGAGCTGGGATGAACATAGGCAGTCCCGACAGTTAGAGCATTCTGGGAGTGCTTTTGCCAGTCCTAGGGAAGACAACCATAGGAACCAATGGCAGGAATGCTCTGGCTAAACTTACCATATTTACCCAGATCCAGGATGACTTAAGACAAACCCTATAATAACTTGGTTCTATACATACAATGTTATAAATTTGTAATAATTTTCCATATATAGAATCTATTCAGTGGCAGATTGCCTTAAATCCATCTCCCCCCACTGCTGTGGCAGGGAAAACAGCAGCAAAGTGTAAGGGGCCAGACCACCATGCTCCCCTGCCACTTGCCGTCTGTGCCTGCCCCCCCTACCCCTTATCCCCCTGTGCCTGCTCCTTGCCACGCATCCTTTGCCCCCCATGCCTGTGCCTGCACCCAACCCTTTGCTCCCACTTGCAGCTTGCCTCCTGTGCCTGTGTCTGAACCTCATCCCCCTGCCCCTTTTCCCCTCAGGCCTGTGCCTGACCCCTGCCACTTATCTCCCCTGCTTCCCTGCCCACTTATCTCCTGCTGCAGTTCTGGTCTTCCAGGGCAGTCAGCACCAGTGGTGAACCAGCTTCTGGCCAAGCTGGGCTGGGGCTAGAGGGACCAGAATTGGAGTAGAAGGTAAGCAGGAGAGGAGGGGAGGGCAGGCAGGCAGTGGGAAGGAATAGGGGGTGGGGGCAGGCTGCAGTTCACCAACCTAACCCGTGGCCTCCCCTATATTCCCCAAACTGCGTGCCCTTCACCCACCAAATGAGCCATACTGGCCCTGGGTAGTGTCACAGGAGCGCTTGGGTGCCCTGTTCCTATGAAGGAATAAGGGCTGCTGAAGCTCCCTGAGACAGCACAGGTGTTGGTGGAGCAGGCAGGCTGGTCACATGACCAGAAGGGGGCAGGGCCGGGCCTTTATAAACAGCCCAGGCCAAAGTCTAGCAGTAGTTCCCTTCTGGCAGCCTGGTGTGCAGGAGCGACAAGCAGAGCAGAGACAAATGGTGCAGCCTGAGCACCCAAGGGGCTGCACCGTGGTAAGGGTGGAGAGAACCCTGATGGGGAGGCCTTTGCAAGAGAGCCAGGTGGGCCTAGATCCTATGTGATAGCCAGGAGGCTTATTGTTGTGTTACAGCTGGCTGGCTTATGGTTCTGTTTAGTTATTGTTATACCGGAGGACCGGGTGAGGCTGTAGGCGGCCTCATTAGGAGCTCCCCAGGGAGGTGGGGTGCTCCCAGTGCCAGAGAGGGGTGCTGTATTGCAGGGCGTCTAGACCCTGGCCCCAGAAAGGGCGAACAGATTGAGGAGCCCGAGCTGGGCACATTTAGTGAGAGGAAGCCCAGCGTGGGCGTAGGTAGAAGCCCTAGTGGGGCAGGACCCAGAGAAAGAGGTCAAGGGGGCCAGGTAAGGCGAGGGCTACCTGAGCCCCAGTTGGGAAGAGTCCCAGAGGGGTGTCACAGTGGTGGGGACCCTGGGGCCCACGAGGGCACTGTAGTAGGGGTGTACTACCCCAGCCCTGACAGGGTACAAAGTGCCAGCGAGGGCACTGTATTTTGGGGTGCAATACCCCAGCCCTGAGAAGGGGCAATGAGGATTTTGGGGGCCAGGCACGGCTAAGGCCACCTGAGCCCCACGTGCAGGGAGCACCAGCGAGAAGCCCGAGGGGTTTGTGTTAGGCCCAAGCGAGGGGCACACAAGAAGAGAAGCCCAGGGTAGGGTGCTACTGTAGAGACGAGCCCGGAGAGGGCGAGTGCGCGGAGGGACAGGCCCCAGTGGGGGCACCGTCTGTATGTGGAGCGGCCCCAGGAGGGGCAAGTATATAGTGCGGACCCCAGGAGGGGGCGGATATAGCTAGCAGGCCCGAGAGGGCTAGCGGATAGAGGGGCGCCGGTTGCGTGACAAGCCCGGGGGCGCCGGTGAAGGGCGCATACAGGAAACTGACCAGATAACGTCTGGTACATCTGCGACGCTTGGGGTGTGCCAGAGGGAAGGTTGGAGGCACGCATAGCCCGTAAGGCTGGGGTGCACCAGGTCACTCCTACAGAACGGGGGCAGTATAAACATAGCACAGTGTCCAGGGCGATAAGAGGCGGCCTCCCTTCTAGAACCATATAACAAAAAGACGTGGCGGGCGAATAAGAGGGTACTGGACTGCCTACTTGGCATGGCAGGGTGCGCAAGGGAGAGATCACGGCTGCTCCTGCGCCCCCGCTCCATGACAGGTAGGCAGCAGGTCAGCATTGGCTTCAGCCAAAGCTAGAGCTCAGCAGCCACCTGTCCTGAGCCAGTTCTGAAATCTAAGAGGAAGGGGTTTTTTCCCCAAACTGACCAGGGTTTAAAACCTCATTTTGGATTGAACTAATAAATACAGTGTTGTAGTAAAACATCAGAAGAGACATGATCTCATAGGAAACCAGGTCTCGGAGTATTCAGTACTTTCAAGACTATACTGAAAACCTTGAATCGCATCCAACAGCAAACTGGATTGCCAGTGCCTACTTGATCATAGGTGGGATTGGCTAAAGCCACCTCCCATTCTTAAAATGGTTCAAGACTAGCCTCAGTTTCTGCATATAGTAGTTGCCAAGTTTGGATGGGATACGGATGTAGAGCCCCTTTACGAGGTGACTTACAACAGCCCTTACCTTCTTCAGTATGACTTTTTATTCTGCTTCTAAAATGTTCCAAGGGTATAACATTCAGAGACAAAAAAAGCCTTGCTTAAGCCTATAAACTAGCATTTATTTCTTACAATCCCATGGCAAATCAAACATCATTTCAGATTTTATAGAACTTTTTGGGTAAGTGCTTTATATAAATACAACCTATTATTGGAATTTTATTCTTGTTTCTTAAGTACACCCCTTCTGATTCCACAGGCAATGAAGCAGAATATTGCTAGTATTCATTCTTTTCCTCTGTGTTCCCTATAAAATGATAACCTGAGCTTGACTAATCTGCCCAGGCAACCGGAGTCAAACTTTTCTAACAGCACTTCTCCCCAGCACTGAAAAGCATTCAAGACATTTGCCTTTTGTTTATAGCTTTTTCCATAAATGATATTCAAATAAAATAGTTTGAGAGACAAAGTGTACTTCAGGGTAAACCTTCAAAAGCTAATACCAAAAACAGCTACGTACAGGCAGCCTTGTTTGGAATTGTTTCCCTCTTTGCTTTTCAGTGCCTGACCCCCTTCCAGTCTGAGTTCTTTAAAGAGTATTTGCATACAGATCCTGCACATCACAGCAGGCATCAGTCAAGGAGACATTTCTCTATGTCCTTCTCCTACATGTTATTGCCACAATTCAGTAAAAGCCCAATGTCACGCATTAAATAGCTGAATTGGGTCAGTCATAATTTGGAATTGAGTCTGTTTATTTGCTATAGATTTTCAGAAGGCATGTGTGTGTAAAGGATATCACATGCTTTGTTCTTTCCCATATATTAGTATCTAAAATACTTGATTAAAACTGTTATTTATATAATCGCTTATACAGCACCTTTCATCCAGGGATCTCAAAGCAACTTAAAAACACGATGTATGCTTCAATAACTGAGTTATTTTTCCCATCTTAAATATGATTAAACTGAGGCTGTGGTGCCACAGGGTGAAGGAGGGTGAGGATTTGCAATTGCTCTGCAGTAACTGCCCATGTGCAGGCCCTTACCCCACAGCAGATGAAAGCTAACCCTTGGTATTCATACTACTCAGTGAAAGTGGGATGATGGAGTATTACTGCACATCAGCATTGCTGGATTACTGTAATGCTATAAATAGCTGCCTCTGCTCAAATGCCTTCCCCCTCCCCCCTTAATTCTCAGCTTTCCTCATAGTTTTTACATTAGCATGGATAGTTAACTATATGCAGATCATAGGCAGGAGCTGGATTCTGGATTCTGGATTTCACAAGCAGCTGAATGGTACTTTTACATGTTTCATAAAATGTTTTACAAGGGGTGATTTGGTAAGCTTCACACATGTGAAGTACCATATTTACTCAAATCCAAGATGAGGGTTCCCCCACCCTGTTCAACGTGATGAAGAAGCCCCTTGTCTTAAATTTGTGTACAAGTGGAGGAGGAGGAGGGGCACAGTGGCTGTGGCTCTGACTCTAACCCCAAACCCAGGGTCAGTGCTAGAGCCCTAACTGTTGCCCCCAACACACCTACCCTCCCCAGCCTCTGCTCTTTGCTACCACTTACCTTCCCATCACAGGTCCAGCTCTTCCTGGACCCTTCTTGATGATCTGCTCAGGTCCCTTCTGACCCTACAAACTATGAAAGTATGTGTGTGTGCGCGCGTGCATGCATTTTTGGCCATAGTGGGGGCAGGGAGCAGGGAGAAGAGATGGGCATGTGCCCACCCCAGCCTGGTGGGTTCCACCCAGCCTCCCCTGACATCACTAGGAGGCCAGCTCCCATGGGAGAAGGGGGCCTCCAGTTTGGAGCTGCTGCCACCACAATTGCTGCTCTGTGGCTGGGGGCAGCAAATGCTCAGTGCGCCCTGGTCTGGGCTGGCAAGCAGAGGCAGATTAAGGTGTAGTGGGGCCCTGGTTAAACCCAAAATTGGAGGCCCCCTTCCCCCATGGGAGCTGGGCTTCTAGTGATGTCAGGAGAGGCTGGGTTGGGCACATGCCCACCTCTTCTCCCTGCCCCCGCTATGGACACTCACTCACTCACTCTTTCATAGTTTGTAGAGTCAGAAGGGACCTGAGCAGATCATCAAGTCCAAACCCCTGCCATGGCAGGAAAGAGTACTGGGGTCAGACGACCCCAGCAAGGTGATTGTCAAGCCTTGTCTTCAAGACCCCCAGGGTAGGAGCCAGCACCACGTCTCTTGGAAGTTGGTTCCAGATCCTAGCCGCCCTGACAGTGAAGTTGTGCCTCCTGATGTCTAGCCTAAATCTCCCCTCTGCCAGCTTGTGACCATTATTTCTAGTCACTCCTGGTCATGCTCAGGGGAACAGGAACTCCCCCAGTGCCTGCTG